>NW_019154122.1:7631275-7645834 GCF_002288905.1 Enhydra lutris kenyoni
GGGGGGGGGGGGGGGGTGATGGCTGAAAGCATCGGATCTGAACTCCATCTCCAGTCCTTCTCCCCGCCCTGAGGTTGTGGGGGCGGGGCTGAAAGTTCCAACTTTCCGATCTGGGTTGGTTTCCCCAGCAACCAGCCCCCTCATTAACATAAACTCGGGTGTGGCTAGAAGACCCCATTTCACCTGTATTCCTCCGGAGCCACCTCAGGAGCCAAGGACAGAAGTAAATATCACAACAACAAAAAAAGAGTCCCCTTTTATGGCTTATATAAGAAATCGCAAGGGTTTCAGAGTCTCTGAGCCTGAACCAGAGGAAAACCAAATACATTTCTTTTTTTTTTTTTTTAAAGCCATCTCTACACCCAGTGTGGTGTCGAACTCCCAACCCTGAGATCAAGAGCTGCACGCTATTCCAACGGAGCCAGGCAGGCGTCCCAACATTTCTTATTATATGTTGCACCATCACACCTGCCAAGAAGAAGTACCACTGAAGGCAGGCCAGGGTGACCAGACATCACCTGGTGGTGAGGGAGGAGGGATGAGGAACCCCATTGGATGACATTGGGGGGCAGGGGGGTGATCAGATATGGAGGACGGGGGCTCCTGGCTGAGTCAGCTCAGCCGGGTTCTTGCAGAGAATGTGCAATACAGACGCCAACATAGGAGAGCCCAGAGGTCAAGGCCTCATGTAGAAGAGGGTTCAGGGGAGACTGAAGAGAGTCTGGGCAAGGCGAGGCTCTTTGTCACGGCCAGGGGCTGACCTCTGGGCGGTACGACACAAAGTAGCAAAGACCCAGAGCCCAGAGCCTGGCGAGAGGGGCAGAAGACAAATGAAAGGCCATGTGGCTTGGGGCAGGCCACCCCAGCTCTCCAGTGACCCCGTGAGCTTGCCATGGGAGTCAGATGACCAAGCGTTAGAGCCCTACGAGCCTTATTCATCGTAAAAAGGCACTAAGAAGCCAGATGAGGAAAGGACGCTGACCTTGGCAACCGGGATATCGAGGTCTTATTCCTAATTTTGCCATCAGCGGGCTGTGCGACCTTGGAGCGGAAACCTCCCCTCTCTGGACCTCGCTTTTTCTCCTGTGAAATGTGAGCCCTGAACGAAATGTGAGCCCTGAACGGGCAGAGCTGCGAGCAGCTCTTCAAGATGCTGTTCCCCCAGAAGATCCTGTGTGGTTTTGAGGCTCTAATCACATGTTTGCCCCAGGCAGCTGACTCACATAATTCTACCTCCAAGCCAGCCCTCTTCCCAACGCCAGATGCAAAGCCAGCTGCCTGCTCCCCACCTCCACATGGATCTCCAGTGCCTTCTCATGTCCCCCTGTCCCAGACTGAGCTCACATGTGGTTTGGTCCCCTCTTCTCATGCGCTGTCCTGCCCTGCCATGCCAACCTGCTTAGACCCAGTGGGTCTCCACTGTCCTCCGTGCTACCATTTGCTTAGGCTGAAAATTAGAGTCAGCTTTTTGTTTTTGCTCCCACACCCATGATCGATGAATCCAATGGCCTTGCCTTCAGAATTTACCTGAATGCAACCATTCCTCACCACCTGCCCCATGCTCGTTTCTCACTTGGATTGTCACATCGGAATCCCAAATGATCTCCCCACTGCCTCCCTTGGCCCTTTCTCACCTCTCTCCCCCATTCTAGCCACACCAGCCTCCCTCCCTGTGGATCCTTAATATAGTCAGCATTTGCCTACCTCAGGGCCTTTGCACCTGCTTTTCTCACTCCCAGTGTTTTTACCCCAGATATACTCCTGTCTCCCAGCTAGCTCCCTAGTCAGAATACCTCTTTTCCAGTGAATCCTTTCCTGCCTACCCCCTGTTAGCAACTGCAAACCATCCAGTTGGCATACTGTCTCCCCTCCCTTGCTATGGCACCCTTCCCTGACGCATGCCACGGTTCACCTCCTCGTCTGGCTTAATGTGTGTCTCCGTACAATAGAATGGAAGCCCTGGAAGGGCAGGATCTGAGTCTGAACTGGTCCCTGCCATAGCCCCAGTACCAGAAACAGCCCCTGGCTCAGCCAACGCTCCGTAAATATTTGTAAAAAGAAAACTTCCAAAAGGTGGCTCTTCGGAAGAACAGAACATTACGGTGGGGGTATCTGAAGGAAAGCAAGACCGAGTTCATTCTGAGAGAGTCACCTTCACCCTGAAGGGGAAACTTTGGGTTTTGCCCTCTACTGTCCCCTCCCCCTATCGTTGCCTACCAGCTTCCCCCCAAAAAACCAATGTACAAATGGGGCCATCCCTTCCCCCATTTGTAAAAATGTGCTATATCTGTCTCCCCATCTGGCCTTGGGCAAATAAACGTGCAAATGGAAGTCAGGAATAAATCAGGCGAGCAGCTCCCTCCTAGCCAGAGCACTGATAAAGCAACGCCATTCACCCCCCTCGCCCCTGGCTCCTGCTGAAATCCCAACAGCCCTCCGTGTATGGGGAGCTCAGCCGCTTCTCTCCCTCCCCGTGCGACAGTCTCTCCCAACTGCAATCATCTTGAATAACCTTCCCTGCAGCTTTTTTTTTTTAAGATTTTATTTATTTATTTATTTGACAGGTAGAGATCACAAGTAGGCAGAGAGGCAGGCAGAGAGAGAGGGAGGAGGAAGCAGGCTCCCCGCTGAGCAGAGAGCCCGATGCGGGGCTTGATCCCAGAACCCTGGGATCATGACCTGAGCCGGAGGCAGACGCTTTAACCCGCTGAGCCACCCAGGCGCCCCTCCCTGCAGCTTTTAACCAGCATCAGGAACCATCGTTTTATCTTTAAGAGCGCCCCGCGTCCGGGTTGGGATTTACAGACACATACGCTGTCGGGTCCTTCTCAACCACCTCCCCCGTAGCTGGGAAGGTCCTCCGTGGGCTACTTCCGTCTGTCAGAGCGGTCTGTCTCGTGACCTGGGTTCCCACCCAGGGAAATGACCTGTTCCCTCCCGGCTCTGCCTTTAGCCGGCTGACTCCATGAATGCCCGGATGGGGTGTCCCTCTGCCTGGGGGGGTCCTAGAGAAATGGTGCCCACCCCAGGGCCAGGCACTGAGCTGTAGGGCTGAAGGTCTCTGGTGAGTTTCATTGTATGCAAATTACACCTCAATGAAAAGAGTCTTAAGAAAAAAACATGGGGGGGGTGGGGACAAAAGAAAAATTCCATTTTAAGAGGGATGGGTAAAGGGGCACCCGGGTGACTCAGCCGGGTTAAGCAGCTGCTTTCAGCTCAGGTCGTGATCCCAAAGTCCTGACCCATCCTGAGATCAAGTCAACAGGGAGCCTGCTTCTCCTTCTGCCTCTGCCCCTCCCCCCGCTTGTGCTTGCTGTCTGTCTCTCTCAAATTAATAAAATCTTAAAAAAAAAACCCAAAAAACAAGGATGGGTAGAATAAAGGGTTAACTTCACAGCCAGCCTGAAGGAATGGGAAGGTAGAAAAAGCTCTTTCCAAAAAGAGCTAAAACTTCTCTTAATGAGAAAGCAGACATAAAATTCACATATGGGGGCCTGTGTTTTCACCAGTCCCGAACAGAGATTGTGGCCAAACTTGCAAATGCCTGTGAACTAAGCGCACACAATCTCGAAGACTCTGCCAAGAGATAACGAGTCCCTCCGGGGGAGTGGGGGGAGGGGAGGAGAAGGGAGAGGCAGGGCCGGGCGGGGTGGGCGGAGCCATTGCCTTTCTACGGAGAGGTGACCTGGTCTGCAGGGATCAAAGACGCATCCCAAAGGCTTCCCGTCCAGCCTCCCCCCTCCTCCAAGATCAGATGGGATCATTTCAAACCCCAGGCCCCAAGTCTTCCTGTAATGAAATTGCTAATGTCATCCGTGTACAGGGCAGCTGTGAGTCAGCCAGCAGGTCACAGGTCAGGGGTCAGGGTGAGCTAAAGGTTAACGAATGGTGTGGAAGCCCTGGGTTCAAGTCCGCCCTCCCCCACAGACTGGCTAGGCTGCCATGAGAGAGAGTGTTCCTCAGTTTTGTCATCCGTAGAACAGGAATGATTTTGAAAGACCGCCTCCCCCTCACCTCATGGGACTATAACGAGCATTATATAAAAGAAGATATACCCAGAGTGCATAAATCTTTGCCAGCACCTACTGAATGCTCGATACATGCTACCTATAATAAATAGAAATAACAATAGTAATAAACTGGCATTATCTAGCTTTACCACAGACCAGCTATGGGAGTAAAGCTAATCCATTCACGGCTCTGAGCTTTCCATGGAGGAAGGTTAACAATGCCCACTCCCCTCCCCGAGAAGGAATAAAATAATGTGTGTTAAGTACACAATTGTCCCTAGTAAAAGCACAAGAAAGGGTAATTCTCATCATGGTGATTTCTCCAAGCTGGTCTTTGATGCCAGCTTCCTCTCTGGCCAAAAAAAAACCACCCGGGGTTAGCTTTTAGATTCCTTGTGGGTAGGGACTAAATTGTTTGCCAAGGGCCCAGCCCCAGGGCTATGATAACCCCCGGTTAAGGTGATCTGCTCCTAAAGGTCCCCACCATGGCAGAATCCACCAAAACAATAACTGGTTGTGTTAAAAACAAATTTTTAAAAAGGCCACCCAAGAAAAAACGTTGCCTGGCTGAGGAACTAGAAGGGGGAGGCCACAGAAGGCAGGGCTACGGAGAAGCACCTCCGGGGTCCCTGATCAGGGCAGAGTCGGGGGCGTTCAGGGCCGGAAAGCGGTTCTCCTGGAAAACCAGTGCCCCGGAGAGGTGCGCGTGAGGCCCCAGGTCTGAATTCTGACGCTCAAACAAACCCCGCTGTTCACTGGTCAGGAGCGTGGCTTGGTTTAATTCTCCTTAGCGCCTGGGTCCTGGCCATCCCAGTGCCCCATGATCATTTATCTGCCTCAGCTAGCTAGAGCCCCTGGCTGAGAAGCAAACCCAGCAGCTGGCTTTGAAGGTTCCCAGAAAGTTCTGCTATAAATGGGAAAAAAAATTTTTTTCTACAAAGTAATGTGTCATTGGACGGTCTTTCCCCTCCTTTCCTGAATTTCTCTACTTTTCCTTCAGGGACCCTCATTTTCCAATAGATGTTCAGGAAACATCAGCATGCCCACCTCTGTAAGGTGCTTAGAGCAGGCAGATTCATGGAAGGGAGCAGGGTGGCTGCCCAGGGGTGGAGGAGGGGGAGCAGGAGGCTGCGTTCGTGGGTTCTGAGTTTCCCTGCGGGAAACTGACAAAGTTCTGGAGGTGGACGGTGGCCATGGCTGCCACTGAATTTTGGCCCAAAAACGGTTTGAATGGTGGGGTCCCTGGGTGGCTCCGTGGGAAAAGCGTCGGACTCTTGATTTGGGCTCAGGTCATGATCTCAGGGTCATGACCTCAGGGTCGTGAGATCGAGCCCTGCATCGGGCTCTACCCTCAGTGGGGAGTCTGCTTGGGATTTTTCTCTTTCCCTCTGCCCTCTGCCTCTCCCCGCGCTCACACTCTCTGTCTCTAAATTAATTAATTAATTAATTTAATTTCAATGGTTTACGTGGTATATTTTATGTTACGTATATCTCACCGCAATTTGAAACTTTTAAGGAAAACAATAAAAGCGAACCCACCGGCCAGCAAGGTATGGTGGCTGTGGTGGAGTAATGGGTACCACGGTTCAAGCCCCCATCGTAAATAACCATGAAATTGGACAAAATACCCAAAGCCACGGTTTTCAGGCATTGAATGACAGGCAGCACAAGCCTGTGGTCCCCGAGATGCACACAGGGTGAGCCCCGCCCTTTACCACCCCCCCACTGTCTCCCTGGGGACAGGTCCCCAATGCCAGACAGCAGCTGGAAGCCAGGCGAAGCCCAGGGGTCCTGCTGAGCCGGGATGAGCCACCAGGGGCAGCAGAAATGGTTGGAAGTGGTGGGTCGGCAGTCCATGGAGGCACTCTCCCTGACCAAGCCTCTCAGCGCCTGTGCCTCAGTTTTCTGGTCTGTAAATGGGGACAACAACAACACCCACCTGTTCAACCTGTAAGTTAAAATACCCAAGGGGTCAACACCTGTATACGGCACATGCTGAGGGTCACAGAGCTCACATGATCCATAAAGACGGGCCAAGTGTAGTCAGACACGGGGTGTTTGGGGTTAGGAATCTGAAAGCCATCTGCCAAAGCCAGGATGTGAGCAGGGTCGTGGCGTGGGTGCTTCCGGCCATGTCCACAGCCACTCTGTTCTTCCCATGCACAGTTTGTGTCCACAGCCTCAGAACTAGACCTGCCCTGTGCCTCTGTCATTCCACTAAGGGGAAATCAGCCTCAGTTTGTAAATTGTGGATACAATACTCTTTTTTTTTTTTTTTCTTAGATTTTATTTGACAGAGAGATCACAAGCAGGCAGAGAGGCAGGCAGAGAGAGAGAGGAGGAAGCAGGCTCCCCGCCGAGCAGAGAGCCCGATGCGGGGCTCGATCCCAAGACCCTGGGATCATGACCTGAGCCGAAGGCAGAGGCTTAACCCACTGAGCCACCCAGGCGCCCCTGTGGATACAATACTCTTAAAGACAAAAAGTTCCGTGGTTTGTTTACTCCTTGCTTCAGAAACTGTTTTTAGGGGTGCCTGGGTGGCTCAGTTGGTTAAGCATCTGCCTTCAGCTCAGGTCATGATCCCAGGGTCCCTGAGCGGAGCCCCACATCTCGGGCTCTCTGTTCAGCAGGAAGCTTGCTTCTCCCTCTCCCACTGCCCCTCCCCCTGCTTGTGTGCATTCTCTCTTTCTCTCTCAAATGAATAAATAAAATCTTAAAAAAAAAAAAAGAGGGGTGCCTGGGTGGCTCAGTGGGTTAAGCCTTTAGCTCAGGTCATGATCTCAGGGTCCTGGGATCGAGTCCCGCATCGGGCTCCCTGCTCAGCAGGGAGCCTGCTTCCCCCTCTCCCTCTGTTGCTCCCCCTGTTTGTGCTCTCTCTCCTTCTCTCACTCTCTGTCAAATAAATAAATTCTTTAAAAAAAAAAGAAAAAGAAAAAAAGAAGCCATTTTTAATACGTGCATGAAAAGCTTTGGACAAGCGCTTTTCTCTGACGCAAGGTGTAGTAAGGATTCGTGGCCAGGTTGAAGGACATCCACGTTTGGGGTTGAGGTTCGTGTTTCAAGATGAATGCAAGGACAGAGATTTTCTGGCCTTCTCTGGACAGAGCTGCCGGCCAAAAGAAGAGCCCTCGGCCGTCCACCCCTCTGGGGCACACCTTCCGCAAGCTCGGCTCCCTCGTGCAGGGGGTTTTGCCCGAAGCATCCTCCTTGGGCCCTGGCACGGTCAGGCTGGCAGCTGGGAAGCCGGGGCCACCCAGAGAGGGTCATGTCAGACGAAGTAGGTTTGAACTTGGTGCCTGTCCAAAGGCCCCTCCCTTGCACTCTTGAAGGCACAACCCACGCATCTCTCAGGGGCGGGGACCCAAAGTGTCCTGGGCTGAGCTGGGCAGGAGGAGCACACAGCCCCAGGGAAGCTGATGGGCTGCAGAGGATGGGGTAATCCCAGGAGCCACCTTGTGGGTGGGGAGGACTCCGGCGGCGGTGGGGGGGGTGCTTTACGAAGGAGAACTCTCCCCAGGAGTTTTCTTGGGGGTCCCAGAAGCAGCTGCGCCATCTGGGATCTGTCCACGTGAGCGATTTCTGGGCATCCTGCTCACCTCTCTGAGCGCCAACAAAATTTCAAAGGTAACAGTGAGAAGACCTGCCCCTCGGATCATTATGAAGAGCACATGACATGTAATTGGTGAAGCCTCTGGTAGGGATTTGGGACTTTTGAACACAGAGGCGGGAAAGGATTCATTCTTACTCTGGAAGCAGTAGAGTGTGTGGTTGAGACTGCTGACTCCGGAATCACCGGGAACTATGCTCAGATCCTGCATTACCGGCTGTTCAACCTTGGACTACTTCCTTAACCTCTCTGGGCTTCAGTTTCCTCGACCTTAAACAGGTTGGTGATGACAGTGTCTGGTCAAAAGGGCTGCTTAAATGCATTAAATGCAAAAATACTCGGAAAACATGGGGCCTGCTTCACCCACCACCATCATCAACGTCATCACTGGTATACCGGAGAATGCTTTTGGAAAGATGTGACCTTGGAAAAGGCTTTGAAGGGTGAATAGGAGTTTGAGGACTCAAAATAATCCTGGGCACACGGCAGGCACCTAAGAATTATTTGTGGTTGCAAAACAGAGCAGAGCAGGTTCTGCAGGACTGGGGAGTGTTGGGGGCGCAGCCCCACTTTCTAGAGACAGCCTGGTGTCCAGGAGAGAGATGGGCTCAGATATTGGTCAGCCTTGGATTATGATCTATATGAGCTTCTCCAGAGAAACAGAACCAATAGGTTCAATATAGGAACAATAAAGAGATTTATTGTGAAGGGTTGACTCACGCGATCACAGAGGCTGAGAAGCACGGTCATCTGCCGCCTGTGTGCTGGAAAAGCCAGTAGGATAGTGTCCAGACCCAAAGGCCGAGAACTAGGGGACCAGCTGTGTAAGTCCCAGTCCAAGTCCTAAGGCCTGAGAACCAGGAGCGCTGATCACTGACGGCGGGAGAAGACGGGTGTCCCAGCTCCAACAGAGAGAGAATTCACCCTTCTTCTGCCTTTCATTCGATCCATGCCCTCTAGGGTTTAGATGATGCCCAGCTGTACTGGGGAGGGTCCCCTTCTTTACTCAGTTTACCTACTCAAATGCGAATCTTCCCCAGAACTGTGCTCACAGAAATCGCTAGAAATGATGTTTTACCAGCTATCTGCATGCCTCAGCCCAGTTTAAGTGGACACATAAAATTAACCATCACGGGGGCGCCTGGGTGGTTCAGTGGGTTAAAGCCTCTGCCTTCAGCTCAGGTCATGATCCCGGGATTTTGGGATTGAGCCCCACATTGGGCTCTCTGCTCGGTGGGAAGCCTGCTTCCTCCTCTCTCTTTGCCTGCCTCTCTGCCTACTTGTGATCTCTGTCTGTCAAATAAATAAATAAAATCTTTAAAAAAAAAAATTAACCATCACAGAGTTCTAGCTCTGCCTTCTACTGGCTGAGAACACTTTCTCAGGCCTCAGCTTCTTCATGGGAAAGCAGAATACGAACGACACTTTCGTTGGCAGGTGTCTGTAGAAAGCCCCTGGCCTGTGGCGGCTGCTTTGTAAATGTCAGTCACCTTGTACGGTCTTTGGGAATGTGGCAATGTCTTCCCTCCTGCTACTGCTGCTCGCCTCCTCCTGGCCATGCCATCCTCCCCTGCCCAGGGGCACAAGACCTGCCACCCGCGTCTTTACCACTTTGTCCAGATGCCCTCCCATCACCCCCAACACTTGCAGTGAGTTCCGATGTCCCTCCCTCTTAGAGCTGGGGACCGCAAACCTCTGTAAAGGCCCAGACAGTAAATCTTCCAGGCTGGGCGAGCCAAGAGCCCCACTTGCAGGCACCATGTGGCTGCTTACATAACAAGGGATAAAATGAATTTTCATAAATGCTTCCATTTGTTGTCAAACCCTACATTTATCATCGAGGAGAATTTGTTTGTACCACGGGTCTACGAGAAAGCAAAGTGAAGTTCCTCGGGGAGGGCATAACATTTTTTGCTTAACTGAGGTTCATATATAAAAACCATCCTTTTTGTTTTTAAGATTATATTTATTTATTTGAGAGAGAGAGAGAGAGAGAGAGACAGAATGAGTAGGGGGAGGGAGAAGCAGGCTCCCCACTAGCAAGGAGCCAGACAAGAGGCGCAACCCCCACCCCCGGACTCCAGGATCATGACCTGAGCCAAGGCAGATGCTTAATGGACCGAGCCACCCAGGGGCCCCTAAAGGTCATTCTTAACTCTCGGGTTAGATCTGGACTCTCAGTGCCTCTTTTTTTTTTTCATAAGCTCTTGGCCCATTCATTGATCATACACTCCTTCCTGTCGTTGGCTGTGATTTAGATCTTGTTGCAAAAAAGAGAATTGCCAGGGCACCTGGGTAGCTCAGTGCGTTAAAGCCTCCGCCTGTGGCTCGGGTCATGATCCCAGGGTCCTGGGATCGAGCCCCGCATCGGACTCTCTGTTCAGCAGGGAGCCTGCTTCCACCTCTCTCTCTCTCTGCCTGCCTCTCTGCCTACTTGTGATCTCTGCCGGTCAAGTAAATAAATAAAATCTTAAAAAAAAGAAGAGAGAATTGTCAGGAAGGTTTGCCTAAGCTCTGCGGCCCATTACTGTGCTCACCTGCAGAGCACTTACTGAGCAACTACTAGGTTCTGGAAGCTGTGCAGAGAGCTAGGGAGGCAGTGGTAAACGAGCCAAGCTTTCGGCCCTGGTGGAGGGAGACAGAAGAGTAAACAGTCGAGTCCTCGACCTTCCCGAGCCTCAGGCTTTCCTGATGTACTAGAGACATCATAATCGGTGACCCAGTGGCCACCTCAGGAGGTTGGGAAGCCCAAGACAGGAGACAAAATGCTTTGCTCACTTAGAGCCCCACACTGAGGAGAGAAGGGACCTTCCGCATGCTACTATCTTTAGCTGCTTTTTCTTGTCTGAAACAGGAGATTTTGACAAGTGACCTTCAGGTCTCATCGCCATGGGTGGGGATGGCAGAGAGTGGAGCGGTAAGTTCATCAAGGAGTCTGGGTGGTTGCTGATGGGCGATGGATCCTGGAGTGGAGACGTGCTGGGGGGTGGGGGTGCAGGGGGCACATTCCTTGTGCCCCCTGCAGCCCTCTGCAGCTTCTCCTTTAGCATCTGGGGGAATTCTCTCCCAGCATCAGAGCATCTGATGGGTAGAAGCAAATATTTAAATTTGCCTGGTAAAGCCGCCCCCCAAGTCCTCAAGGCGGGTCTGCCCTTGTGCATTCTTCCCCCTGACATTCACCCCCTTATCCCCATTGCCAGCTCGTAATTGCTCCTCACAAGGGGGCTGCCTGCCTCCCCGAAGGCCCATGCCCCCTAGCCAGGGATGTCATTTGTCCCACTAATGAGCCTCCAGGCAGAGGATCACTACTTCTGTGGTTAAGAGGCCCCATCTGGGGAGGAGAGCCCAGATGGTGAGAGCGACCCAGCACCCGGGAGTCCCTGCTCTGGGGGAGCTCTCCAGCCCGCTGCTAAGCTCCATGCCTCCCCCCCAGGGTTTAGAACTAACAAGATATTAGAGCCTGGAAAGCATCTGTATCTTCTCGTTCCACAGTTTTCAAACTATTTTAGCCGCGGCATTTTTTTCTTCCAACAAAATCCTGCAGGGAACACGATACGAAAGCCTTGAGGTGACCAAGTGTCCTGGTTACAAGTCCCCGTTTGAAAGAGGAAGGAAGATTGGATATCCACAGGCCGAGCGTGAACTTGACTTAAGCCTCCTAGCTCACATAAAAATTAACTCCAAATGGATCAAAGACTTCAAGTAAAACACAAAACTATCAAACATGTAGAAGAAAATGGAGAAGAATGTCTTTGGGCCCTAGGGCTAGGGCTGTTTTCTTCCCTCCCCTCCTTCTCTCCCCCTCCTCCTCCTTCTCCTTCCCCTCCCCTTTCTTCTTCCCCTCCTGCTCCTCCTCCACTTTCCTCTTCTTCCTCTTCCTCTTCTCCTTCTCCTTCCCCTTTTCCTTCTCTCCCTCCCCCTCCTTCTTTTTTCTCTTCTTCCCAGATCACTGGTTGATTACAAAAGGATAGAACTCAGAAAATAAAAAAGGCCATAACTCAGAAACAGCCAGATGGAAGAGATGCACAGGACAGGGGATGTGAGCAGCATGGGGGGGCTTCCCCGCCCTTTGTAAGATCTCCCATTCTCCCCAAATCTCCACTTTTTCACCCACCCCGTAGCTCCATCCAAAGCACGATCCACAAAAGAAAAAAAAAATCGATAAACTGGACTTCATCAAAATTAGGAAATTTCATCCTATTCAAAACCCTGTTAGGATGGAAAGATGAGCTACAAACCAGGAGAAAAGATTTCCAACCCACACACCTGACAAAGGACTCATATCTAAAATATATAAGGAACTCTCCAACCTCAACAGAAAGAAAGAAAGAGAGAGAGAAAGAAAAAAAGAAAATGCAATGAGGAAAATGGGTCAAAGACACGAGCCATTTCAGGGAAGAGGACCTACAGATACCAGATGGGTACATGGAAAGACGGTCACCAGTCATAAGGGACATGCAAATCAAGACTCCAGTGAGACGTCATGACGTCATGATGTACCTGTTAGAATGGGTAATATGACAAAGGACAGTGGCCAGATGCCGGCGAGCGTGCGGAGAAACGGGCTGTCTCGTACACAGCTGGCGGGAATATAAACGCTACAGCCACTGTCGAAAATAGTTTGGCAGTTTCTTTAGCAAAACTAAATATACACTTACCCTTTGACCCAGAGATGACACACTTGGGCTTTTATCCCAGAGAAACAAAAACTTACATCCACACAAACACCGATCTACGAATATTCAGAGCAACTTTACTTTTAGTTTACTGTACTTGTAATAGCCCAAACGTGGGAACAAGCAGAATGTCTTCTCATCGGATGAATGGTTGAGGGAGCTGTGACAGGTTACACCACATGGAACGTGACGCAAGAAGAGGGAACAAACCACCAAACTTCTAAGGCTGACTTTTTCTTTCTTCCTTTTTTTTTTTTTTTTTTAAGATTTTATTTATTTATTTGACCAGCCAGAGAAGGAGCACAAGCAGGGGGAGTGGGAGAGGGAGAAGCAGGCTTCCTGCTGAGTAAGGAGCCTGATGCGGGGCTCTATCCCAGGACCCTGGGACCACGACCCAGACACATAACAACTGAGCTACCAGCTGCCCCTTAGGTTGACTTTTTCACTCAGCCTAATCCTTGTGATATCAGCACCCCACTTACTACATGCTGGGCACCATTCTAAGACCAGCCCCCTTGGACCACAGAATGAAGCTGGCTCTAAGGTAGATTTTATTGTTAAAATTCCCACTTTCAGGGATGCCTGGGTAATTCAGTCATTAAGCGTCTGCCTTCAGCTTGGGTCATGATCCCAGGGTCCTGGGATCAAGCCCCACATCGGGCTCCCTGCTCAGCGGGAAGCCTGCTTCTCCCTCTCTCACTTCCCCTGCTTGTGTTCCCTCTCTCACTATGTCTCTCTCTCTTTGTCAAATAAATAAATAAAATCTTTTAAAAAAAATAAAATAAAATTCCCACTTTTAGAGGAGGCTCTTTAACTGGTCCAAGATCACACAGCACACAACAAAGCTGGGATCCAAACCTGAGCAGGCCAGTTCCAGAGTCTGTGCTCCCCAGATCCCTCCCTTGATGTCTCTCCCTGGGGTCCACCCTTTTTTGCCTCCCCAGAAGGGCCCTGCCTGCATTCCTGGGGTCACCTGTGTTCACCACTGCCTCATGAGTCATCTGGAAACCCCGTCCCTGTCAGACTGGTTGCCCAGAAATCCCTAGCACCCTGTTTTGGACACAAACCATTAGGGAATGGTGTGGGAGGAGAACGCTTCTGGGTCCAGCCAAATTCCTTCCTTCCCTCCAAGGGAGGGAAGGGGAACCAGCCCAAGACACAGGTTATTTAATGAGGTTTGGTAATAAACATGCTCTTTTGAAGAAAAAAAAAATAGTGTGCATAATAATAGTTATTCAAACCATCCAGAAGATAAAAAATAATGAGTGGTTTAGTTGTCAAGGTGGGTCCTGGCGGCCTGGTGGGGAGGAGGGCCTTGCTTCCTTCGGCTCCGACCAGGAGACAGAGGACCTTCTCCAGCTTTCTGCTCTCTCATCCCTCAAAGGAGGGGACTGGGTTCCAACTAGAAAACGATACTTTCCAGAGCAACCTAATAGACATAGAAATGACTGTATTTCGCACCTAGATGCTAGACACGACATGCCAAGGTCAGGTTCCCAGCGGCAAGGCTCATCCTCCTCGGGGGGCCAGCTTCCTGCTTCCTAAGCCCCATAATCAGGCTGGTGTTTGATTATGGGTTGTATACCTGGTCACACATGCAAAGGCAAGAAGGCTCCCATGGATCAGGTCCAGGCCCGCGTGATTCAGCGTGTGCCTTTATTTATTTATTTTTTTAAAAGATTTTATTTATTTATTTGACAGACGGAGATCACAAGTAGGCAGAGAGGCAGGCAGAGAGAGAGGAAGGGAATCAGGCTCCCTGCTGAGCAGAGAACCCGATGCGGGACTCGATTCCAGGACCCTGGGATCATGACCTGAGCTGAAGGCAGCGGCTTCACTGAGCCACCCAGGCGCCCTAGCATGTGCCTTTAAATAGGCTTGCTTTCTCGGCCACGAACCCATCTTTCCCGGTCCTTGGAGTCCGTGGTTCGTCACAAACCAAAGAACCCCGGAGGTGGGAGAAGAAAGACTCCTGATCTCTCTGGACAAAGGTGTTTGTGGACCCCTTGCCTCAAGATCTGCACAGCACCTGCCTGAGTATCTCGCCTTAAATCAACACCTATTTTACTTTTTTTTATTTTTTTATTTTTTTTTAAAGATTTTATTTATTTATTTCACAGCAAGAGAGATCACAAGTAGGCAGAGAAGCAGGCAGAGAGAGAGGGGGAAGCAGGCTCCCCGCTGAGCAGAGAGCCCGATGTGGGGCTCGATCCCAGGACCCTGAGATCATGACCTGAGCCGAAGGCAGAGGCTCAACCCACTGAGT
>NW_019154122.1:7645934-7748690 GCF_002288905.1 Enhydra lutris kenyoni
GTGGGGCTCGATCCCAGGACCCTGAGATCATGACCTGAGCCGAAGGCAGAGGCTCAACCCACTGAGCCACCCAGGTGCCCCTCAACACCTATTTTAAACTGAGATGGGTAATTTTTAAAGGGGAACGCCATAGCATTCATTATTGAAAGCATGGATTTGATTTCTCATTACCACACACATACAGGTAGTTCTAACTTGCACTGAAATAAATTTGTAGCAACTGGAATTTTTAAAATGTTCATCTGTGTACCAGCCCAAGCCACCTCCGGGTACATTGCCACAGTGCCTGCCCATGAAGTCTGTCTGTAGTGTATATCCCCAGAGCACATCCATGAAGCTTGTCAGTGGTGCACGTCCACAGTGCACAACCGTGGTACCCGTCTATGGCGTGCATCCACGGAACGTACCCATGGAGCATGCTGACAGCGTGTGTCTACAGAGCATACTTGCAGGGCCTGTCTCTGGTTTGCATCCACAGAGCACGTTCAAGGGCATGTCTGAGGGTCCAAGCTTCCAGGCTCAGCCCAATGTCGTTGAGGCATATTCTGAGAAGGGGTCCAGGTCTCAGGGTGGAGGAGCAGTGATGTGTGGCAAAAAGAGCGTGGGTTTCCAAATCACAGAGTCCCAGTCATCTGGTTGAACAACCTTGACCCTCAGAACCTCTCTAAGCCACTGCTTCCCGCGTTCGCTACAAAATTAACTGCTCTACCCACACAGAACACAGCTCACTGGGCTGGCCCCTTCCTAGCACCTGGGTCTATAGTCATTCTCCTTCTCCACTTGGCCCAAAAGAACAAAAGGCATTCGCACCTCAGGGTCTTTGCACATGCTGTTCCTAAGGCCTGATCTGCTGAACGAAGAGAGGAAGCTGAGGCTTGTGGACACTGTGCCTTCATGTTGACTGGGTCAAGGGGCCTAATCTAAGGCCATGATATGGTGGTTGACGGGCCTGGCCTTGGGGAGGGTTCTGCACACAGAGGGGGCTCAGCCCACAGCTCGGACTTAGCCAGCCACACAGTCCACAACCAGAATAGCACGGACATGGAGTAGATGCTGGACCCTGGCACTATCCGGCTCCATGCCCAGCACCACCATGGCCCATAGTGGAGGCTGTTTTTTCAGATGATGCTTCTTTTTGAGACTCCCAGCCTGAAGAACCACACGCACCATTGCTGCTGTCCACCTGCTGTTTCCAGCTGCGGAACTGAACTGAGACTCCAGTAGAGATAGTGAGATAAGGTAGAAAAAAGAAGAGGAAGAGGGGGGATTTAAGAAAATGAAGGCCTGTCTCCCCAGAGAGGGTCGAGCAGGAGACACATTGACTTAAAGCCACATTGTCCCTCACCCGCCTCCCATTTCCAAGGCTCTCCCTCTCTTGGGAACAGTGCTTTTTCACAGTGCCCTGGAGAAGGCATTCAAGGTGGGGGGCTAAAATGAACACCACTGCATGCTTTCTGCGCGGCCTGCTGGACCACACTCCCGTGTGGAGCCCCCTTTCCTTCTGCCGGGTGGCTGTGCCCACCTCCGTACATTTGTGGGAGTTTGCTTGCATTCACAGAGGTTGCCCCTGCCTGAGGCCCCGTGCTGGGTCTGTCCTCCACACAAGAGGGAATAGGGTCAGCAGCTTAGGGGGAAATCTTGGCTTCATCACATCCCCCTGTGAGACCTTGCCCAACTCCCTGAACCTCTTTTTGTCTGAGTTTCTCCATCTGTAAAATGGGACCATTGCAGGATGAACGGTGTCTCCCCTCCCCTCCCAATCAAATTCTGTTGTCCTAACCCCAAGTGCCTCAGACTGGGTCTTTAGGGTCTTTGAGGAAAGAAGCAAGTTAGAACGGGATCACGAAGCTGGGTGTAATCCAACATGATCGTTGTCCCTGGTAAGAGATCAGCACACAGACACATAGAGGGGAACCCAGGCGACAGCAAAGTGAGCAGACAGCCATCTGACAGTGCTAACCTAAGGAAGAAACCAAACCTGCTGACACCTTGATTTTGGACTCCCAGCCTCCGGAAATGGGAGAAAATAAATGTCTGTTTTTTAAGTCACATGACCCCCGCCCTCTGCCAGTCTGTGGTACCTTGTCACGCAGCCCCAAGCAGACTAAAGCAGAGACCAAGGACGGTATCCACGTTGTATGGTTGTTCTAAAGATTAAATCGGCGTTTCTGTGAGAGCATATGGCCCGAGGCCAGGCAAGAGTAAGTGTTCAATAGACACCAAAGCATGTTGGTTCAGTTTAAGAGTTCCTTTGCTTCCCGTGGCTGACTCTGTTCCTCCAGAGACGGTGACTCTCAAGAAGTCTGGGATTTGGGGCTACAGCAGCTCACACCAGTTTGCTTTGCTCATGTTCCCAAGACTCGTAGTTTTGCACAACTTGACGTGGCCTGCAATGCAGGGGTCCCCAGCCACCAGTGCCACCTGACACACGGAACAAGCTCCTCTCCTTGCCTTCTCGCTAGCTGCCTGGACAAATGACCCATTCTGTCCCTGAGCCCAAAGCTGGGGTTTTTCTTGTCTGTTCAGACTCTGTGTCTTGACCTCACCAGAAAGCCCCCTGGCTTCTCGGCTCTCTTACACAGTTAATGCTGGCGAATGTCTCCAAGACCTACTTTCATTTGTCCTTCTAGCTCCTTTTCTGCCTCGAAACCGTACATCTGGACTGCCCACTGCCAGGAGAAATGGTATGTCTGCAGAATGTGGCTTTCCTTGGTAAGCTCGGACAAGGGACAGTCTTCAAAAAAATAACTGGAGAGCTGTTGATTAGAGACCGATTCTGTAAAGCGTGGTTCTATCATAGTTCTAAGAGACATAAAGGCAAGCTCCCGGCTGGGGACGGAGGGACTGGTGGTTACAGACTCACACGCAGACGTTCACAAAACCCATCTCTATCCTGTTTGTCCTGGGTCTGAAAAGCCAAACTCCCAAGGCATGCCTGTTTCCATTTCTCATTTCTCCTGGTCTCCTGTATGTAGGAACACTGGAACCCGTGGGGCGGGGAGGGGATCGTGAAGGGGCTGCTTTTTGCTTGATGCGCAGATGACTGGGGCTACAAAGCATAAGCCCCTCAAAACCTCAGGAAGAAAAGCAGGGGCATTGGCTCCAGGTGCTGGGCAAAACAGAGGTTCAGTAAACATTTGTTGAATTTCCGGAAATCTTGGTCTTCATCTGCCTGCATGTGGGGCTTGGGGTCCAGCATCCTATGTCTTCTCTACCTGGAATAAGGCTGAGAATAACTCCCATGGGGCAAACACAGTGAAGCTTCCCTTGAGAAAAGGGGTATGACTTTTCATACTTTAAGACACGTAAGTATCTGGGAGGCTCAGCGGGAGAAGCATCTGCCTTCCGCTCAGGGCATGCATGATCTTGGGGTCCTGGGATCGAGCCCTGCATCAGGTTTCCTGCTCAGCAGAGAGCCTGCTTCTCCCTCTCCTTCTGCCTCTCTCCTCCCCCACTTATGCGCGTCTCTCTCTCTCTCTCATAAATAAATAAATAAATATATGCATAAAAATAAGATACATGAAAATCACCTTTGGGATCTTGATAAAAATGCAGATTCAGATTCAGTCTGATCTGGGACCCAGCCTGAGATTCTGTATTTTATTTTAATATTTTATTTATTTATTTATTTATTTATTTTTTTAAAAGATTTTATTTATTTATTTGTCAGAGAGAGAGAGAGGGAGAGAGAGCGAGCACAGGCAGATAGAATGGCAGGCAGAGGCAGAGGGAGAAGCAGGCTCCCTGACGAGCAAGGAGCCCGATGTGGGACTCGATCCCAGGATGCTGGGATCATGACCTGAGCCGAAGGCAGCTGCTTAACCAACTGAGCCACCCAGGCATCCCTTATTTATTTATTTGACAGAGATCACAAATAGGCAGAGAGGCAGGCAGAGAGAGAGAGGGAAGCAGGCTCCCTGCTGAGCAGAGGGCCCGATGTGGGGCTCAATCCCAGGACCCCGGGACCATGACTGAGCCAAAAGCAGAGGCTTTAACCTACTGAGCCACCCGGGTGCCCCGAGATTCTGTATTTTTTTTTTTTAAAGATTTTATTTATTTATTTGACAGATAAGAGATCACAAGTAGGCAGAGAGGCAGGCAGAGAGAGAGGAGGAAGCAGGCTCCCTGCCGAGCAGAGAGCCCCATGTGGGGTTCAATCCCAGGACCCTGGGACCATGACCCGAGCCGAAGGCAGAGGCTTTAACCCCCTGAGCCATCCAGGTGTCCCCTGAGATTCTGTGTTTTTAACAAACACCCAAATGAAGCAGCTGCTGCTGGGCCAGGGACCACACCCAGGGTTTCGAGAAGGAGCTTATCTCACAGCTACTGTGTGGCCTTAGGTGGTCTCAGAGCCTCTCTGGGCTTCAATTCTTCACCTGGGTATTACACAGATCAACAAACACAAATTGAGAGCGTAGTCCTGTCAGGCTACCCCTGGTACTTGGGGGAAAAACAAAGGTGAATAAGGCATAAGCCTGGCAGGGCTGGCAGCCTGGGTGACTTGAAAGTCCAACGATGATATTTAAAGATCCTTAGGATTCTAAAACTTTATGGCTCCTGGGCAGAAATAGAGTTAGAAGAATTTCCTCTTTCGGGAAACAGCTTTCCAGACACTATGGCAAGCATCCCTCCTCCCACCAATTACTGTTCTCAGAATCAGGGAATATTCTTCCAGAAGGAACCCCAAAAGAAATTTAGTACAAACTCTATCTTGCCATTTAACAGGTGGGAACACTCGAGAACAGAGGCAGAAAGTGTCGGGTCCAGAGCAAATTGCCCGTTTTCCATGTATGCTGGCCGAAGGCAGTGCCATCCAATGGAAATAAAACGGGAATCACAAAACTTTAAGTTTTAAGTCATTTAAAATGTTGTGGTAGCCACACTGGAAAGAGTAGAAAGAAGTAGGTGACGTTAATTTTAGTACTCCGTTGACCTAATGCCAAAAATATGATCATTTCAACATGTGATCAGGACGAAAAAATTATTTATTTATTTATTTAAAAGATTTTATTTATTTATTTGCAGGCAGAGATCACAAGTAGGCAGAGAGGCAGGCAGAGAGAGAGGAATGGAAGCAGGCTCCCTGCTGGGCAGAGAGCTCCATGTGGGGCTGGATCCCAGGACCCTGGGATCATGACCTGAGCTGAAGGCAGAGGCTTTAACCCACTGAGCCACCCAGGCGCCCCAGGATGATAAAATTATTAACGATATATTTCAGATTCTTTTTTATGGTACTAAGATGTTGAAACTCGGTGTGGGTATGCCTTCAGCACATCAGCACACCGTAATTTGCACAAAGCCACATTTCCAGCGTTCAGGATAGCCCACAGCCACCATGCTGGGCGGTGAAGGTTGGAGATCCAAGTTAGAGCACCCTAACCTAACCCGACTCACAAACACAGACCATCGGGACTAATTTTGGTCATTGGCATCCTTCTCATGATCCGTAACCTTTTTTTTTTTTAAATAGACCGCGGAGTTGCTGCTTTCTGTGGCCAAGGTGAATGGCATTCCACTTCTGGGAGGGACCCTCAATGCCGCCTAATCTCACCGGAAATGTGACTTCACCAAACACCAGAGTAGGGGGATGGGGCTGGGTGATGGCAGGCTGGCAGTTGGGAACCCACATTTCCACAGTTCCTCCTGCGAAGTGCTTGTAACACGGGGCCAGCCCCTAGGAAGTGCCCCAGAAATCCCAGCCACCTTCGTTTTCTCCTCTTCCAGTTTTGCAGTGAAACGGTCTGTCCCGGAGACGTTCGGCTGCTCTGAGGCTGCTGGATGAAAGTGAGATACAATTCAGAACGCGTTTCAGAGGAGGAAGTGTCATTTCCAGCCTGCCTGGTGGGTGCGCCTCCCTAGGTAACGTGGATTACATAAGCAGCTGTGGACGCGCCTATCTGATGAGTGTCTCCCGCACACCCCCTTTCAGCCAGGAGAGCCACACCGCCTTTCCCTAGGAGCACAGTGGTGGGGACCCCAGGCATGTACATGCAAAAAATATCATCTGACGAGTAGGGCCAGTTCTCGGGTGTTATCCCCAAAGTGCTTTTCTCCCGCAGCACCACCCCAAGAAAAACCAGTTTCAGGAGCACCACACCTAGGATCACATGATGCAATCTGATATTAGCGTCTCATTGCATCAGTGTTCCTGACGCATGTGTTTTCTGCGCTGGCAAAAAGCCTTATAATGGGGAAGGAGGAAAAAAAAAAAAAGGAAAAAGCTCACGGGCTGAAATCTAAAAGTACTATCAGTACTTCTCCTAATTGGCCACACAGGGTGTTCGGAGGATCAACACCCAACCAAACACGGAGGCCTGGCAGGCATCAGCATGCTGCTTCCTGAAGGGGACTTGATGGCATATTTAAGCAAAATTCTTTTCTGGTTGGTTCGCCTTGGGTTTTAATATGAAAGCATCAAGGTTTAATCTCCTAAACCTTTTTAAATGCAGGTCTATTAAGAAGAGGCTTTCAAAGGGTTTTTCTATTCTCTGTTTTGACCTATCTGAAAATCTCTGGAAAGATCCAGTTGATTTCTCATTTCTAAAGTTCTCTTACATAAGCGCTCTTGGCTCCCGGGACACAGACTTGGGACTGATCAAATACTTTTGAGCTGGGACCCCTGGTGTCTCTGTCTTTGTTTAGACATTTTGTTGCCTCCTGAATATCCGCTTCTTGCCATAATGATTAAGGAATGAATTAATTGCAAAAAGCCTAGAACCCTACCCAACTTCAGAAAGTTGTCCAAAGAAGGAACGCCCTCTGGCAGTCTAAGACAAAAGGAAGCAGGTAAAAATCTTTGGTAGGAGACCAGTAATTCATCTACCTCCCAGGATGAGCAAACAGATTTTCTAAGAAAAATCCATCTTTAATGTGGTTCACTAGGCACTACGTGATTTCGCTCTTGCCTGATTCCCCAGTTCAGGGTGCATTGTACTTCTCCCTCAGCCCCATGGAACACTTATCCTCAACATGGTATGTCTCTCAAGGACCTGGGACTTTTGTATGTACTGTCCCTCTACGTACCCTGGAATAGTCTTATCACTCCTTTTTTTTTTTTTTTTTAAGATTTTATTTATTTACTTGACAGAGATCACAAGTAGGCAGAGAGGCAGGCAGAGAGAGAGGAAGGGAAGCAGGCTCCCTGCTGAGCAGAGAGCCCAACTTGACTTGATCCCAGGACTCAATCCCAGGACCCTGGGATCATGACCTGAGCCGAAGGCAGAGGCTTTAATCCACTGAGCCACCTAGGCGCCCCTAGTCTTATCACTCTTCACCGGGTGGGTCTTATTCATCCTGAAATTCACTGAGTTTAACTTTCCAAAGGAGGCCTTCCCTGAACCCAGAACAGGATGAGTGCCATTGCCGTAAAGGTCCCACACAGGTATTACTTGGCAAAGTTCTCGCAGGACAGGAGAAAGCTTTCCTCTGCAATCCTCTTTAGGATTCCTGGCTGAGTCTGAAAATCATGCCGACAAAGAGTAACAGGAGAAAAACATATGAGTTTATTTTAATGTAAGTTTTATGTGACATGGGAGCCCTCATAAGGGAATGAAGACCAAAAGGAACATTCCTGTGTCTTTTTTGGTTATGTTTGTTGGAGAGTGGAGGGTGCTTGAGTACTAACGTAGGTGAAAGAGTCAGAGGTCGGTGTGGGACACTGGGGGCAGGTAGCAAAGTTCTTTTATTAGGATTCTTCTTGGTGTTCCTTTGTCTTCTGAGAAAAGAATGATCCTTATCCTGAGATTAGGCAGGCACCTCTCACCTGAGGGTTTTATGACCTGTTTTAGGGAAGAAGGGTTGGGAGGGAAGGGGTGTAGGTAGGTGGTGTTGGGGTTGGTTAGGAGATGGCGGGGTGGGGTGGTGGTGGTGGTGGTGATGGGTGACCTTAAACCCATTTCTGTAGGTTTTCTGGAAACTCCTTCAGTTTATAATATTCAGTACACCAAGGTGCCATGTTTTGGGGTAGCAAGTCCTGAAACCCATCACTTATGGCGCTTGTGATTACTAACTTGCTTAATGATCTATGTCTCCTGTTAGTGTGTTTCACTAGGACAGGAATCTCATCCTCTAGCTTTGGATCCTCTAGCTTGGATCATCCTCTACCGCGCTCGCGGTACTGGGTGCTCAGTAAATATTTATGAAAAGTTTCCATCAAAACTAGCTTCTAGTGCATCCTAGGCCTGCATATCCTCAGTACGCAGTTCACTAACCGAGCAAATCTTTATGTAACTCTACCATGTAACAGTACCTTGCTACATTCTGGGGACACAGAGGCAAATAAAAATGCAGTCTCCCTCGGCACAAGAGAAATTTTTATTCAAACTGTATTCATCTTTCATTCCAATCACTCAATTAGGGCACGTCCCTTGCTGGCGGATGCGTGAGCAAAGTTAACTATTTTCCGGCGAGTGTCCTCAGGTGACCTGTCTAGACGTGCCCGGGGGAAAAACAATCCAACATTCTCCCAAACCCCAAAGAAATCCCTGGCGCGGGACGCGCTGCGCAGAGTGCCCGGGGCGCATGGCGCAGCGGGGAGACCGTGCAGAACCCGGGCGCGCGGAGTTTGGCCGCGTGGCGCCCGGCGCAAGCTCTGGTGGGTCGGCGGTCCCGCGGGCTCCGGCGCGGGCGGGGGCGGGGCCGGGCCGCCGCGGGGTCCGCCGGCCGGCAGGGGGCGCGCGCTCCCCGGGCCCCCAGCCGCCCGCTCCGTCGCGCGCTCGCTTGCCGCCCGGCAGCACATGTGTTTCTGTTTTGTGTTGTAGCATTTGTTCTGGAAGCTCGTATTTACATTTTAAGTGTATCTGGTGAGTGGGCTGGAGCCCTGGTCTGGGCCGGGGGTGGAGGGGGGAAAAAGCCCTCCGGTTCATCTCTTAGCTGCTCCTCTTCCGTTTTCTCTCCGGTTTCTCATCACTCCAACCAGGTAGGGACTGAAAATCAAAATCGACAATGTTCAGTTTGCGGGATCTGGGAAAGTTTTTTTTTTTTTTTTTTTAACCCCCCCCTTTTTTTTAAAGGAGAAAAGGTAAAAAAAACAAAACAAAACAAAACCCCAAAACAACAACCCTAAGGAAGGGGGGTTGGGGGATTGAATGAATAAAAAGGGGAAGGAAGGCGGATCCACGTGGTTTAATCGGAGACAGACAGAGATCCCATTGTTCAAAATCAATAAAAAAAAAAAAAAAAAAAAAGAGGGCGAAAAGCGCAGGGACGCTAGGGGAAAGTAGCGGCGGAGCGGGGCACTTCGCTGCCGGGATCCGAGGGACCGGCTGGGCCACACGTTCGGGGAGGGGCAGGGAGAGTTGGGCACCATTAAAGTTTTTATTTTTCGTGACTGTGCGAGCAGGTGTTTGGGGCTGAGGGCCGGCTTCATTCGCCCCCCTTTCGACGGGGGCAGCCCACCCCGAGGGACTAGGCTGATTAGAGCCAGAGGTCGGAACCCCCAGGCTGGCGCGGAATTCGGGGCTCGGGGAGGGGAGGGGGGCGGCAGAGAGAATTGCATTTAATTGAGGGGGCTCGGGGAGGGGGGCGCGGAGACAAAAGCAGCAGGTGGGGCGGCGGGGGAGGGGGAGCCCTTTTAGAGGGCGATCTTTTAAGTGTCCCGGAGCCTTCTCTAATTAGAAGCTAGGGGATCAGAGGCTCCTTTTGCTTTCCTTTTACTTTTTTGGGGATCAGGCTGCAATAGTGATGCGATGTAGGCAAACCTAACTTGAGGATGGGCCGGGGGGGGGGGGTCTCCATTTTTTTTTTATTTCCCTAAGCGGATTTCAGTCAGAGACCTGGGCTCCCGTGCGGGATTCCCCGGAGGAGGCGCGCCGAGGCCCGGGAGGGGCGCGATTTCCTCCCGGCTCGCCCCCTCTCCGCCCACCCCGCGGCCGCCACTTTGGGGAGGGCAGGGGAGGAAGTGGAGGCCGGTGGCTCGGCTGCGCTCCCCTCCCCCCGCGCAGTTTATAACCCGTCCATTGTGCGCCGCTGCCCCGTGTCTCCTCCAGCGCGACCATGCCCAGGAAGAAGGCGGCGGCGGCGGCCTGGGAGGAGCCGAGCTCGGGCAACGGCACGGCCCGCGCCGGGCCCAGGAAGCGCGGCGGCCCGGCGGGCAGGAAGCGCGAGCGGCCCGAGCGCTGCAGTAGCAGCAGCGGCGGCGGCAGCAGCGGCGATGAGGATGGCCTGGAGCTCGACGGGGCCCCCGGTGGGGGCAAGCGCGCGGCGCGGCCGGCGGCGACCAAGGCGGGCGGCGCAGCCGTGATCATCACCGAGCCCGAGCACACCAAGGAGCGCGTCGTGAGTGCGGGGCCTGGGGGTCGGTGGGGGGGTGCTGGGGCCGCGGCGCGTCACTGCGCGTCCTGGCCGGGGGCGGCAGGGCCGGCGCAGGCCGCGGGCTGAATCATCGCTGCCGCCGCCGCCGCACAACAAAAGGGCGCGGGCCGGGGGCGGGGGCGGGCCGCGGCCTACCCGACCCCGTCGCCGTCGCTCGCGCGGCCGTTGGCCGTTGGGGCGCGCGCCCCGGGCCCCCCGCCGGGGGAGGGGCGGCGGGAGCCCTCGCCCGCCCGCCCGCGCGAGGGGGTCATGGCCCCGCCCCCGGCGCCGCGCGAGCCGACTCCCTCCGCCTCCCCTCCCCCTCCCGCCCCGGGAAGGGAGACTTTTGCAAGTTGTTTCGGGCCGGAGGAGGGGACGCGCGCGCCGGGTGCGGGCCGCGGCGCCCGGTGCCCCCGCTGCCCCCGGGCCCTTTCTCCCTCCCCACGGCCGTTGCGCCGCCGGGGCGCCGCCGGGGGAGGGGGCCGCCGGGGCGCTGCGGGGAGCGGCGGTTTGCGCCGGGGCTTTGAGGTTCCCGCCGCCTCGGCTCCGGCGCTCCGGGGGGGCGGGGCCTGGTGGCCGCCGCGCATGCCCCGTGCGGCCCTGCGCCGTCTCGCGCCGCCGGGGAGGCGGGGGTGGCCGGCGCCGGGGCGGGGTGCGAGGGCGCATGCTCCGGAGAGCCTTCCCCCTGAGGTCGGGAAGCCCCCGGGGCGGCGAGGTGTTGGGGCTTTGTTCGCCGCTCGCGGTGCGAGTGCGCGGGTGCTCCGTGTCGGCTCCGTGTACCCCCCTCCGCATCCCCCACCGGGGAAGAAGCATCTCCCATCCCCTGTGCGGACTTCAGTCCACTCGTTAGAGTTGGGCCTGCAGAATTTAATTGAGGTCGTGACCAGCTCAACTCCTGATGCCTGCGGAACCCTGCGTAGAGCCAGACATCTTAGGCTGGGTTCCGCGATCCTTCAAACCCACCGGCTTTGTGTGGGACGTGTGTTGAGAGATTTCAGATGGCCCCAAACGAGTAAGAACGTCCATTTAGGGTGTAGGCATTCGGGAGAGGCCCTTTTCTGTCCTCAAAGGGTGTGTGAGGCTCAGCAGTACCAGAGTGCTTTCCCCCAGAGGTGTTCAGTGTTTAAATGGTTAAAAAGAACGTGTTTCTTCATCTTCTTTATGGATGAGGAAACTGAGGCACGGAGCTTAAGGGCCTACCTCCACATGACTTCCATATGGGCTCAGATGTCTTCTAATGACGTCGGTAATCCCTGTGCAAAGCGTTCATGTGATGATGCTTCATAATTGCCCTCCTGTTGAAAGGGTCAGTGTGTCAGATGGTGGAGGAGAGCCCGTGTCACTGAAAAGGCTTCACCTAAGGTCTGGGAGCAGGACAGTGCCAGGAACTGGCTGGAGTGGAGAAACTGGAGCACAGTAACGGGTATCTTTTCAACAGATGTGATTCCCCGTTCGGGACTCCAGCCGGTTGCCCTGCCAGTCCTTGTGTGTTAGGAAGGAAGTGAGCAGAATGGCCAGTGGGGCTCTACCTCTGCTGTGTTCTCCTGTGCGTGAGTGCCTGTCAGCGGCAGGGCTCTCTCTAATCAGCGTATTGGTGCAGCAAGTTTTCTTTCCCCGAAGTGAGGGAAGAGATCCTTACTTACCCCAGTGCTGAGGCTCACCCAGGCATGCAGTCCCAGAGAGAGAGAGAGAGGGACACCCAGCTCTCCAGCAGCACTGCCCATGGCCGGCTTGTCTGATGGGAAGGCACTTTCTTAGTCTTTCCTAGAGATTTCTCTGCTTCCCAGGAGTAGACAGACCTAGCCTTGCCTTGCAGTTTGCATTTGCCTTGTATCTACGACTCGTGTACTTTGTCCATTTTGTATACGTGTAGACAAATCTGTATGAACCTTCCTTAAAAAACAAGCAGTAGCATGGTTTCCTTTGGACTAGCAAGCACATCCGGGAGCCTGAGCGTCCAGATGCCTTGTGCACAGTGCACAGTGGACGTTTTCAGTTCTTCCTTAGCATCTTTTGAGTTTGGTCCAGAGTCAAGACCAGGCCTGTGCTGCCCCGCTGCTTTCCCACAGGCCTGGGTCCCGGGTGGGTCCCCTGCCTGACCCCAGGTTCCCAGCTTTCAAGGGCAGCATCAGCCCTGCTCCTGCCAAGCAGGCCCGCCCCAGGCGGCCAGCTGTCCCTAGCTTGTTTCTGGAGAGGCTTTTGAGGGAGAGTTTTGCAAGCCTCCCCACCGTGGAGGGCCACTTGAAGGAGGTGTATGTGTGACAGTGGCTGCCGGGAACGGTCTGGACTCTGAGCTGAAGTCGGGGCTTGTTAAAGGTGAACCCAGGTAGATACCTTGGGTTGAGGAGCAGGGTTGCCTTGAGTAAATGTGTATTTTTGTAGAACATTCTTAGATTTTAGTTTCGGGAAATGCTCTCTCCTGGACTTCTGCGTAGTGTTGTCAGATGAGCATTTTGCAGTGGTCTGGGGTGGGTGACGTGTGAGCTCTGCCACCCTGGAGGTGACACAGGCTGCCTTGACAGAGTTCTGGAAAACGGGAGTGTCGCCACCTGTGCGGGTCTTCGTGGTTTCTTCAGTGTTGGTGTGCCGAGGTCATGTGGGCTCCAGACAAGTCTGTCCCATCTGCAAGGGCCAAACACATAGGACCAGAAAGCGAGCTTGAAGTCTGTTCTAGCTGATGATAGCCTGTTAGGGGATTTGTCGCTGGCATTTCTCTGAGCGGCCTTCTGCTGGTGAGAGTAGCGTTTTTTTAAAAGGGTATACGTTAAAAGGTGGGCTCTCAGCCTCATTAACGTGCTCTTTGCACTTGGGCAATAATTCAGAAATCACTTTGAACCAGAAAGCCTGTTTTGTTGATTGAAGAAGCGCTGTGCATTTTTCTGCCGCGGCCATTCATCTCCGACCAGCTTTTGTGCCCCGGGGTGTCAGGTGGAATGAAATCCCTCCTCCTCTTGGGGAGACTGTAGGCCCTGCTTCACCACCGCAGAGCTTCCAGCCCTCAGCCCTGACAGCCATCCTTGGGGGTTCCTCTGAGTGGAGCCAGCAGACATCGGGGTCTTTGCACGTGGCGGGCCAGCTCAGGTCTGTGACCAAGAGGAGCACGGGCTGTGATTTAAGGGTGTTGGGAGTTCTGTTCCTTACTTGAATTTTTTTTTTCCTAGAAGGTAAAGGTAAGAATCTCATTAGGGAGAAATAAAGTAGGCGACCGATGGCAAACAGCTGTGCAGATCATGGCATGAAGTCTAGCCCATTAGTTTCATCCGATGGGTGAGGACATAAGGCCCAGGACATGAAAACCTGAGAAAGAGAACAATCTCTCTTTGGAGGAATCTGACCGCCGTGCCCGGATGGACTCCATGCTCGAAGGCTCGCCACAAGCCTTGTATCAGGAGGGTCGAGGAGTCTTGGAGAAGTGCGCAGCTGGCTTGGGAGCCAGTACCCACAGGCCCTTGCTGCCTCGGGTCACAGGGGACACCCGCTCCTGCCTGGGGCCATTGCAGAAGCTCTCGAAGTCCAAGGGACCTGCAGGCCTGCGAGCTGCTGCTCTGGCAGGTGCCCCTCCATGTCCTGGTTTCAAGGTCACATCATGCCCCCAGGGGTCGTCTCCTGCCCTCTCCGTGCAGACCTGAGGAGCCATGGAGGGCCAGATGGGAGGGCCGGCTAGGGGCCTGGGCAGAGACCCAGGGCTGCTGCTTCCTTGGGGAACTTGACAGAACCCACTGGCTGCTGTTTGTCCTCTGTGGTAGATCTGTAGAATGTTCCAGCCAGGCCCGCCAGCTAAACAAAGAAGGGGAGATAACAGAGGGAAACTAGGCTCCCATTCAAGTAATCCGAGTCGGTGGGTGCCGTGGGGTGGGAACTGCCCTCCGATTAAGGTCTTTCTCTAAATAATTTATGCGTGGTGAGGTCCTTCTCCATTCCCGGCTGTCGGCTTCCCCTTCACGGGCTGTCTGCTGGACGTGCCCTGTACAGGGACTGTCCTCCTCCAGCCACGTAAACATGGACGCGCGTGGCGGGACCTGTTCGTGGGGTGCTGGTGACATTGGGTGTGGGTCATGCCGTGTCCCCCCGCCCCCGGAGATGTGTTCCTCTTCAGAAAGCACGCACTGTGTCGCTGAGCATCCCGCTGGGGCAGGCACTGCCTAGACGTAGAAAGGCGGGGGCCTGGTGGCTTGCTTTTCATTGAGAGCAGTTCTGCAAGCAGAAGGAAACCATTCTTTTCGGTGTCCTGGGGGGCGAGGTCAAGGCTCACAGCAGAGAGGAGGTGGGTGCGTGGCTCAGAAGCGAATCTCTGCCCGCTGGTTGGCTTTAAAAAGTGTGTTTGGACTTTTCAGAAATGCAGCGCACTGCTGAGAAAGTCCTCATGAGGGCCACCCCAAATGGGACAGTGGCGTGCCCTCCCTTGACTGGCCTGCAGTGTGTGGTCCTAGCACTGCTCTGTGTGGGGAGTCTGAGGGGCTGGACTCCAGGGTCCTGGGGCTGTGAACATGGCCTCTCCCTGGAGCCTCCCTGTCCCCACTCAGCTCTGCTCCCCCAGCTCCCAGGCCACAGCCAGGACGGCCTGAGGAGGCCCGGCTGGGATCTCCCCTGTCACATGGTGCTTTGATGATGTGTTGTCGTTCCTTCCCCGCCCCCCCCCCCAACCAGAAAGGTGCCAGGCACAGTAGGCCCCACGCGGAGGAAGGACGGTCTCAAGTCAGGTGATGCAGGGCTCCTGAGGCTTGTAGTTCATGTGCGGCGCCCTGCTGACCCCAAGGTCAGCTGCTTTAAGACCCCCTGTGCGCCCCGCCAGGCCTCTTGGAAATACCGCTATAGACAGTTCACAGGGTGGAGGGAAACATACATGTGGCTGATTTTTTTTAGTGTTTTGCAAAAGGTACTTCCAAGAGAAATCAACAGGTAGAGATCAGCCTGGGCCTCAAAAATGAGCTGCTGCGGGCAGGTTTGGGATTCCACACCCTGATGAGGTGGTGACCGCCTCGGGCCTCCAATCCCCCCCCCCCCACAGCAGGGGGGGTGAGTAATGAATGACGATTTTTCTTTTGTTTCTGGCTGTGGCGCAACAGACTGCCCAGCTGGAAGCAGCATTGCAAGCTAATCTTTTTTTTTTTTTTTTTTTCTTCTCCCTGTTTTCTCTCTGTAGAAACTTGAAGGGTCTAAGTGCAAAGGCCAGCTTTTGATTTTTGGGGCAACCAACTGGGACTTGATTGGTCGAAAAGAAGTGCCTAAACAGCAAGGTATGAGACCTGGTTTCCAAAACTGTGCGAAGCTGTTTGTCGAGTGCTTCCCTGTGTGCTAGGTGTCCCATGTGGTTCCTGTGAGTCCTCGCCAGGTAGGTGCGCTCTGCATCGGCAGAGTGTTCAGAGAGGCCAAGCAACTTGCCTAAGGCCACACAGCCCCTCCAGGGAGAGAGCAGGACTTGAACCCAGGTCTTGTGCCAGTGTCTCATTTCACTGTTCTGTGTTGTTGTTTTAAGATTTTATTTATGTATTTGAGAGAGAGAGAGCGCGCATGCAGGAGGGAGAGGGGGAGACTCCGAAACAGACTCCATGCTGAGCACAGAGCTGGACACGGGTTTCAATCCCATGACTGTGAGATCATGACGTGAGCGGAAACCAAGGGTCTGACACTGAACCGACTGAGCCACCCAGGCGCCCCTGGGTGCTGTTTTAAAAACCCAGTTCCATTTAGGATTAAACGGGAAAAGTATAAACCATCAAAAAGAACATGGACGCCTTCTTCCCATCTTCCTCACATCAGTTACTTTCATGATCACGAAGAGGCTGATCCCGTGGGATGTCAGAATGTCCAAGACGTTTGTCACATGTCACACGTCCAGCTTGTTAGACGTTACGGAAGAGTCCACGGTCCTTCGCACACTGCCAGTTTGTTGCAGGAACTGCTCAGTCCGAGCAGGTGGCAGTGTGTGGAGTGGAGAGAGCAGAGAAGCCCCAAGAAGTAGCTTTTGGTGCCCAGTTGCTTTTAGAAAACCAGTATCTCTCTTCAGGAGGATATGGGCCAACCAAGAGAAGTGAAGCTGGCCTGTTGCCATGTTTTATGGCTTCTTGATTTCATTTGGAAAGATTCCCAAAGTACTTTCCGACATTGCCCAGCGAACAAATATTTGCACATGGACACTCCCTGGTGCCTCAAGCCGGGCAGAGAACATCATCGTATTCCATGAAGGCAGCAGGACTTCCAGAAGCGCCAGGGGTCTGTCTGGAGACGGACCAGGTCTGTGCTGGGGCTGGTGTCCGGGAAGCCCCTCCGGGGGTGTGACAGCTGCCGTCTTCCTGCTAGCCCCGCGTGGGCGCTGCATTGGGTCTCCGAGCTGCTTTTCTAGTGAGTGGCCCGCTCACAGTTACACACTTGGGCCCCGAGCGGGGAAGTAAATGCCAGAGGAAGGCAAGCGGCAGAGTATGGGCCATCTCCTGTGGACAGAGGGTGGTGTGCACTGAGGCCAGGCCGGGCTCCCCACACCTTAGGGAGGTCCAGAAGGAGGGAAACTGCCTTCTGGTTTAAAATCCACTCTCATGCCCTAGTTATAGGCGTTTTGGGTGCATTCAGGAGTGCCTTTTTGTCTTCTCCCATTCCGACCTTTGCTTCCCTGGTTGGTCTCCCTTCAAGTGAAGTTTTATGTAATTAACAAACATTCTTCCTAAGTATTTTAAAGTATCTTTGGGTCTTCCCTGACCTTGCCGGGAGACTCTAGGGAAGGGGGGGTATTTATTGTCCCACTGGTGCAAGCCAAAGAGGAAGAGGAGAGTCCTCCCGCGCTGGCCCTTTCCAGTCTCCTCATACCCTGGCCAGGGAGTCGACCAGCCCCCCAGTGACCCTGTGGCGAAGCCTCTCGTATTGGCATGATGGCCACGTCGTTGACAGTGTGACACGGTGACTTGTGCTCCGTCCCCAGACCACCAGGCTGCCTGAGGAGCTGCCACTGCTGCTGGGCACTGGATTTGACTTGGATCACTTGAACGGGGGTCCTTGGAGTGGGGACAAATCCTACCCCTCCGGCCTCAGCATCTTGGGCATTGATCTTCCTGGAGCTGCCGTAGGGAAGAGGCTTCGCAAAGCAGGGCATCCAGCCACCTGTGAGACGGGTCCACTCCAAGCTGGGTCCGCCGTGGTATACCTGTTCCTTCCACAGTGTCCTTGTGTGCAGTGCATTGTTCCCAGAGATGACACATGTCAGTCCTGCCACCGTCCTTTTTCACCTTCGTGATAAACAGACTACAGCAGATCCTGTGAAGGCTGTCATGTTTGGTGTGCTCTTTCCCAGGAAATTGTCGGATCGTCTTCCACCTTTGGGGAGAGCTCAGGTGGGGGGGCCATTGCTGTGTGTCTGGGGTGCCGACTGGACGCAGTGTTCCCTGGCCTGGGGGCCCCCTGTAACTGAAGGAGGACGTGCCTCGCGCCCTCTGCTGGTGGGGCGTGGGAAGGGCAGGACTGGCCTCAAAGAGTCTCACGGACACTTTTCCCCTGGAGTCCGATTAAGCATCCTCTTCATCAGCTCCGACATCCAGATTAACGTGACACGGTTGTTGTGGCAGCCACTAGCATTTCATAACGGTCACCACAGGCCTACACATGTGGCTCGTGTCTGTCCTCAAGAGCCCCAAGTTGAAAATACTACACAAAACACTGGCCATGCCCTGTCCGTGAATGGGGAGGAGGGCAAGTTTTGAAGGAGGCGGCTGTGTTTTTCCTGCCCATACACCCTCCGTAGTTTTGAGTCCTTCCTTGGGGGCCAGGCATTAGTGAGGCCCTGGGCTTGGTAGGGCCTGGAAGGCTCATGAGTTCAGTAGGCTTGAGTGCTGGGATCGGCCTCATGGTGAGCAGGGAGCCATGAGCTGGAAGAGGGGGATGGGGGTGTGGAGGGCTTCCCAGAGGAGGGGGTGCTTGTCATGAGGTTCAAAGAACAAGCAGGGGACAAGGAGGGGCATTCTGTAGGAGGGAGTGCATGATGAAGTATGGGGCCATGACTTGGCCACTACAGTGGGACCCCTGGGAAAGGAGGAAACTGTGTGGTAGGGGAGGGGTGTCAGCTAGGCCCCCCGCACGGGACCTGGTAGATGTGCCAGGCAGGGCAGGTGGTTCTGGGGAGGATGGGGACCCTCCGACTCCACTTGGAAAGGAGCTTCTGGCTGTAAGGGCAAGGCCAAGGTGGGGGAAGGGCAGGCAGGGGAAGGTGAGAAGGGGTGTGGGGAAGGAGATACTGAGCCCACCGCCAACTTTCCTGGGTTGGGCTCCTAGCAGGAGGGAGGGGCCCGCCTTTTCCACTGCTTGCACGTGGGTGTGCTCAGCAGCTGGTGCCCGAGGGTCTGCAGTCCCCGCTGGCTGGGGACAGAGATGGCCAGGGCGGGGGGGTGGTGGAGGCAGTCATTCTGCTGCAGTTGCAGACTTTCTCCTCGGGCAGCCCCGGGCCAGGCTGTTGTAGCACCCGGGGGTCCTGTGTGGTCGGAGAGTGGATGCTTTGTGCCTGGTACCCTTTCTTGGGGTGCTTTCCGCCCCCTGGTCACTGTGGGTGTTTGATTTGCATTCTTCCCTTTGCAGCTGCCTACCGCAATCTCGGTCAGAATTTGTGGGGGCCCCATAGATATGGCTGCCTGTCGGGGGTCCGGGTGCGGACCGTGGTCTCGGGTTCGTGCGCTGCCCACAGCCTCCTCATCACCACGGAAGGAAAGCTGTGGAGCTGGGGTAAGTCTGGGGTCGGGTGGGCTCCCTCATGGGGCTGACTTCTCTGTCTGCCTGGAAGGGCAGCTTTTTTGCAGTGGTATCTCTTCTCCCTAATTTCCAGCTGGTCTCGCCTGTTCCCTGAAAGTGCGTCCCCTTCCTGCACCCTTCTGCCATTTGCTTGTACATAGCTACTGAACTTTTTGGGTCCTTTTTTTGGGGGGAAAGATTTTATTTATTAGGGCACAAGTGGGGGAGGGGTGGAGGGAGAGGGAGAACCGGGCTTCCCATTGAGCAGGGACCCCCCCCCACCTCACTCCCCAAAGCGGGGCTCGATCCCAGGATCCCGGGATCATGACCCGTGCTGAAGGCAGACGTTTAACTAACAGAGCCACCCAGGCGCCTCGAGTCCTCTCTCTCTTTTGATCCTCCTTTTTCCTGAATGTTCTGACGGAATCTGGATCTTTGTGATCCCGAGGCACCTAGAATTGAATTCCTATTTTAGACACGCTGTCCCCAGGGCAGACAGGCCCCCCTTCTTGCTTCGTGGCACAGTGTTGACGTAAGACCTCTGTTCTTGCCACTTTAAATGCCACCGGCCACGTCATGTCATCAGCTGCCGTGTCACTGCGATCCTGTCACTCTGATTCTGGGGATCTCGCCCGTCTGCAGGTTTGGTTGTTTGGTTCCTGTTTCTTTTTACATTTCTCGTCAATTGAGTTTACTTTTTTCTGAGTGGAGTTGGTCTCCAGCTGTTGGACCCCCTGGCCTGGGTCCCTGGGAGGGGGTCTCCTTGGCCTTGGTCACCTCCTGCTCCAGCATCCCCTCCATGGGCCCCCATGCACTGCTGCCCGTTTTTTTTCCTCCCACATCGTTGATGCAGGTCCTGAGTGAGGCTCAGCTTAGCCCCATGCCCTCAATAGCCCCCGCCTCTTCCCGCAGCTGGCTAGGTTGGCAGTTGTCCCCGCCCTTTGTTTCTGGTCCTTTGGCTAGTTTTTAGCCCATATGACTGCTTTTTTATTTCAGTCTGTTTGAGCCGTTTTTTGCAATTTCATGAGCTGCTGTACCAAAGTCCAAATATATTAACATCTGTTGTCTTCACTGCACTCTGCTAATTTTGTAATGCTGTTGGGGAAAAAAAAAAAAAAACTAGTGTGTCTGGCCCAAATTTAAACTTTATAGTTTCTTGATGACATGCTGACATTGCCACGGTTTTCATTCTCCCCGACTGGTACGGAGGAGTGTCCTTCCCCCAAAGCACACCCCTCCTGCCTAGTGTTCCAGCGCTGAACACAGCAGTCTGTCAGAGCTCCGAACTTGAAATACCTTCTTTCTGATCTCTTTACTGAATTGCACTTAAACGGTGCTTCTAAAAATGGGCCTTGTGCTGGCCCTGTGGGCAAGGAGTGGTGCAGGGGTCGTGCACTTGGCCTAGCGCCCAAGCAAAGACCTGTGCCCCATGAGTAGATTTGGGGGTGGGGCAGTGAGAGGACACGTCCTAGTGCCATGGTTAGCTGCTTAAAACAGCCCGGGCTGGTGTTTGGAAGCTTCAGTGCTACAGCATGTCACTCTCGAGGGGTCCACACCTGTCAGCCACTCAGGCCTCTTGAGGGCCCAAGAAACCATGCCTTTCCCGGTGAATTTGGACAGCTCCCGGTAGAAGCTGATGTCTGCCTCTCCAGCCATCAGGATGTTTGGTCCTTGTTCTTGTGGCCCTGCCCTCCGTGTTTCTCATGGTGGAAGGTTAGAAGGCCATTGTCAGGGAGGGGTGGGAACTGCTTCCTCCCCCTGCCCCCAGGTGCCCCGACTTTTTGGCCCTGTGAAAGCTCCCGGGTAGGTTTGCTTCCTGCTGTGTGGTGGTTCTCTTGGCTGGGGGGACCTGTGTGGGGCCCTTTGAGCTCTTCGGTTTGAGGACTGTAGTAGCCAGGGTTGAAAACCGGGGGGCGAAGGGGCTCCTCCCCATGCACCCTGCTTGCCCTGTCTGCTGTGGGGCCCAAGGGCCTTGCCAGAAGGTCTGTGTCTCGAGGCTCACGGCCTGTGCGGGTCCTATGGAGGTGGGCTTGGCTCTGCTCTGTGGGCGTTGTTTCCAGGGCAGGTAAAAGGAAAGAAATGACAAGTAGAAATGAACCACGTGGTCCATGGAAGACACCCAGGGCACTGAAGTGACTAAACTGTGTGGGGCAGGTGTTGAAAATGGTTCCTCTCTTAAAGTGCATCTCGGGAAGGGAGCGAGGGAATTACTGTCTGGCAGGCGGAGTGAGAGCTGGGAGTTTCCACGTGCTCCCCGGCTCGTGCTGGACCCCCAGGGCCAACCTTCTCTCCCTTGGGGGTAGAGCCACGGGAAGTGCTCCCGGCTGGGTTCCAGCTGCTGTCCCAGAAAAGCAGGTCAGAGCAGGTGAAGGAGGCGGCGGCGGCCTGCGGAACCATCTCTGGGGACGGTACTGTGTGCTTTGCCCTGTTCACCCGGCGCCTCTCGAGGTGCTCGGGAGGTTGGCTGTGGACAGGGAGTGGGGTGCTCTCCACTGCCTCCTCAGCTGTTGCTTGTGGAGGGCGCCTTCAGGGGGACCCAGGGGTGTCTGCCTTCCCCAGGACACTGCTCTCCCGCCCGGCCGCCCTCTCTCCTTCCTACTGTATCTTGCTCTTGATCTGCAGGTCGCAACGAGAAGGGGCAGCTGGGACATGGTGACACCAAGAGGGTAGAAGCCCCCAAACTCATTGAGGGTCTGAGCCATGAAGTGATCGTGTCTGCAGCATGTGGACGGAACCACACCTTGGCGTTGACGGGTGAGGAACGGCTGGTTTCTTCCGCATCCGGGCAGGCGGCCACGCAGTCCACCCTGGGCACGGGGGTGGAGTCGTCTCTAGCTGTCGGTCAGGATGGGAACGGCGCCTGGAGAGCCCCGGAGGGTGCTTCTCAGAGCCGCTAATGGCCTCTCCCACCTGTTGGCATCAGACAGTGGACCCAGAGGCCAGGGCTTTGAGGGCCTTTTGCTCCGAGCTGCCTGCCCCACGTCCGCCGCCTGGTCTCGCTCGCACTCTTTCTGCCAAAGGAGCTATTTGTGATGGTTCGGGAGCCTTTGATCCCAAATCAGGTTTAGAATCCTCAATGTTCTTTTCCCTTTTGTGATACTGTTCTTTCCTTCCAGAGACGGGCTCCGTGCTTGCGTTTGGAGAGAACAAGATGGGGCAGCTCGGCCTCGGCAACCAGACAGACGCTGTCCCGAGCCCCGCACAGGTGCTGCTCCCTTTCCTGGCGCCCGGCCTCTGTTTCTCTTTGCTTTTGTGCTTGACTGTCCAAGCTGAGGACAAGCACCCAGCCCTCTAGTTCAGTCGATGCCTTGCGGAGACGGTCTAGATTCTTGGAGTGGAATTCACATGTTGTAGTCTTTAAAGCGCACCTTCTAGGTGCCCGTGGTCAGAAAGCCTCCTAAAAACTGCTCTCTCTCCTTGAACGAATTAGCTCCAGAAGTCTTGTTTTAAGCCTGTTCTGTTCCAAAGAAAGTGAGAATTGTTGGATGCATGCGATTCGTCTTTCTCTGTAAATACTCTCTGAGTTCTGACCTTGTGTGGGGCTACCTGCCAGGGCTTACAGCACCCAGCCAGGAGTTGGGCGGTCTTTTATTCCCGAGGAACATGTGCTCCCGTCAGAGAGGTGGGGATCCCACCTGATAGTGACTGCTCATGTCAGGCAAGACCACACGTGCTAGTGAGTGACGAGTGGCTGGAGGGTGACGGCGGGGGGTCCCATTGCCTGGTCTGAGAAAGAGACTGTGGGCAAGGCTACCTGTGCTTTGAAGGATTTTGGAAATATCCCCGTTGTATCTGTCATTTGCACTAAGGAGGAAGTGACGGTTTCTAGAGGAAGGTGGGAATGACGGGCTGGGCCCAGGGCTCAGGGCTTGTTGGGTGTGATAAGAGCACGGCTTCCACATCCTGTCTGACACGTGTCTCCAGAGCCCATGCCGAGTTCCTGGGGGGGGGGGGGCTTGGCTGGCTTACTTCCTAGCTTTGAACGGTTTTATCTCTTGTCCACACCTTCTGTGAGGGCTAGTTGGGCTAGTGTTTCTAGAGGGCAAGGAGCATGGGAGAAAGCTGCCCTCTCCCAGGTTGAGGCTGAACTGTTTGCTAGTGACTGGGTAAGCTTTGGGGGTTATGTGTGGGCTAGTCTCTGGCCCCCGCCCCCCCAACTTTGGGCTGCTCGGCCGAGGTCCATGCTACCTGGGCGCAGTGTCGGGCATTTTTGGGAACGCAGGGCTGGGCCCACCATGTGCCCTACCTTGGGATTCGACTCTGCCGGGAAGGTGGGCGTCCCAGGAGTGTTTCTTCATGGACACTCTGGGTTTTAGCCTTCAGAATTCCTGGGTCCCTTCAGTTTCCTTGGCAGTCTAATTGTTTCACACCGACCTGCAGAGAGGGGGAGGCTTTTTTTCTGCCTTTTAAAACAAAGTCTGAGAGTCTGCTGTCTTGTCTTTTCAGATCATGTACAACGGTCAACCAATTACCAAAATGGCCTGTGGGGCAGAATTCAGTATGATAATGGACTGCAAAGGGAACCTCTATTCCTTTGGGTGCCCTGAATATGGTCAGCTGGGTATGGAAACGTTTTTTAAAAGCTCTGTAATCTAACTGCCTATCTGGAACCAGAAGTCAGTGTGGGCCTGCACACACATGTTGGAAATGTGGGTAATTGATCGCAGATAATAGCCTTGATCCGTTAAGTGGGTCTCCCGTTTACTGGGACAGCCCGTCCTAAGTCACAGGGTGGTGGCGCATCTACAACGGGTTGGCCTAATGATCAAGTCGGGCCTGGATTCTGACAAAGGATTCTTTTTTCTGGGAGGGGGAATTCATTTATATGTAAAAGGACCTCAGAGTTTTTAAGAACGAAAAATCAAACCACCGTCATTCGGTTTCACATTTAAGAGTTCGCCTTTTTTGGAAGCGAGAATGTTACACGGTGAAGGTCGTCCTGCGGACCCGGGGCTGGGTGACTACCCCCCACCCACCTGAGTCCCCTTCCCCGTTTCCGTCCCTGAACAGAGTGTACGCCTTCAGAAAAACATTCATGTCTGTCTCATTGAGTAGAAAGGGAAAGCTCAGAAAGCAGTTCCTAGTAAGTGGAAAACGTCTCTCGATCCTGATTTTACAAGGTCTCCATTTTCTTTCCCATCTGACACCAAAGTGTGTTTTTTTTTGTTGTCCCGTGTCGTCGTCCCCGCCCTGCGTCTTCTCACAGCCCAGCCCCTGGCGAGTAGGAGGTGAGGAGTGGGCGCCCTCTGCTGGCGCCTCAGCTGCATGCCACTCCGGATCCCCACGGCCCCCGTATCTGGGTTGCCGGGTCCCCACGTCATTAAGAGCAGGCAGATGGAAGACGGTATAAATAGAACAAGGAGCAGCGTGCTGGCCTTAGACTTCAGGGAACAGTGACTTTGTGAAACTAAATATACCTCGAGTCAGAAGTGAATAAGAACGAACAGCCCCTTACGCACATGCAGTGTTGGTTGCCAGGGAGCTGCCAGAGACTGTTGGAGAAACCGTTTCCATGACCACAGGCCCTGGTGCCATCCCCAAGCCCGGGCAGAACACCGGAAGTGTGTTTCCGGTCTCTTTCTGGAAGTGTGTGTGGCTCCCCTGTGGCCTCTGGCTGCCCTGGATTTGCAGACCGGCAGGTGGATTTTCCTAAGGGGAAAACTCTGTGACCTTGGCAGTGATGACCGTGGCTGGTCCTGGAGCAGGGACCGTGTGCCACGCACTCCCAAGTGCTGAATCCAGACTTTGGGGTGCCCGGTCTGTGCTTTCTTAACGATAGTTTGAGATACGGGCTTTACGTGTGTCTGTGGAATCAGCCCTACTTGTCAGCTTTCTTCGAAACCCACTTCGAATCTCATTGTCCAAATCCAGAGAGGTTCCTTTCCTTTTAGAATTAGAACATACAAATGTAACCTTGGAGAAGTGTGTCCCCAGCACACGTGCCTGTGTCCGTGCCCCCCCCCCCCCGCCATGACGCATTTTACTGGGTCAGGCAAGGCAGAGATGGGCGTGTGCCATTAACTGTATCTTAACCGCCGTAATGGTATATTGAGGTTATCAGGAAGTCCTAAAAACTCAAGTCTAGGGATTGTGTGTTGAACTTTTTCTGTTCGTTCTTGGAACAAGCAGGGGCCGGGTGAGACCACACTTGGTAGGCCGTTCCTTTGAATCTGTGGTCTCCGGCTTCTGTGATCACGGCTAGCGGGTAGACACGTGGTTGGTTACAGACTGGTGCAGGCTCTACAGGCGCGCTTGATGATGTCTTACAAAGCAGCATCCTTTCGGGGGAGAGTTTCCTTGGGTGTTTGCTGTTCTGTCCCGTTCATTTCTTAAACATAATTTGCTTCAGCGCCCACGGTCGATTTCATGGTACTGATTGGGTTGTGCCCCCGGTGGAAGGCATCATGTGGTTGACAGAAATGTCCCGTGACGCCCTGATGGGCCAGGCTGGGGCCTGTGCTCTCGGCCGCTGCTGACTTCTGGCTCTGTCGCCCCAGGACACAACTCGGACGGAAAGTTCATCGCCAGGGCGCAGCGGATAGAGTATGACTGCGAGCTGGTACCCCGGCGAGTGGCCATCTTCATCGAGAAGACAAAAGATGGGCAGATTTTGCCAGTCCCCAATGTGGTTGTACGGGATGTGGCCTGCGGCGCTAACCACACGGTAAAGCTTGAGGGTTTCTGGTTTTTCCTCTGCTTCCGACTGTCACCTCTGCGGAGAAGGATGTGTGTATGTTCCAGTGTCCCAACACTCCGCTCTAGCCGGGAACTGGTCCCAGAGGCCCTCGACGGCCTGTCCTCCCACGGCTTTGTGCCGCTCGCTTAGCCACAGGGTGTAGTACTTTTCTGTTCATAATTTTTCTAACAGTTTCTGGAGATGCAGCTGAAGGACAGACGTTTGGGGTCAGAATCCTACTGCAAGTGTCTCTCTGGGATGGCTTGTCTACCAGAGCACCACAGGACCTCTTTCTAGGTCTGTAGTCGAGGGTGTTGAATGGTTTTTAGCTGTGAGGGCTGTTCCCTTAAAGATCACTTTGGATAGATGGCCGTACTGTTTTCTGTGTGCGTACTGTCTAGTTTTGTTTTGTTCTGTTTTTATAAAAGATTTTATTTATTTGACAGAGACAGTGAGAGAGCGAACACAGGCAGGGGGAGTAGATGAGGGAGAAGCAGGCTTCCCGCTGAGTAGGGAACCCGGTGCGGGGCTCAATCCTAGAACCCTGGGATCATGACCCGAGCCGAAGGCAGACGCTCCATGACTGAGCCACCCAGGCGCCCCTGATTTTGTTTTTATAAGATTTTATTTTGAAGTTGTCTCCACAGCCAACCTGGGGCTTGAACTCGCCACCCCGAGATCAAGAGTCACATGCTCCACAGACTGACCCAGCTGGGCGCCCCCGTATTTGTGTCTGTTTATCTTTGTTGCCTTTTTGCAGTTATTCTGCCCGAGTGCACCTGTGAGTCCAAGTTGGCCTTCTTCTCTTGAAAGAGCACTGGGCTGGGAGTCCAGAGACTACGCTGGTCTGCTGGTGTGCAGCTGACTGGCGTGTAAACCTCAGGCGTGGCTTCATCCCTGGAATCCTCCCTGTCTAGTGCTCAGTGGTGTGGGCTAGGAGATGTTGGTCCTCTGGAGTCTGAAATCTGTGGTTCTCTTCTGTCCAGTGCGGTCTGGGGAAGCAAAGGTCGATCTCGTACGGGCCTTCTCACATCACGTGGTTGTACTAGGTTATACGTTCACACCGTTCAAATGCTGGACAGTGAAGAGGCTGTGATGGACAAGTTTTTTTTGTTTTGTTTTGTTCTATTTAAACAGGGCTCCACACCCAGCGTGGGGCTTGAACTTAGAATCCTGAGATCCAGACCTGAGCTGAGACCAAGAGTCTGATGCTTATCTGAGCCACACGGGTGCCCTGAAGATCAGTTTGAAATTGTTTTTGGTCCTTGTGACCAGACGGAGGTCCCCTGTGCATGGGTGGGATGGGGGGTGTCTGTGGAGAAGGCCCTAGCAGGCCTTCTGTCCGTTCCTCCTGCGGCGCTGTCTGCGCTGTGATGGGGGGAACAGGGCACTGACCTGCCCGCTGGGGCCTCAGGCTCTTGCTTCTGATGGGGAACCAGGGGGACTTGTGACTTCAGGGAGTACTCGAGGACAGAAAGTAGGGCCCGCGGCGGAGGGAAAGAGGAAGTGCCCTTGCGTCCCCTGCCTTGGGGGAGGCTCAGCTTAGCTGCAGCATTTCTGCCTTTTACATTGTGCTCTGCTGTCCTCTGCAGCAGCGTGATGGCGCCTCTTGTCCCCTCCTGTGGGGTCCCGTCCCACACTGTGTGTTCTCTCTGCCCGCAGCTGGTCCTGGACTCTCAGAAGCGCGTCTTCTCCTGGGGCTTTGGTGGCTACGGCCGCCTGGGCCACGCCGAGCAGAAGGACGAGATGGTCCCTCGCCTGGTGAAGCTGTTCGACTTCCCCGGGCGTGGGGCGTCCCAGATCTACGCTGGCTACACCTGCTCCTTCGCTGTCAGTGAAGTGGGTTAGTGACTTCCCCATCGGAGCCTCAGGCGGGAGTGGGGTGGGGTGGTGAGCCTCCCCGGCAGACGAGTACTCCGTGGGTGGGGAGCCATGGAGTCCTTCCACGTTCCCAGACCGAAACCCCGGCGTTCTGTCGGACAGAATGTTCCTCTGCTGTCCCCAGCGTGCGGCATCTTGCCTTTCTTGTTGAGGAGAATTCGGATCTTGGCACGTGTGGTCACAGTGGGAATGTGTCTGTCTTTTCCCCAGGTGGGCTGTTCTTCTGGGGGGCCACCAACACGTCCCGCGAATCCACCATGTACCCAAAGGCCGTGCAGGACCTCTGTGGCTGGCGAATCCGGAGCCTGGCTTGTGGGTATGTGGCCAAGGCTGCTGGGGAGCGAGACATGTGTCCCCTTCCTGGGCCAGGTGGACACCCCAGGGAGGGTGCCTCTTCCCTTGAGAGGCTCTTCTGTTCCACCCCACCCCCCCACCCCCGCTCCCTCCTTCAGGGCATCAGATGCAGCAGAATTCAGGAGGGGAGGTACTGTTCGGGGCAAGAGGGGTTGGTAGGTCCTGAGACAGATGGCGGCTTGTCTTCCTGCCTTCTCAGAAGGACGGCATCTTGACAGTTTCCGTTCTCCAGAGGCTTGGTGGGCTCTGGTCATCTAGCAGGTTAAAATGATTTAAGCTCCACATTATTTAGGATTTTAGTGACTCTGATTCTCTGGGAAGGAGAGATTGTCCTGAAGCCGGTGCTTTTCAGTTTATTTTAAGGACACCTGTTGAGTTTTTTTTTAGCACGTCTTGGTGAGGAGTTTGTTAATGTTAATCAGCTGTCAGCTTGCGGTGGGGGTGGGGGGGGTGGAGTGGGACGGTGTCGTTGGGGGAGGGGAGCTGTGGCTTTAATCTCCCAAACGTCCAGCCCTGAACGTGTTATTTTTTTTGTTGCATTCCACCCTCTTTGTAATGAGCTCTCCGTCCTGACTCGATGACCTCTTTTCTTGGTGGGAAGGTCTGGGGTTCGAGGGCCTGCACGGGACACCAGTGAGGGGTTCAGAGAAGCCCGTTGGCCGGGCACGTGTTGTGGCAAGTGCGTGCCGTGCAGGGTTCAGAATGGGATGGACTTGATCTTGGTGCTGCAAGTCCTAGCCTGCGGGAGGTGTCGGCAGGATCCGGGGTTGTGGCTGCGCTGGTGACCCCCCCCCCCCACCTCTGCTTGTAGGAAGAGCAGCATCATCGTGGCCGCCGACGAGAGCACCATCAGCTGGGGCCCGTCGCCCACCTTTGGGGAGCTGGTAAGCGGGGGGCCTGTGTGGCCAGGGTGGGACGCAGTCCACGCTCTCTGCGGCTGCCTCCTGAAAACGGGCAGGAGGAGAATGTGTCTGCCGGAAGACGAGACGCTCCCTAATCTTCGGGTCTCGTTGGCTTTCAGGGGTCTGTGCCTGTGCGTTCACAGGGACAGGGAGGTTGAAGATCCCTGTCCCCCGGGGTCTTGTCAGCACAGCTGAGGTGTGCAGGGGCACGGAAGGGGGCGCTTTCCCGGCTCCCCTCCAGGAGGGGTCGTGTCCGCCGGGGCGGTGGGCACCGAGTAGTAGCGTCTGCTGCTGCCCAGAGTGGAGCGCCACGGGGCCAGCCTCTTGGGTCACTTGGGGACACAGTGCCCTCGCTCTTCCTAAATGCGTGAAAGTCTACGTTGCCTGCTTTTCATCTGCATTGCCTGACTGATGAGCACCCATGGCCCTCGATTTCTCACCCATACTTGGCCTTCCCCAACCAACTGTCTGATTCTTCAGTTCTGGTGCCTGATGAGTCTTTAACTTTCAATTTCTTCGTCGGGAACAGCTTGGCTGCGGAGCCCGGCTGGCGCTCTGCCCGTTCTAGCTGCGATGATCCTCAGCCTCTTTGTTATTTCCTGTGGGGAAGGCGGTCTGTTTCCCTTCCCACCTCGCTCGTGGGTGGGAGCTGAGGGGTGATGGAGAGGAGGGAAGGGAGGGCGTCTTGGTCCCTTGAGCCATCTCCGGGACTTGGTGGCCTTGTCCTCGGTGTTCTGTGCCGACTTTGGGGGTCCACGGGGGCCCCTGGGCAGCAGACCTTCCAGCCCCCCGAGGTGGCCCTGGCTGCAGCCTTGAAATCAGGAGACAGAACCTGGCCCGGTTTTTATGGCTCCTTCTCAGAGAGAGGAAGGTGTTGCTAGGGCCTGTCGGAGAGAGATTCCGAATACCAATTTAGAAACCAGAGGGGAGCGAGAGGGACTTTGGGGCAGCGGCCCAGGGGCAAGGAGGAGATGGCAGGGCGTCTGGGAGGAAGCACTCCCTGCACGGGAAGGGGTGAGGAAGCATCTGGTGGCAGATGGAGCTGGGAAGGCTGGGGTCTGCCAGCTGGAAAAGCCCCCATCCCCACCCTGTCTGCGCCAAGCTCTGGGAGCAGTCTTCCAGCAGAGCCTGCTGGCTCTGGTGTCCTGGAGTCTGGGGGTGGGGCCCGGAGGGGGGCTCTTGGGAGTCTGGCCTGCCAGTGAGTGTGGGGACCACCAGGGTTCTTCGTGATGATGGTGTCTCCCCAGACTCCCCTGCCAGGAGGTGCTTGTTACCATACAGACCCCCACAGGTGACAGCTCAGCATCAGGCCCTTCTTGGGTTGAGAATCAGTCCCTGGTGGTAGCGCTTGTGTGGGCCGGTGTCGCTCGCCAGGCCAGCTGTCGTGTCAGGCACGGCAGGCCTCTGTCACCAGGCCAGCCCTCATTGGCTCAGGCTCCCGGACAGCGGGGTTGCCACACGTCGCCATGGTTCCCTTTCCTGGACCGTACGGCAGTGACCCCAGTTCTGCATCTCTGTTCGCTTTGCCAGGGCTACGGGGACCACAAGCCCAAGTCCTCCACCGCGGCTCAGGAGGTGAAGACGCTGGACGGCATTTTCACTGAGCAGGTGAGTGGGAGCCTCCAGGCCGGCGAGAAGTGGAGGGCGCTGGCAGCCGGGCGAAGTGAGGCCAGGCCACACGAGGCCTTCTTGGGCTGCTCCTGGGCTTGTGCGCCTGTTCGAGGCTGGTCTTGTTTCCCTGAGCAGCTTCTCAGCTGCCTCGTGCTAGAGGATTTGGTGTGTAACGGGCGTCCATAGGACGTGGCACAGGGGCAGGCCGGCCAGGCTCAGTAGGTGTTCTCACCCCAGTCACACCGGCCACAGTCCAGCCACGGCGGATTTGTTCTGGGGACAGGGGTACCGTTCACATCTGCTTTGTACCTTCAGCTGAGACTACACACTATTTGGCCATGGGGCAGGTGGTGGCAGGGGGTGGGTTCCTTTTTTGTCCACCAGGCCACCCTGACCGCCCTTGTCTGTCATCCCACAGGCAGGGCGTGTGACCTCCACACAGGGTGGGATTGTGGTCCAGGGAGGCAGAGGGAACAGGGGGCAGGACCTGGGTGTGTGTTGATGGCATCAAAGCCCTTCTTGGTGGTAGCCTGGAACGGGGCGTTGGTAATGGGTCAGCTCATGTGGACGCTGGTGTCGTGGAGCCAGGGACATGGAGGTGGTCCCGGCCCAGGCTGCCAGGCCAGCTGAGCGGTGGCCCGTTGTCTGCTCTGCTCTCCACGACGGGCCCGCGCATATCCGACCCCGATTTGTTCCCGCAGGTGGCCATGGGCTACGCACACTCCCTGGTGATCGCTCGAGATGAAAGCGAGACCGAGAAAGAGAAGATCAGAAAACTGCCCGAGTACAACCCCCGGACCCTCTGATTCTCCCGAAGCCCTGCAGCCCCACACCTCCCGCGGCAGCTGTCAGTTCCACGTGCACTGGGACCGGACGTCCAACGAGGAATTGAAAGAAAGCAAGAGTTGACCGAAGGTGCATTTTTGTTAGACTCCCTGAGGTTCCGTTTTATAAGTGATTTCAACGTCAACTACCTTTTCTGTATGCTTTCCAAAGTGTTTTTTTTTTTCTTCTAATGTTTAATTAAAATATTTGCTCATAGTTGACTTACCATTCCTACAAAAGAGGCAGAAACTCTGAGCAACCTAGGTTTTTTTTTGTTTGTTTTTTTTTCCCCCAAGTGGTTTTTTTCTTCCTGCTCCTAAACACGTTTCTCAGAACACCCCTTTCCAGTCGTAACTAGCATGTGATCCGAGCGGGTGCTCCCTGGGAGAGGAGTACCCGTTGACGCAGAAAGAAAGGTCCCTTCTGGGAGCCAGCAGCGGCTGGACAGAGACAGTGCTGGTGGTGGATCTCCATCCAAAAATCACGCCCGCCTGCTTCGGAAGCATCTGGGTCACTTTCTTTCTCGCTTTTTCCTGTAGACCAGCCGAGGCCGTTTCTCTCCTTGGCTGCAACATTATTAGAAATCTGCCATTTCCCCCCTGGTGGGGGCTCTGGGGTCTGTGTTTAGCCATTTTTTATATACTTTAGCTATAAACGTCCAAATGAAAATCAGGTGATTGTGGACCCAGTGGGACTTGGGTGGGCAGACGAAGGGACAGCATGTCTAGTTCACGGGCGGCTCTGAGGTTTCTCGGGACGAGCTGGAGCCGTCTGGCCAGCACTCGCCATTAGAAATTGATCAGCCAGCAGTTTAAAAAAAAAAAAAAAGTGCATTCTGGAGTCCTTGCAAGGAAGGATCAGCCCTTTCCGTACCAGCCTTGATCACCTCTGTGCTTCTGTCTCTATCCTCCGCCGGATCCTGCTGGAACGGGCCCAGTCTCTGAGACGCGGGGTCCTGTTCTGCTAACCCAGCTCTCTGGTCGCCTTGCTTGGCTGTGGTACCAAATAGTTGGGATTCCTGAAAAGTCCCCCTTCCCCGCGTATCAGCGCGGATCTGTGACTGCCACCCCACTTCCCGCCACGCGCCCTCTGCCCGAGCTCGTCACCGACGGTGCGCTGCTCTGCGTGAGTTACGAGGTGCCTTTCCCGGACCCCTCCGCTCACTTGGACCCAGGAGAGGCGACAGCTCTGGCTGGGGCTCTTGGTTTCGAGAGGGTCAGGACGGGTTTGGGTGCTTTAAAATAGATTTTTTTAGTTCCGTGGTGCTTCTGGGGGAGAGGGGGTTCGGACTTGGTGGGACACGTGGGGGGATGGGAGAGTTGAATATGGGTCTTTTTATTCTTTGCTTTGCTATTGTTACCACTTGTCATTGTCTCGATGTTAAAATGCCAAAAATGATCGAGTTGTCGTTGCTTTCTTCCCTGCCCATCCCCCATGGAGCCTCACAGCGTCTGCCTTTCCAGGGCGTTTGACAGGACAGGATCTGCCCCGCCAGTCCCAAGGCCCTTGCGCGAGAGCGGGCCTGCGTCTTCCTAAGGTTTAGTCTGACTTCGTGCTCATCTTTGCTGTCCTGTTTCAGTCCGTAGTCCAGGGGAGAAGCTTCTGCTAAACTAACCTGATTTGTCCAAATCACCCTTAGAGCCACCATCTCGGGCTCTCACTTCTGTGCGGGGCACCCACCCTTTTCCCTGGACATGAGTCTCTCTCCTGGAACAGGGCTTCGGCACATGTGCCCCTTGGACCTGCACAGCAGCCCCAGGGTCCCCTCTGCGGGAGCCGCCCTGGGGCAGGCAGGGCTCCGATCTTCCGGGGGACCAGTCTGGAACCCGCCACCAGCCTATTTGAGGGCTCCTTGCCAGGGACCAGAGCAGCATAGGCTCGGAACTTCCAGGTGAAGACGGCCCTGTTCTCCACCACAATCACTCCTTTTGGCTTAGAATTTTAAGATGAACTTCCTAAGGGGGGGAAATCCTTCTTGACAAGGAATTAGGGGGTTGTCCTGCACTCCAAAAGAAAGAGTGGCCTTGCGTTGACCCCCTTGGGCCTCTGACCCGCCTTCCAGCTCTGGAGGGCATCTCTGGAAGAGGGGGTTCGGGGCTAAGGGGAGAGAACACCTGAAGAGGTTGTGATTTGGTCGAAGGTGCCTGGTTTAGTGCTGTATTTGTCTTATTTTTTTTTTATATATATATATATTTCTTGGAGTAAACATTTTAAATAAATGACATCATTGTTTACTCTGTTTTGGCTTTTGTGCTTCTTTTTCAGTAGAACCAGCGTAAGACCGCAGAGCAGCTGGGTTTCCCTATGCTCCCCGCAGGGGCCCCTGCCTGTGCCGAGGCTCCCCCTGAGAAAGGCTTTCGGGGTAGCTCGGTTCAGTTTCTAGGCTTTAACCTGGGGTTGAAGGTGAGTGGAGCTCCCAACTCTCCCTGGAAACCTGTGACCCTCAGGGAGGTGTCCCCCTTCACTGGCCCAACTAAAAATGGGGGTTTGGGTTTGCCCACTGGGGCTCTGAGGGCAAACGTTCAGGCACGGAAAAGCACGGGAACAATGGTAGGTCTTGTGTGCCCAGAAAGGTCTGTCCTCATTCCCCACCAACACTTCCAAGGGGATCCCCGAGCCCTCCTGTCACTTAAGCACTGGTCACAAAGGCGCTCCAGGTCGGGGCCACCCCCCTGCCGGTTGTGCAGCGCACTGCCCACTAGGTGGCACTAAGGAGCCAGTCGGGTGCTCAGAAGCCGCAGGCACTTAGCAGTGTCCGCCTTGACAGCCTTTGCTCCCAGGCTGCTCCCCCACTGAGCTCTTACCCTGCGGCCGGTGGCCACCTGCACTCACCAGTCTCCCAAAATACCCATCACTGCGCAACCTCTGAGATGCTGGCTGCTCTCAGTCCTCAGACTGGCCTCCCCTCCCCACCTCCCAATCTTTGCCCCTGCCCCCCCCACCACACACCCAGCAGGAGGGGCAGAGCGGGAGTGGCCCCTCAGACGCACTTACCTTAATAGCATCTTTGTGCCATCCGCTCAGGGGCTGGCAGACAGGTGGAAAGAGGCAGCTTTGGGTCCCAGGGTGGGCGTTTCTTCTCTCCTGGACACTTGAGGTTAACAAAGGTACCCCTTCCCCACCCCGCCCCTACTGTATCTTGTCCCTCTGACACCAGAGAGGCCGGTTGCCTACAGGGGGTGATTTCTCGCTCCCTTCCCCAAGCCTGGAGGCTGTCCCCGTGCTCAAGCATGTAGACCCAGCATGTCAGAGGGGCTTAAACTAGAAAAGAAGGAATCTGAGTCCAGCCTTGTCCCTGCCCTCATCCCTGCTCAGGTGGGGCAGCCAGACCCCAGGAGTCTCAGGGGTTCCACTTTCCATCCTCAGCTGTCCTCCCCGTCCTCAAAACAAGGCAGCTGCGACCAAAATGCACTGGGAACACCTAGGACTTTAATGGATACTTAGTAACCACTTCTCAGCTGAGGACCATTTTCCAAGGGGGTTCGAGCACATTTGAGTCACGTCTGCCGCCCCCTCAGAATACCTTGAGGGAGGAGCATGGCTTGGGGGAGGGACAGGCAGGCCGTCGGAGTGCTGCAGAATGCGATGACTGGGCTGTTCGCGCTGGGCCAGGGCTGGCGGGGCTAAGCTTGGGGCTCGGGCACCATGCTCCACCATTTGAAGGCAAAGGGCACCCTGTGTATGTTGGCGCAGGCACAGAAGTCCCCGATGTCAGTCAGGTAGCAGTCGAAGTCATCGATGAAGGTGCACTGGAAGCCCAGGGGCTCTAGCAGCTGGCGGATCTTCTCTTCCAGGCAGCAGATGCCCTTGATCTGGGGCCCAAAAGGCTTGGGGATGCCCAGATGCTTGTCCATCACAATCATCTGCAGCTGTCAGAGAGAGGACGGGCCGGGCCAGGCCGGGGTGGGGTCAGAGCCGTGGAAGAAAGCCCCTCGGTGGTCAGGCTCGACCACACGCAGCAAACACAGGGCAGCTTCTCGAGCTCTGCCCCTAGTGGACGCCAGCCAACCTCGGCAAAATCCATCTCACTTTTTCTCAACCTTCCTGCGTCCCTGACGTGTTTCAGCAAAACCGAAATCCCGTCAGGCCACGGTCTGGCTCTGCAGACCTCCCTGGTTCCTTCCCCTACTGTGTTCCTCTTGCTCTGGGCAGGAAGTTAACTTCACACTGTAATCCACGCACCTCTCCTGGAACGCCTTTCCACCCAGCTCTGGCAGTTGACTTGTGTCCATTTCTCATTTTTTTTTTTTTAAGATTTTATTTATTTGACAGAGATCACAAGCAGGCAGAGAAGCAGGCAGAGAGAGAGGAGGAAGCAGGCTCCCCGCTGAGCAGAGAGCCCGATAACGGGGCTCTATCCCAGAACCCTGGGATCATGACCTGAGCCAAAGGCAGAGGCTTTAACCCACTGAGCCACCCAGGCCGCCCCCATTTCTCATTTCTTAATTCCAGCCTCTCTTCCTCAAACACACTATCCCCCCGCCACTTCTCCCCACCCCTGCTCCCAGGGCCACGTCAAAACCAAGGGCTCCTGGGTCTTCTAGAATTAAAAGCTACCCCTGTGTGACTAATGAATGCAGGGCCTGTGTCCCTGGGACTCAAAAGAGGGTAAGCAGTGACTCCATCTGTGAGGTGGGCATGTAGCATCGCTCCCTCAGGGTTGAGGCTGAACCCAGAGGCTCGTCCATGGCCACTGCTTGGCCTGGGACCCCCTGGTCTGCTCCCCGAGGCAGTGTTCCCTGAGAGGGGAGGGGAGGACTTCACCTCCTTTCTGCAGCCACTGCTGTCTGCTGTGCCTGAGGCTCTAGTCCTGCATCAGGGAGGTCAGGAGAGCAGCCAGAGTGAGCAGGACAGCCCTCCCACCCAGCCCAGCCCCTGCGTTCCTCACCAGGTTAGGGAAGTAGGGCCTTGCGAACAATTTCGTGGTCTGCTCGTTGGAGGGGACGTTGGTTAGCTGCTCCAAGCAGAAGAGCTGCGGGATGTCGATGATGTCCTTCTCCACCAGGCCCAGCTCCTTCTTCAGGATGTCACGGTTCAGGTTAATGCACTTCTGTGGGGCAGGAAGAAGATGGGAGTTGGTGGGGAGTGGAGAAGCCCAGGGTCATGGCCTGAACGGCCCCCTGTCTTCATTCTGCTGGCAGGCATGCCCTCTCATAGAGGGCACACAGGTCCCTTTGGGGTTGGGGAAGCAGGGAGGGGAGGGCTTAGAGAAATGGCCAGGATCCCACAGCTGGCCTGATTCTACTGTAGCATGAGGCATTCGTGTGGCCCTCCGTCCTGGCCAGAGTGGAGGAGCCGGGCTGGACCAGGCCAAGACAAGAGGAAGTCCTCCATGGGCACACTACTGTCTTCCTTAGGAAGGGGCCTGAGCAGCTGCTCCCACACTTACAGCACGTTCTTGCCCTGACCACCTGTTTCCTGGGTCTTGATAATAAAGCTCATGACCTCCACCCCCAGGACAGGAGTCACTGGAGCCAAGATGGTGTTTGACCCCATACCTGGCCAGTACCACCCTGTTGTACCCGGAGGCATTCCCTGTTCAGCGAAGGTCAGCACCATTGCCCAGAATGCCCCTGGGCAGGCATACGCTGGGAGTCACAAGGCCTCAGGGGGTGAAGTGGTTTGTGCCATGTGACCTTGGACAGGTCCTTGCCCTTTTCCAGACTTGTGATCCCTGCTGGAATCTAGATAAGTTCTTTCTGGGAACTACTAGCCAGTGATTCACACCGAGGCCTGAGGTGCTGAGTGGCCTAGAACACAGCCCATGGGCCACTCCTGGAAGCATGGAGAGGACCCTGGTCCAAGTCTCTAGAACTCAGAGCTTCCTAAGGGAGTTGGCAGGAGGGGGCATCCTCTATTTTCTGGTCAGATGCCAGGCTACTTGAGTGGCCCAGAGCCTGTCTTTGGGGGTCAGACTTGGAATCAGACCCGCTTCCCCCTACTCCTCGGCTTAGGTTCATACCTGGGCTCGAAGGCTTTGTACCCCCTATGCTTCAGGGGGTGATCAAGGATCATAGTCCCTTTCATGATGCTTAGGCTGAGTCGCTGCTCATTTAGGACCTTCTGAATTGTCCATGCCTCCCCCCACTTTTTGGAGATGGTCCCTCACGCTGTTGGCCCCTACCTCTACATAGTTGTTCTGCTTCCTCAGGTTTCCGTCCGTTAGAAGTTGGTTGATGGTGTTGGCCTCCCGCCCTGTAGGCAGAAGGCAGGTGTGGGGCAGGACGTGAGGCCGGGGAGCGGTTCCTCCCAGCACCGGGCCTCCTGGTGTATTGTTGCCCCTGGTGGCCCTGACGGGTAACCTGGCCAGTCTCCAGAGACTACCTAGGTCACCTGTCACCTCTGGGAACTGACGTCAGGGTCATTAAAGCCCAGGGAGGACCTTTGCTGCCCCCCAGCCTCTCTGGCCCTGGTAGGAGGGAAGGCAGCTTGGAACAGGTTAGCGGGTGACTCCAGCCGGCACTCCCCTCTCCCCTGGGCAGCTCTGTAAACCACGTGACCCGGACCACCTGGCCCCTCCTACCTGGGGCCTTGACTAGATTATTCAACTGTGTGCCTCAGTTGCTTTGTCTTTAGGACAGGGATGGCCCTCTCAGGCCCCAGCTAAGTTAACAGGGTCTTTGGCATGTGGGGTGTGAAATGTGGCTTGTGCTAAGTATCACCTTCTAGAAGAGCTCCTAGAACCCTGTGACTCACCAGGTCCAGCATAGGTCACAGGCTTCCCGGTGACCATGAAGCCGCACTTGGAGAAGCAGTGGGGCTAGAGAGCTTCCCAGCAGCCCTTCCCTGGCTTCCCACAGACTTTCAAACAGAACAAGTGTGCCCCAGACACACCATCTCCGCCTGTCCCTGTAGGTTTTCTACAACATGCCCAGGGCACCCAGGAAGTCCCAAAGTGCAGGTACTTGACTCCATGTTCCCCAAGTAGTTAAATGTGAGTGTTGGTGACACCTGGCTTTGCCGCCTCATCCCCCCAGAGTCCCCTTCTCATACACTTGGCCATCTCCCCCCCTCCGGAACCCCTAGCATCTCCAGAATAGCCCTGGAACAAGATGGGTGCTACACATTAGGCTTTCGTGCTGCCCTGGGACCCTGTACCAGGAGGAACAATGGCCAACCGGTGCTCTAGAAGGGACATCTGGGAAAGGAGGAGTTGGTGTCTGCTCTGATGCCAGGGGCTTTGCTCACCGTTAGAAAGGAGCTGGTCCTCCCGGACCTCTTCTAACAGAGTCATGTCTCCGTAGCCCTCCTTCTTTTTCTCCTCGAACAGTCTGTAGCAGGAGCTGGGGCTGGCCAGGAGCAGCCGGAAGCCCTGAGAAACAACTAGGGTCAGATGCTCGCTTTCCTTCCAGAAGCTTCTAAGAGGCTTTAAAAGGGAGGGGAGACCCCTCCCTCTCTAGGCTACCCCCCACCCCCCACCAACCTTGTCTCCCTCACTCTTGTCCTGCGTGGGGATAAAGCAGAGGAACTCATCCACATGGCCAGCCATCAGCCAGTCTGAGAAGAGCTCCACTGGGGCCTGGACTCGCTGGGCGTAGAGGAAGTCCCGCAGAGCCTTCCCCATGTCTCGGCCCTCCTTGCTAAGGGAGACACGGAATGACCAGCCCTTGAGCCAGCATGGTGTGGGTTGGCCAGCTCAAGATCAGTCTTCCTTGAGCTAACTGGCTGTTCTAACTACTGGGTTCAAGGGACTGGTCCATAAAGGACGGGCTGGCTAAGAATCCCTTCCTCTGGCCCAACTCCGGATGGAGCCAAGGGATTCCACCTAGGTCAGCTCTGAACCCTGGGACACAAGTAGCTCTTGGATTTAGGTGAACTAAATGAGCAGCCTTCCAAATCTGAAGCCAGGAGTCACCACTTGAAAGGATGAACAGTTCATCTGCTTTTTCTACCTGGAGTCTTCTGTGACAGTCCAAGACTCAAAAGTCCCTTCTTGCCAACTTAAATAGTCCAGAGCAGGGGCACCTGGGTGGCTCAGTGGGTTTAAAGCCTCTGCTTTCAGCTCAGGTCATGATCCCAGGGTCCTGGGATCGAGCCCTGCATCGGGTTCTCTGCTCAGCGGGGAGCCTGCCCCCCACCCGCCTCTCTGCCTACTTGTAATCTCCATCTGTCAAATAAATAAATAAAATCTTTAAAAAAAAATAGTCCAGTGCAGATGATCTGCGGAGTCATGTGGGAGCCGGGGAGGGGGGCGGTCCCTTCAGTTTGAAGGCAGCTGGCCCCCGCGGGCCCCCGCCTGGCTCTTGCCTCACCTGGGGTAAAAGGAGCTGCCAATGAGGATCCTGCCTAGGGGGTACACTTTGCCTTCCACCTTCACAGGTGGGGACACCATCAGGTTCCCAATGGAGTCCATGCTGGCCACCCTGTGGTCCTTGGTGCGTTGGATCATGTAGCCAACCCCTGGGCTCTGGAAGGAGACCCAGTGGGGCAGGGCTGTTAGGAAGGATGGGCTTTAAGCCCCAGTCTTAGCCCTGATCCAGACCGCCCGGTAGATCCCCACACCCCCTGCCCCCAGAGGCCACTGGGGCCCTCTCCCCCTTGGCACCCCATCCCTCTTGGGCCGCCGCGGGGCCTGACAGGTTGGATGGAGTTTAGATCAGCCAAACCGAGCCCCACACCAGCGAGTATTTCATGGGGAAGTCGTCCAGCGTGAGGACTCGAGGGGTGTCGAGGACCAAGGAAACCGTCTTGTGGGGAGCCTGGGTATAACAGAAGGCCATCTCGTCCTGGAGGGGATAGGAAAAGAAGTCGAGTCACCTGGCACCATCACCTGCTCTCCTGTGTCTGGCTTGCCGGTCACACCTTGCACACAGGCCACTTCCAAGGAGCAGCGGCGGACTAGGCAACAGGAACCCCCTTCTGCCAACTCCTGCCCAGCCCTTGAAACTCCTCTGCTCAGGCATCCCCCCCCTTTTTTTTTTTAAAGATTTTTAATTTATTTATTTGACAGAGAGAGAGATCACAAGCAGGCAGAGAGGCAGGCAGAGAGACAGGAGGAAGCAGGCTCCCTGCTGAGCAGAGAGCCCGACGCGGGACTCGATCCCAGGACTGCGAGATCATGACCTGAGCCGAAGGCAGCGGCTTAACCCACTGAGCCACCCAGGCGCCCCAGGCATCCCCTTCTTTGGGGTTCTCCAGACCCGTTCTCCTAAGCAGTCTCGCTTAAAAGCTGGGTCACCGAGATCCTTCCTTCTCTTCCCTCACGCACCCTGTCCGTGAATGAGCCTTGGTGGTTCACGGTGCAGGCGGACTGCTCTCCCGCACCATTCGGAGGAAGCCACCGTGCTTGCCTCCCCCCGTGACCGTGGTCCCCCGTGGCCAGTGCACTTTCATCCTTGCCCCTGCCTAGGACTGGTTCTCCAGTTCTCAGCCAGAGAAACTTAAATCAGAACATTTACGTCTCACTTCACACCTTTCGACATCCTACCTTGTTGTGAACTCGTTTCTCTCCCTTACCTTGGCTTAAAAGATCCTGAGTCTACAGTCTGGCTCTTTCCTCCCTCTGGCCTTTCTGCTCTAATCTGGCCACACCAGCCCTTCTGCTCTTCCTTTTCTCCAAGGACACTCCCCATTAGGCTCTTCACATCAGCTGTGCCTCCCCACAAAGAGCTTTAATGTCTAATGTAGCACCAACCCCCCATCTCCAGATCTTTGTATGGTCAGCTCAGTTTCCTGAATTTGAAGCTTTTCCTCACCACCCAAAACGGCCTCATTTGGGCAAGAGACTCACTACAGCATCTTGCTATCCCAGCACTTAGAGCCCCGTGTCCTGCTAGCTAGCACAGGAGCACGACCCGTCCCATTGTCCTGTGGCTGTAGCGTGTAGACTGGTGGCCAGTGTGTGGTCTTTGGGGAGAGGAGAGCCCCAGACAGCAGGGCCCTGCCCGGTTGGACTGGACACTGCAGGAGGAGCCCTGCCCCAGCAGCCAGGAGGCGAAGGTGCCAGATCGTTCACACCTGGGCGTTCTGTGGTCTCGAACCTGTGCATTCTAGAACAGGAGGGGAAGCTGGACTCTAAGTTCTCTCTTAGTGGCTAGGACTTGGGCAAGCCCTTCCATCTGAGCCTCTACTAAAGTTCTAGAAACAGACACCTCTGGTTTGAGCTTCGCTGGGCAGGTTGAACAGACACCTGATGCTAGGCACATGCACCACCTGCAAGGCTCCTTGCCCCTCCCCCAACAGGTGGATTTCCCCAGGTGGGGAGTTACCTGGAGCCACCTGCCCAGGCGGTTGGGGTCCTCGTAGACAGATGCCACCTGGATGTTGCTCTTCTCGCTCAGCTCCATCACCGTGTTCGCAAAGCCTTCGACCTGCAGCTCTCTGCCGCAGGAGAAAAGCCAGCTCTGGGGAGGCCTGCGGGGCTCCCTCCACCCCAGTCATGGCCTCACCCTTCCAGGGCCAGGGGGGCACCTCCTTCCAGTCAGGAGAGCTCATGCCCCTAGCCCTGAGGTAGGCAGAGCTGCTGTGCCCCGCTTCTCGGAGCACGAGCTAGTACTTAGAGTGGGTCTCACTCAGCAGCACTCAGCACACAGCAGAGTCAAGAACTGCCAGGGTCAGCCCCTGCTCTGCTTCCCTAGGACCCTGCTTTGTCCCCAGCCTGCAGTCACACCCCATGTGTGCCTTCCACCCCGCCCCAGGATCTCCCACCTCAGCCTACCCAGAGGGGCTCTTTTTCTCTTAAGAAGCCAAGCAGCCAAGTGCCCCCCACCAGCCCTTGGGATGGCCAACAAGGTTGCCATATTGGTATGGTTGGCAGGGGACAGGGGCAGGTCTCAGACCCTGGGGATCTTCGTGTTGTTGGGCATAATAGCAGACTTATAGGACCACGATGGATGTCTGTTCCATGTTGGAGATGAACAGATGTGTTTGAGGCAGGTACTAAGACCCCTCATTTTATACACAGATCCTCAGGAGTTGAATGCAAGCAAGGTCACACTATCGGGAAGTGTCAAAGTTAAGACTCTAGTCGGGTTCCAGGTCCAAGACTCCCTTTGTTATTCTGGGCTCCTAAAGAACCTTATTTCTCCAGTCAACACAGAGAAGGCTGCAGCTAGCCGACCAGCCTGACAAAGTCTGGAACAGTCCAAGGATGTGTGTGGGTGGAAGGCTTGAAGCTGGGTCAAGCTGTGCCTGCATACCACCTCTATATGGGAGTCCTAGGAGACCAGGCATTCAACAGATGGCTCTTATGAGTGAAGAGGAATCTTCAGATATAAAAGACAAGGTAGACGGATCTGGTGTATGGATTATCTGTTCTTGGCAGTCCCTCAAGCTCTTTCCCTTATACTGAAACCTGGTGTTCCTCTGGGGACCCTTCTCCCTGGAAGCCCTCCCATGGAAAGGCTAGCTTTCTTCTATCCCCCAGTGGGCCTGGAAGAGGGTTGAGCTCCCCTTCTTGCACTACCTCCAAGATCCCCATCTGGCAGCCAGTTCTAAAACCTCCAGCTCCGGCTCCAACTCCCCCTTGTTGGGACCCCTTGTCCTCAGCCGCTGTCAACCCCATCTTTCCGGTTCTTGGCCTTTCTCATTTGGCTTCATAATTTTCCCCTTGCCCCTTTGCTTGACAGAACCCCAACCCTGGTTAGCCCAGTTCTACATTTCCTCTTCCCTTGAACTCAAGTTACCAGAAATAGTTGGAGAAAAGCCCCTGGGGAGGAGCTGAACTTGTCCTTAGCACCGAACAGCCGTCCTTCTCGCCCAGCCCTCACCCCCTTGCTCTGCTCTCCCTCCTGGAGCTGTGGGTGAGCAGTCCTCGAGCCTATCAACAGGACCTGTGGACGCAGCCTACCAGCTTGGCTCCTGGAGTGGCCTTTCCCCTCCTCGGATTTGACCTGCTCTGCTGGATCATTAAGTCAGCCTCATTCACAGCTTCCCACTTTAAAAAAACAGCCTGCCCTTGGCCACACACCCCCTTCTTGCTTCCCACCTCTGTAGAGATTTGCAAAGTACTCCCCCTTCCCGTTCGTCCCTCTGCTTCCAAACCCACCAGGCAGGATTTCTTGCTGCACAGTGAGTGACCTCCATCTTGCCAAACCCAATGGGCATTTCTTTCTCCTCTTGGTTTCACACAGCTGGTCCCTCACCTGGTCTCCCCCTACCCTTAACCTCTGGGTCTCCACTCTCCTGGTTTATTAATCAAACCTCCTCTCCCTTCCCAGTTGCCTTGCTATGTTCTTGTCCAGAGCTGAGTATTGGATCAACCCAGAGCTCACCGCTCAGTTACCTTTCCTGGGTTCATCACTCCTTAGAGGAGCATGGCTAGGCCTGGGCTTTGAACGTGCTCCACCGGCCAGCGGCACCCAGCCTCGTCTTGAGTTTCCCAACTGTCCATGGAGCTCCAGAAGTTAAGAGACCCAGTGGGTCCCCCCCAGCTCTAAGTCTCTGGGACCAAAGAAATGACTCTATCCCAAGTCAGCAACGGCGCCCCCATTCACCTTGCTGCAGACCCCAGATCCAGGGGACAGTCTTGTCTCCTTATAGACCATGCATCAGCTCCCATGGCCCAGGGGGAGGAGGTCTGCCGTCAACGCACCCCTGAACCTAACTGGGCTCCCACCCCGTCCTGTGCCACTGCTACCTCCAGCTTACGCCGCTGTGACAGCTGAAGTGGGTCCTGCCTTCTGCTTGTGCCCCTGATTTTCCAAGTGGCTGGAGTGACGGGATTTTACCGGCCAGGGTCCTTTGTCCTCTCCTCCAAAGGTATTTGCCCACTTGGCTAGAACGCCATGCCTGGCTTCCCTGCAGCTGGGGTGGCCCTCTGCAGGCCATGAGCACATGAGAAGTAGTTCAGAGACTTCCAGACCTCAGGGGCGGCACAGGACAGCTCTTCCCAACTTTGACTCTCCTGCCTTCCTAGGGCCTGGGACATGGACACAGACATGCCTGGGCCCAGCATCCATCACAAAGATGGAGATGCTGCCCCAGGGAAGGCGTCAGCACAAGACTGAAAGGAGCCAGGGCCACTCCGTGACTGAACAGTGCAGCCCTCCTACCTGTGGGCGTCTAGGCAGAAAATGGGGTCTGTTCCAGCCCCCGAGGCCCTTCTGCATTGGTCCTGCCCTCCTCCTCCTGCTCCCGCCTGCCCTTTCCTGGCTCTCTGGGCCTCCCAGGAGCATGGGCCAGTCCTTACCTTTCCATCCTTCACCCCGCTTTCCAGCACTGGCCGATACTTGAAGCCATGGTGTCGTCCACCTCCCCACGAGAGCCGGGGAGGGAGGCTCACAGTCACGGCTCAGTCCCTGGCACTGTTCGTGTTTAAAAAGGACTCCCGCAAGGACTACCTTGGGGATAGGACTAGACAGCTCAGGCAGGAGGAGCTCACTAGGCATGGGGAGAAGTCTAGTGATCTTAACCCCCACCTCCCACCCTGCAGACGGACAGAATACCAGGAAGGACCTGGCACAGGTACCCGAGGGTCTCTTACCTGCACAGGTAGACCTCTAGAGGCATCTGGGTGCTGGGAGTAAAGACACAAGGGGCCACCCGGAACACCACCGTGTCTTTGTATGCCAGGGTCTCTGGAATTGACTGCAAAGTCACACCAGGTCCTGTTGGCAAGCTGGTTCCACGTCGCCCCTCCCCCCAGCCCCAAGCTTCCAGCTGTGCACCCCTGCCCACCTCTGGACCCTCCCTGTCCTCTGCAACTATTCTCCCACAGGAGGCACGAGACCGAGACCGTAGCTCTGCCTGCACCAAGCCTGGTCTCCCCCATTGCTGTGCCACATGAGAAAGACTTCCTCCCCGTACGGCCCCTGGCCCCAGGACCGTCGGTCTACCTGGGTCGGGGCGGGGAACATACCGGGTCTTGCGACTCTTCCAGCAGGGTGACAGAGTAGGAGACGAGGCCCGAGAAGCTGGCAGACGGGAACTCCACAGCCTCAACATAGAAGGTTTCCTTCAGGGGATTCTCGAGGGGAGCGAGGGTGTAGGTGGGCCGGCCAGGCCCCAGCAATAACTCAAAGGTGCTCGAGCTGTCTCCTGAGGACAGAAGGGACAGGCCAGCTGTTGACATAGCCCGGTGCCCATCTCCCCCTCAGACGGTTGGGGCGCCGGCTCGTTCCTCTGGGCAGAAGCCAGGCCGGGAGCTTCGGCCGAGGAGGAACGAAGCTGGCTTTTCCGTCCCCGTGTTTCTTGTGTGTGGGGCTTAGGGGACAATCAAGTGTTTGTTCACAGACAAGGGCCAGAGCTCAGCAGCGCTGTTCAAAGACCTAGCACACGTATCACAGGGTCGGGGCTCGGATGAAGATGCCGGCCTTCGAGGCTCTGGCTCCATTCTCGGACCAGCTTTGGGGAGGAAATCCTAAAAAGCTTCAAAGGGGAGAAGCAGCCAAGGTGGGCTTGGCAGCCTCGTCTGAAACAGCAGACCCTCCTCGAGTAAGCGGCAGGGAGGCTTCCGTGGGAACAGCCTGTCGGACAGGATAGGCCTCGGATTGTATCCGGAGAAGCTCAGGAAAGTTCCTATCCACTGTGCGGATCCCAGCACCCTCAGGCTTCTTGGGGGTGTGAAACAGAAAACCACACACAGAAAAGAGAAGTTGACCACACCCTGTGGTTATCTCTACTAAACTCCGTTCACTGTCCATTTGCAGAGATCGTCCTGACCCGAAGCCACCAAACTTCCCCACCTGACCTTCCTGCCACTCTCCTTGTCCTTCCGACCCATTCCCAGCATGGCCACCCTGCCCTGATGGCCTCTAGACTCCAACTCCAGGAAATCCCAGTCTCGGTTTCCCTGGGTCACCAAAAACCATCCAGGCACCACATGCCTCTGCACAGCGGGGACCAGCTGCCTTGGCCTCGGACTCCAACACGCCACAGATGGCTGCTGAGGTCACTACCGTCCCCAGGACAGAGGCACAGCTCTGGTTCGCTGACCTCTTACTCTGGGTGATGGCACTGCGGTGGCCTGCATGGTGGCTGTGCCCCAGACACTAGCTATGGGGCACTCAGCAAGAAAGCCTTACAGGCATGGGGTGCCAGCTGCGGGGGACCCCAGCTTCTGTTGGCCACGTTTGGGACGGCTTCAGCTAGGACTGCCCCTGGGGACTCCTGCCTCTAGTCGGCCTGAAGGCTGCCCTTGCTGGCCTGGAGCTAGGCCTCAAAGGGGCACACCTGGACAAGGTGGAGCCTGCCACCAGGACCCCCAAAGCTGCCCAGCACAGGGACGCAGCCCTTTCAGCAGCCTGTGCAGGTTCACAGCTGGTATGCTTGGAGCATCACCGGGTTCCCAGCCGCCACGACTAGACTGTGCTGGACACCACTTGGCGCCCCAAGAACGTCCAGCAGCTTCAACTGCGCAGGGCCCTGGGCTCCCCATGGCCCCTGTACACGAAGGTGATGTTCCATGGAGTTGGTGGGGCTCAAGAGGGGCCCAGCTCTGCCTGCTGCGGGCCCTTCCCAGCTACTTCAATCCTGTGGCTGGCTGGGGGGTGGGAGGTCTCTCTTCTAGCTGCTGGTCTTTAAGCATAGCTGACATTTGGTTGTGGCCGTCCTATAGGCCAGGAAGCGTGGCGGAGGCCCACAGACTCCTATGCACCCTCCCCACCTTTGATGCAGGTGCTGTGACTGCCTGCCCCATTATCCGGGTAAGGAGGGAGAAAAGTACCTGAGGACAAAGACAGGCTCTTCCTGCCCGCATTCCTGTTCGCACTCAGCTCTTAGCTCCCCTACCCTTGATCTCAAGCCACTCCCCAGCTCCTGCTCCGTCCCTGGCTGTCCAGCCCTAGCAGACTTGGAGAGCAGGGAGTGAACTTACCCTTCTAGAGCTGGGACCCCAGAACCCAGTCAACATGGATGTGAGCCGTGCTTTCTCCCTACCTTCTAGGTACCATGGGGGTCTGTCCTCAATACTTCTAGCTCATGTCTTCATCCTTCAAGAATCCTAATCCCTTTGAAGGTCACGCTAGCAGATCACGTCACCTGCCCCCATCCTCGCCGCGCCGTCCTCCATAGACTGTTCTAGCCCTGGTCCGTCTTCCCCACGGTGGTCATTGCTGGTTACACCATAGCCCAGGCCAGCCCATCCCATCCGCGCTGTTCCTTGACCTCATTGCCATGAGACAGAGCCCTGCACCACCTCAGACGTGCCTCCCCATGCTCACGGCCCGGATGTCACCTCCACACAGACCATCTGCATGTTCTGCCTTTTTAGGTCAACTACACTCCCACCTCCATGATTCTTCACCCCAGCCCCCACCCTGCCAACTCCTCCCTCTCCCCGCCCCTCCCCTCCCCACCCTTCTGTTCTACGCCTGCTCTCGATCTCTTGCACACAAGCCCGGTCTGGCCCGGTCCGCTCCCACCCCGAGACCTCATCTCCGGGTAAGCCAAGTCTGCGGAGCACTTTCGTACCCGAGCAGCCAGAGGAACCACAACGCTGAGACACCACACTTAGGAGGGGACCAAGCCTCAGAGCTGCCATCACCACTGCTCAGGAACACTATTGTCACACTCCTGTCTGTTAGTGATCCCGTTTCCAGGGTCCTCCGAGGGGGATGTTCTCCTCCCCAGTTTCTTCTGAGTTGCTCCCTCACCCCGACCCCCGCTGGACCACGCCCCCCCCCCCCCCCCCCCCCCCCCCCCCTGGCCCCCCCCCCCCCCCCCCCCCGAGACGTGCTGAGTTCCTCCATCTCCAGTCATTCCCCACTCCCTCCCAGCCTCCAGTCACCACCTCCCCATGGTTCCCTTCCCCACACAGTTGTCCCACGTGTATGTCCACGGTCTGCCCGCTTCCCTTCCAGCCCCACGTTCTTACCAAATTCATGAACGACGGGCATGTTGAGAACCGCGACATTACCACGGATTTGATTAGCCTAGCAACGGCCCATTGTGGCCCTCATGAAAGGCTTCCTTTCCTTGGTTTCTAGAACTTCCTCTGGCTTTCTATGTCTCTGGAAATCTCCCCTCAGACTCCTTTGCTAGATCTTACAAAGCAGCGTTCTCAAACTTCAGCCTGCTTCACAATCAGCTGAAGGGCTCGTGAAAACACCACGTGCTGTGTGTCCCTGCCCTGTATTTGTAGAACTTAAAAATTTTTTAAAAATTTAAACTCTACCCCCGATGTGGGACTCAAACCCACAACCCCACAATCAGGAGTCACATGATTCACTGATGGAGCCAGGACACCTGGTTGCCCTGGATTCCTAAGTTTTTCAATTTTTAAGTAATCTCTACACCCAGTGTGGGGCTCAAATTCATGACCCCGAGATCAAGAGACCGAGCCAGCCAGGAACCTTTAAGTTTTTGAGTAAAAAAGCCCTGACAGTTGGACACGGGTGATGAAGTACATCTTTAGCAAGGTACACAAGTCATTGTCTGTTCTCTGTCCACAAGGGGCCACACTGGGCCAGAGCCTCCTCGTGGCCTGAAGCAGGCTTAGACCCAGCACACACATGGAGGGACCGCATACGACCAACCTGGGCCGCCTCTCGTGGCTGGTCCTGCATCCCTTCCAAGTTCAGCTGTGTCCTGCAGAAGAGACCGAGCCTCAGGCGGAGCCAGGGCCCCTGAGCACAGGTCAGGAAGCAACCGAGGCGTGTTCTCCAGGACTGGAGACCAGGGATGGTCGTTCTAGAGCAGAACCTTCCCTAGTCACCCAGCGGAAGCTGAACTTGGCTTCTAAGAGAAGGGAGCCTACCGGCACATGCCTCCAGAAGCAACGTTAATGTCAGTTTGATGAATACAGAGGCACTGAATGCTAAGTCAGTTTAGTTACATCAAAAACTTGTTCGTTCAAGGACATTTTGCTGGACACACCCAGCTCTGCTTTCTGAATCAACAGCCCTTGGGCCTTTATCTATAGGATAGGAACGTGCACCTGCCTTCCAGGTTGGTAGGGCTACAGACGGGCAGGGTGCGGTGTGATGCCTGGGACAGACATGCAGGCACGGCTGCCACGCAGCTCCTTGGCCTCCGAATTCTGGAAACTCAACCTAATGGGGCCTTATAGAGGAGTGAAGACGGCCCCTCCAGGCAGGAGTAATTGGGAGAAGAGCTTAGCAGGTCTGTATAAGGCAATAGCTTTTAGCCAGTATGCATTTCTTGTCTTCCAGCCGTGAAACCTTGCCGGACAGGCACTGCAGTCATCCTTGCTGGGGAAGTGGCTTGAAGGGACACTGACTCACCCACACGTATAGGCTTAGTAGATGGAGGTGGCAGCCGGAGGGTCCCAGGGACACAAGTGTGGCCCCACCAGGCCCCGACCTGCAGCCGTGGGCCCCTGCAGGCCTCCAACAAGGTCCCTGCTGGGAACGACCTGGCCTCAGCTCCCCCTGGCGCGTTGGAAGAGAAGCCAGAGCTGGATGTGGTACAATCAGGAAACTCACTTTGGGGCCGGTAGACTCTGGCCTTCTCTGCCTCTTCCTCGGAGGTGTGCAGAAGCAGTCGGTATTTCTTTAAAGCACAGCTGGGCCCTTGAACGTTCAGGGTCATCTGGGACAGACTCTGTATTTCTGGGCAAAAGACAAGATAAAGCCAGCGCTGCAGGGGTGGAGGGAGGAGGGGAGGGGCTGTCGGGCCAGGGCTGGGGCTCCTATATCAGGGTCCTGGGGACCCTCTGCCTTCCGCTCTGGCCCATCCCTGCAACAGGTCTCTGCTCCCTGCTTCCCCACATGGCCGCGGGCAACTTGTCATCCTGGGATGGTCTGCTGGGAGTTAGGATGGCTGTGACCCCAGCTGGGACCAGTACACAGCCCCTACAAACTGAGAACAGGGCCTGGCACAGTCCGCTCAAGGAGGGATCCCTGCCAGCCTGGGTGTGAACCATGGCATCCCTTTATACTGCTAAGACCCAGAACCTTGGTGCCAACCACAAGTGAGGACCAGATCCAAGACTGCTCTTGCCTAAGACAGTCAGGGCTCCTGGCCCAGGTCACAGGAGGGTTTTTAGGAAGATGCTTGCAACCCTCTGTTTGGCCTTCTCATCTAATTTGTGAAGCTAGATAGATCATCCCCATTTTACAGATGGGAAAACAAGACCAGGGAAGTTAACATGCTCAAGTCCATAGCCAGGAAATAAGGTTGCTATCCCACACCAGGACCCATGCTGCCCCCCAGCCAGAGCCATGTGGCTTCTTTCTTCCTAGTTATAAGTTTCAAGCCTCTGACAAGAGACTTTAGGCTCAGAGTGGGGACACCTCTACCTGGCATCCATGTTTGCTGGGGGTGTGGCAGCAAAGCCCCAGGGAGAGGTGGATCCGAGGGAGAGGTGGATCCCAGGAGAAAAGCTACAGCAGTCCCAGGACAGCAGCCAGACCTTACCCTCTGGAAGGAACACCTTCGTGGTCTTCTTGTCTACAACCTGGCCCTTGTCAGCAGGGCTGCAGTCCACTAGCAGGATGGCACCCCAGCCACTGGGACCCCAGACCCAGTTTTTCTGCAAAGACGACAGGAATGTTGACTCAGGAAGAAGCCAGGGAAATCCTGCTTTCCAGATGCTACCCCACAGCAGGAGTGGACCTGAGGCTTTACAGGGGGACTGGGACCTCTTGGGGAACTCAGGCACTTAGAAGCAGGCGGCATCAGGGGAGTGGGTGGAGAGGCAGAGAGGAAGCTGGGTGCGGGTCACGGCTCCCCACCGGATTTCAGTGCTGAGCCGCCCGGATGGAGGCAAAGGGGAGGAGGCGGGTCCCACACAGGGGCCTGTTCTGGTTGGCTGTGCGACCAAGCTAGGATGGGGACTTAGTGTCACCAGATATTCTAGCTTTTTTTTTTTTTTTTTGAAAGAGCTAGACATGGACTTCTGTTTTGTTTTTAAAGATTTTATTTGACAGAGAGGGCTCGAGCACAAGCAGGAAGAGTGGCAGGCAGAGTGAGAGGCAGAAGCAGGTTCCCTGCTGCGCAAGGAGCTCCATGTGGGGCTCAATCCCGGGACCCTGGGATCATGACCTGAGCCGAAGGCAGACACTTAACCGACTGAGCCCCGCAGGTGCCCTGGACTTCATCAGCTCGGATTGTGTTGGAGCCATTGGACTTCGAAGACACTGTGTGATCTAGACAGTCTGTGGGCCCGCGCCCTTCCCTGGGCCGCCTCACCTTAGCCTGCTTGTCACTGGTCATCTGGACCTGCCCAGTACGGTAGACGTCCACGTCCAGGGAGACCACTGAAACAAGAGAGAAAGTTTCCACCACCCAGATCTGCTGCACGGAGCCTCGGAGTGCCAGGTAATCCCAGCAGTGCCCAAAGCTGGGATCAGGGATGCCCAGCCTTTCAGGCATGCCGTCAGCTTAGAAGAAAGGTCCTCCAAGGCCGACTGTTTCTCTGAGCGAGCCTGGAGAGGACCAAGTACCTGCGTGTCTCCCCCAACCCCCTGGGAAGTCACAAAACCAGCCCGTGGTGGTCCTGATCCATCTCGTGCCTCTTGGACTACCCAGGTGACACCCCCCAGGAGGAGCAACGTTCCTAGCACTCTGGAAAGCTCCTGGTGCTCTAAGAATTAGGAAGGGCCGATCCACAGCAGCTCCAAGCCTCTGAGAGCAGAGGGATCCAGGCTGGGCCCAAGTATCATCACCGAGGCTCCTCCTACAGTCTCCACACTCCACCTTCCACTCCTCCCCACCGCACGCTGACCACCGTGCGGCTTTGCTCTGGTTTTATTTTCGTTCATAGAGCGGATCACCTGATGTGCTCAGCTGGAATGCCAGGGCCAGGAGAACAGACCACAGTCGCCGCGTGTACTTAGCCCCTGGTACGGGGATGCTCAGGGACCAGATTCCTGCTAGGAACCAGGTACAGTTCTGGGTCCTAGGGACACGGCAGCGTGCGAGACAGGCTCGGTCTTCTTCAATCTTGGGGATGGGAGTGTGAGTGCACACGCGCGCGCGCACACACACACAACAGCAGTAAGGGGTCAAGAAATGAGTAAAATGCACATTATGTCTGATGGCAAAGTGTTGTGGAAACAAGGAGAGGATGGGGGGGTTGTTTTAGTTTTAGACAATCTGAAGTCTTCTAAAGAGTTGAAATATAAACAGAGGCCAGAAAGAGGCAAAAAAAAAAAAAAAAAAAAAAGATTGGTGTTATTTTTGGTAAAAGCAATTAGAACAGGAAGTGCAAAGTGGTAAGGTCAAGGGTCCAGGGCAGAATGAGCATGGAGAAGAGAAATGGGCCACGGGGCAGAGGTAGATACCCAGCTCACGTAGCTTTTGTGAGTAAAAGGGACACCAGCTTTAGTCCAACTATGCAGAAGCACCAGAAGGCTCTAATCTGAGGAGACATTATCAGATAGCCTTCTGAAGACACGCTGCTCTGGGAGCCAGGTCAGGAGTGGACAGTAGAACAGGAAGGACAGGGTTCCACCCGGGGAACCTGTGCAGTAACCCAGGTAGGAGAGGATGGTGGCTCAGACCAGCCAAGAGCAGCCAAGGTGGCTTGTGGCTGGATTCCAGTGAACTTTGAGGAAACAGCAACAAGACATAAGGACTGACGGGGGTGGAGGGAGAGGGAAGAGTGACCCCCAGGGTTTAGGCCTGACCGGCTAGAAAGGTGGACCATAGTCCATGGTGATGGGAAGACCACTGGGAAGGTAGGTGCTAGAGGAAAAGGAAACCGATCTGGGTCCTCCTACTCTGCCGCCATCTTCCTGGAAGTAGAACCAGTTTCATTCGGGATATAGTAAAGATGGAGATGTTGGTTAGACAGCCAAGAAGTTATGCTGGGTCAGCAGATACCCGCGTCAAGTTTGTGGGAGATGCCTGGCTGGAAAAGTTTGGGGGATCTCCTTCAAAAAGTTTGAAGATGATCCAGAATCAGGTTTAAGAGAGCAGAGGATCTCTCTTGTTCCTTAAGACAGTAGACAGCATAGTTTGCTCCTACTGAAGGAATAGAGGTTCTGGCTTGTTCTGGAATGATCCAGAAAAGGAGTGAGGAGAGGAGTAGAGTCTTCCTCCATCATTAAGTTGCGGAAGGAAGGTTCTGAATCAGAGGGGAGAGGACCAGATGTGAGAAAGTGAACTTTGCACCAGATGCACCACGGGTAACAACACAGGAGGCAGAATACTGGTGGGGCCCAGGGTAGGTGAGCCAGACAGTAGAAGCTCAGGGAATGAGGTCAGCGGTGAGTGAGTGTGGCTGGAGGGGATTGTGTGAATGGGCACGTTGGGGGAGTACATCCAGGATCCACAGGAGGGGTCTTATTACCAGGAGAGCCCCTCCCCATGCCCCAGGGTACTCACCGATGCCGGTAAGGCAGAGCACAGCTGTGGCCACAGGGACATCCTCGTCAGACAGATAGTATGAGACGGAAACCTGTGGAGACAGCACCCAGCACTCATGGAGGGGATGGCAGGGGGAGCAGGAACGGGACCTTGGGCTAAGCACCCACAGCCGGCCATTGGACTTCAGCCTCCTTTACAGCTTCTGAGCTTCTGATGTCAACCAGTGAGCTGGGGGGCAGGGTCCTCCACGTGCTGGCTGGCTCCGGGGCGGAGAGCACTTCTCTGGTCCTCTGGGCTCAGCCAGGATGCGTCACAGCTGTGAATTTTCCCTGGGAGCTGCATCGAGCTTAAGTATGCCCTGTGCCTCCTAGGGAGGGGCCTGCTCTGGGCAGAGGGCAGCAGGGGACGTGCACTGCCCATTGGTCTCCTGCTGGTCACCAGAAGACCGTTCCAGCAAGACCTGGCCGAGTGCCCTGGTCCTGAACGGGCTTCCGTGTTCTCACCCCCATTTCACACTGGAGTCAGCTGGAGAGCTGAGCCGCAGAAGCCGGGGCTCCCCTGGGGGCTGACTTAATTGGCAGAGGGTGTGGTCTGGGAGGTGAGTGTTAGAGTCCCAGGTGGTCCCAATGACACTGTAGGAGCCATCAGCGGCGGCCCCAGAACCACCCCCAACAGCAAACCCAGGAGCCGGCTTTGCAAGGAGGTCACCCTCCTGCCACCAGCGGTGCCCCATTAGGGTGATAGCTTGCCCAGGAGAAAGAACACGGCCTTGGGCTCAAACCCTAGATCTGCCCCCACTGTAGTCACGTCATTCGGGTTGAGAAAGGTCATCTTGTGCCTTGGTTTCCACGTATGGAAGATGGGGGTAGGGCTGACCTCATGGAATAGAACCCCAGATACCCAGGACACAGCATATGCATTTACTACACGGTAGCTCCTCAGTTTCCTTAAGCTCTCCACACCCCCGAAGACCAGCTTTGGCCAAACAAACCCATCTGAGTTTTGCTGCTAAAACTTTTGAGCCAGTTTTACAAAGCAGCTTGTTGGGAAGCTGGCCCGGGGTCGTGGTCAGGAGCACAGGGAGAGTCAGACGTGCTGGAGCTGGAGTCCTGGCTCAGCCGATCATGCCCTCCCTCCCTGCTTGTCTGCATCCTGGGGTCACTGAGCGCCCCCCTCACAGTTCTGATGCAAACATTGAATGGCAGGCAAAACACCTGCGTGGTTCACAGACTTGGGGCCCCAGGGAAACACCAGCTCCCAGGAGGGAGCCCCTAGGTGTTGGGTTGACCCCTCCCCCAGCTAGGGGGTTCCCCCTCACCCCCATGCCCAGGCTTACCTTATCACCGTCGATGGCAGAGCTGGGGGCGGTCATCTTCACCAGCACATCTATGGGATGTGACAGAGGCCACCGGGTCGGGGCAGCCTCCTCCCCACTCCCTGCCTGGACTGTGTTGGGGACATCCACCAAGACCCCCGGAGAGCCACTGACCGTGAATAACTTGCAGTTCTCCGGGGCACACCTGGTTGGTCCGGCAAGGAGAAAGACCTTAGGGCACAGGAGTCTCCATCCTTGGACCACAGGGCAGGTGGCTTGGTGGGGGATGGGTCCTGACTATGGCTCCCCTTGGGGTGTTGAGCCAGAGGCCAGCTGGCCAGGACAGGTTTGTGGACCTCCAACTTCAGCCTGTTCCTGCCTTCACCCACTCCAAGGAGCCCGTGTCCTTCACCTGTCAGCTCTAGCCCAGACCCCGCCCCTCAGTGAGTCTCCAGAAATTACCAAAGCTACATCTTATTTGTAAGACCGTGGAGGGAGGAGCCATTTGTATGAGCCAGAAGGGATCCCCATAGGGGGAGAAACAGGATCCGGGCCTCAGGAGGTTCACGTGGTGACTCTGGGGAAGACTCAGCCTCCAGCACAAGTTCCACCCTTCCCCCTCCACTAAGGCTCCAATTTACAGGAGCCCCCCCACCTTAATTAATCCTTATGGCCTCCTAGAGAGCCAACCTCACCCCTGCTTCACCAGTAAGAGCACAGGATCGGCAAGGCACTTGTTCCTCTAAGGTCCCACAGCCCATATGGGCCTGAGGCAGGATTTAGGTCAGAATCCTGCAGTGTCAGGACCACAAGGCCCGTAGAGACCCAAACCAGGCTCCTGGAGATGAGGCAGGAGCCAAAGGTGCAGAGAAGGGCAGTGACCCCCGCCTAGCCTAGGGGTACCCCCGTACGTGAGGCAAGCACCTGCCCCCCCAGCCAGAGCCCCCAGCTCCTCACCCATTGATATCCAAGCAGATGTCCGTGCCCAGCACACACAGGGCATGCACTGGGCTGTCCAGAGACAAGTGGACGATGCTCTGGAACGACATGGCGCGGCCCTCCAAGCCGTCAACCCTCAGACCTGCTAGACAACCCTGACTCAACACAGCAGCCTCACATAAACCCCAGGGCTCACCTGCGTCCTCCCCTCTTATGGGCTCAGGGCCTCCCCAGGCCACTCCCTTGTTAAGGAGGCTTCAGCAGCTGCCCAGGTGAAGCTGATTTTCTCCATTGAGACTTGCTGGGGTGGGAGTGGGGGGGTGGCATGGAGGAGCGGGTGGGGTCTAAGCCCCATGGCCGCTAATCAATCAGGCAGCTAGTTCCTACAGATCCAGGGCCTCTGAGGCCGGCTGCTTAGGTCTCTGGTCTTGAACTAGGAGCAAGAGGGACTCTGGGGAGCTAGGGCCGGGGGCGGGGGGGAGGGTGGGGGCAGGGGGCTGGGCAACCTGGCCATGACACCATAGGACTGACACGGCCGCAAGCTGCTGTCAGGAGCACATATCCACAGAGGGTATATGGGGTTCATGCAGGAGGGCAGCGCGCAGCAGCATCGCCAGGCACCGGGGCCTCAGCCCTTCCAGAAAATTCCCGAGGTGAGCCGGGCAAAGTAGCTGGATCAGCGGTCCTCGATGCATGGTGGTTGCAGAAAGGATCAGGAGGCTTGTTAACATTATAGACTCCTGGGCCTGGCCGGTCTGGGGTGTGGTCCAGGTGATGGGGTGCTCCTTGTCCGCAGGGGTGGCAACAACTCCCAGAGGGGGGCGTGGCAAGTGTTGCTGGAATGAATGAGCGGAGGAGCCCCTGCTGAGCCTGGTTCAGCAGCTGCCTCCCATCGTCCCTGAGCTCACGGAGCAAAGGACAGAGAATGGCTCCCGCACCAGGGACCCGCCAGCTAACTCTAGAGCAGTGTTCATGACATGGTTTAAGTGAGGGTCTGTGGTTGTTCTTGAACAGGTACCACGTTCACAGGGTCCCAAGTTCAAAGGGGGCTTGCAACAGTGTCCCTCCTGCTCTATCTCTCACCCACCCAGTTCCTTCTGGAGGCAGTCAGGGGCATGGGTTTCTTCAGTGTCTTTCCAAATAAATGTGATGCATGAGCAAGAAAACACCATGCTTATCCTCACTCCTTATTTTTATGTAAGTGGCAGCAAATGCTACATAGTATCTATATCTTGCTGTTTGCATTTCATAGTACAACTTGGAGAGAAGTTCATGCTGGCAGCATGTGAAAAGCAATCCTTATCCTTTTTTATGGCTGCTGGAGCCTCCCAGCAGAGCCACACTGTGATGGGTAGAAACATTCATTTTCAGTCTTTGACGCTGACACACGACGAGGTGGTGTGTAACCAGTGTGTAACGGCACAGGGCGTGTAAGCCGGGTCCCGTGTGAAGTCTGCTCAGTCAGCCAGACTTGTTAAATTCAGGACTAAAAGTAGAAGTATCCCTCCCTGGAAGCGTTCAGCATGCAACGTACCTGTCGGGGTGGCTTTACTTAGGAGGCTCTTGGAGATTATGGGTCAGCCGGGAAGACCCGAAAAGCCCTTCTGTTTGGGCTGGAAGTGGCAAATATTGAACAGGTGGGCGGTGCTCAGCATGCGTGAGCTCCTGCCTACACCCGCCCACCTGTCCGCCCTGCTGCTCACACCCACGCCAGCAGGAGGTGAGCCGGAGGGAGGGGGTGGTTGGGCTGGGGAGGGGTTGCTGAGGGCTGGGCTCTGGCTTCTGGAGCCAAACAGTCTGGGAGCTCTGCCCCCCTTGAGCTGGGACAGCCCTGCCTTGTGCAGGGTTCTGAGAGCGTGGTGGGGGGGGCACTCTCAACCTGGGGGATGGAGACCCCTCTGGGCATGGATGGGATCTGGAAGGATCTAGAGTGGGTCTTGCTCCCTCTCCAGGGGGTTTCCTGTTCACCACTGAGTCCCCAGCACCCATAAAAGGATCCCGAACATAACAGATGCTCAATAAATTCTTGGGGTGCACATGATGACATGACCTCATGACCCTCAAAAAAATACCTCAGTGGACTTCCATTGGACTCTCCAACCAAACTAAGGGCTTTGTGACCATGAGGCAAGTTTACTTAGACTCCCACAGGCTCCGCATGCTTTCATTGTAGACGGTGCCCCTCGGCTCTTCAGTAAATTTTCCTCAGTTTTTGCACAATCAGCTCTGTGTACCTTAGCCCTATGCAATGTTATCTGTCCCTACATCTCAGTCTTTACTGATGGATTGATTTGAAGATTTATTTAAAGGTTATTTTATGGGTGCGCCTGGGTGGCTCAGTGGGTTAAAGCCTCTGCTTTCGGCTCAGGTCATGATCCCAGGGTCCTGGGATCGAGCCCCACATCGGGCTCCCTGCTCAGTGGGGAGTCTGCTCCTCCCTCTGTCTCCTGCTCCCTCTGCTTGTGCTCTCTCTCTGGCAAATAAAAGAGTAAAATCTTAAAAAAAAAAAAAAAGATTATTTGTTTTAAAGAGAGAGCAGGGGGAGGGGCAGAGGGATAGGGAGAGAGAGTCACAAGCAGACTCCGCCCTGAGTGCAGAGCTGGACCCGGGGCCCGATCTCATGACCCCAAGACCACGACCTGAGCCGAAACTAAGAACTGGTACTCAACCGACGGCACCACCCAGGGGTCCCTTTATCTCAATTTTGTAAAAAGTTAAGTCTTGTCCCTTTCCTGCTAGGATTTACTGCAGGTGCAGTGCTTCAAGCTGTGGCAAAGGGATGCTCTGCTTCTCTCTGCCTCTTCTGCCTGCCACAGCTGGACACGGTGGTTCCTGACCTGTGGGAGGCAGACTAACAGCCCCTAAAAGATGGCAGGTTCCACCCCCTGGAACCTGTGACATCTCGCACAGGAAGTCTTTGCACAGGGGACCACGAGTCTTTGAGATGGGGAGATCATCCCAGCTTTTCTGAGTGGACCCTAAAAGCAGTGACAAGTGTCTTTATAAGAGAAGCCGAGGGAGCCTTGCCACACACAGAAAAGAAAGCAAGGTGACCCCAGCAGGTCCTGGAGGTTGCCGGCGGTCACCAGGAGCGGGGAGAGGTGAGGAGTGGACTCCTCCCAGAGCCCCCGGAGGGGACACAGCCCTGCTCGCCCCCTTGATTTCAGCCCCCCTTGAAACTGATTTTGGACTTCTGCCCTCCAGAAGGGAGAGAACAAATTTTGGTTGTTTTAAGACACCCGGTTTGTGGTAACTTGTTCTGTACGGCAGCCACCGGCAAGTAACTTGTGACTGCCGGGGAGGGGAGGGGAGGCAGCTGGAAAGTTCTCATTTCCCGGGGCGCTGTCCTCGGACGGTTCCGTGCTCCGCTCTGCAGGGCTGGCAGGACTTCCAGAAGGTGCTTCCTCTCACTTGGGCTTCCCCGGTCCTTCGCAGAGGCTCCTGCCCTGTGTGTGGGGAGTGGGTCCATGAGGGGCCTGGGGCAGGCTCCCCTGCATCTGTCTTGATGCCGAGGCTGCTTCAGTCACCAGCTTGTCCCTCGGTCCATCTGCAGCTCCTGCAATCTCTGCGTGCTGAGCCGGGTAGCTGTCCTGCCGGTCACATTCGGGGACAACCTCACACCAAAGCCCCTCTGGGCACAGTCCACTTTCTGGTCCACAAAAATGGCTCCTGCATCTTGGCCGCAGCAGTTGTGAAGGGGAAGCTGCTGACTGTCTTCGGAGAAGCACGGTTTGACCCAGGTTTTTTGGATCCTTTTCTCTGTGGTCTGAGGACAGAGGCTTTGGAAGTCCACCCTCTCCACCATCACATGCTGTCCACGACCACATGGAAACAGTATCTCTGGGTGTTTTCTGAGCATCACAGACTCTATGGGGCCAAGGTCTGCTCTTCATTTTTAAAATCTGAAGGCAGGGGCGCCTGGGTGGCTCAGTGGGTTAAAGCCTCTGCCTTCGGCTCAGGTCATGATCCCAGGGTCCTGGGATCCAGCCCCACATCGGGCTCTGTGCTCGGCAGGGGGCCTGCTTCCTCCTCTCTCTCTGCCTGCGTCTCTGCCTACTTGTGGTCTCTGTCTGTCAAAAAAAAAAAAAAAAAAGCTGAAGGCATCAGATTTCATTATCTATAGAGGAACCTAAGTCTCTGTGTCACGGCCATAAAAGAAACCGGACACAAGGCACACAGAGGGAGACAAGTGACTTCATCCCATAAACCCCCCTGGCTCCTGCTATGGGCCACACCCAGCTCTAGGTAGCCTGGGGACAGCATCAAACAAGCCCCTTCACGGGGCTTGGAATGGGAACCACACATGTGAGGGACACGGAGAATTCACTGGCGTCTGGATGGATCTCACGGGACAGTCAAATCCTCACACTCACGCCCCATCGGGTTCTAGCACTGGCCGTCTGTTGCCTTTTCCTCAAAGGACAGCACGAACAGGAATGCAATTCCTGGCCCCACCTTTGCCCTTGGAACTTTGTATGCATCCCCTTTGGGGTCTCCCAAGACGTCCCAGGCTGACGTGACTGTCCCTGTCGCACTTCCTGCCAATGCGCTCGGAATCTGGTATGCTTCCTGTATATTTCTTTATCATGAAACACACAGCTGAGATGTGTCTTTCACACATACATGTGACCGTGAATCATCAGACGGGCGACTGTATGCCCCGGGATGCTCTCCCGGCTGGCTGCAGGGGAAACGACATCAATGCAGCTTAGAGGAGAGATGGGCCGCATCCTCGCGGCTCAACCCTCCTCCTGCCCCCCCACCCCCAAAGGCTCCGTGGGAACTCAGAATGAGTTGGGCTCAGATCACAGAAGATTTCATAGACCAAGTATAGACCTGGGAGGAAAAGCCACACGTCGTAACACTGACGTTCAACACGTCCTGTAGCACCTTCCCGTTGGTAACATTCAATCTGACCATGACAATGAGGGAGCATATGAATGATAGCAATGATGGCGTGACCTCCCTGACAAAGAGGTTATAAAACTTTATTGCAGCGTCTCACAGCAGAAATGAGTTTGCAAGGACGGGACTATCTTGGGATCTTCAGAGGGGGTGCCCAGGGGCTCCAGAGCACAGCGGAAGGGAGCAAGCCGCCACCAGGAGGGTAGCCAGGCCCAGGGAGCTGAACTGTTCCCCAGAGCTCTTGCAACGCCACACTGCAGCACCTCTGGCTGGACCTGGGGGGGAGGGTACGCAGGGGACCGGCTCAGGGCACCACGTGCCACCACTTGAAGGAGAAGGGCTGCCGGCGCACGTTGGTGCCACAGTGGACCTCCCCGTGCCGCACGTGGTAGGCGTAGAAGTCGTCGATGAAGGTGCAGTGCAGGCCCAGCGGCTCGAGCAGGGAGCGCACCTTCTCCTCCAGGCAGCAGCGGCCGTTGATGATGGGTCCGAAGGGCTTGGGGATGCCCAGGTGCTTGCCCAGCACCAGCATGTTCACCTGCGAAGGAGCGGGGTCCCAGCGCGGGCCAACGGTGTGCAGCCCACATCCCTGCCCGTGGGTCCCTTTTCCTTCTGACCTTCAGCACTAGCAGCCCACTACACAGATGGGGAAACGGAGGCCCAGACAGGTCAAGTGGGCCACCTCCAGCCGCCCTGCTGGTCTGGGCCTTATACCCAATTCTGTTGGACTCCAGCGCCCATGATCTCAGCGCTACCCTCTCCTTCCCCCTCTGCCACCTTCTGGCAAATTCTCCATCACTCCAGGCCCAGCTCAAGTTGTACCGCCTCTGCAAAGCCTCCCAGGAGTTCCCAGTCAGTGCTCCTCCTCTGGGCTCCTCCCGCGGCTGCCAGCCCGACGCCTGGCCCATCGCAGGCTCTCAGTAAGTATCCGTTGACTGGATGAATAAAGGACTACCTTTTTGGTGTCACTCTCCGTGTATTATCGTTTAAGGTAATGGCTGTTTCCTCCCTTATACTGGAGGTGAGCGGAGGAGGATTCTGGCTCTAGGCCCACATGGGTTTGCATCCCAGCCCGTCTCCTCAACCGCTGTGTGACCTCAGGCAGGTCATTTCACCTCTCTGAGCCTCAGCAGCCAGACGAGCCCAAGTGGGTTTCCGTTGCTATGACGCTCAGACGTCAGGCTCACAGAACAGGTGCGGGGTCAGTCTCTGGGGCTCAGGAGTCACAGATGGGCCTTTCTCTGTTATGGTCCAGACCCAGCCCCTGCTGAATGTCTTGTACCCTGAATTTCTCGGCCTGTTCCATGCCCACACCCACGCCCCGACCTCCCACTGTGGGCTCCTGGGGTGAGTCACGGCTTATGCTCAGGCTCCTTCCAGAGCCTCCAGCAGCCAAGGCACAGAGCGGTGCCGATGACTTCATTCACCATGGCTCATCCCTTGCCCGGCATCAGCCTTCTTTCCTGCCTGGGAAATCCGACGGGGCTAAGACCGAGAAACAAAATGCCTGGGGCCAAGGAATTTTAGTCAAGATGCCCCCTCCTGCCTTGTTTTAGCCACAGAACCTCTTCCAAATAAAATCCTGTGGTACCTTGATGCCTAAAACAGAACAAATCCAAAATACCAGCTTTGAGGTACCGTCTTGGAACCCCAGTGACCTGGGGAAACCAGTTTGACGTCCCTGTGCCGGGGGCTCCTGGCTCCTCCCTGAAAGTTACCTCCAGCCCCAGCAGGAGAGGGCGGCTGCGGGGCCCCAGCAGAACTGGGTGAGGTTTCTGCATGGCCCTCGCATATCCTTTGGAGAGACAGAGTCAGGGCACAGGGACGGTAAAAATACAATAGATGTGGCTTTGAGATGGTGCTTGGCAGGGAGTGGGGCAGTCACGGCTAAGAGTTCTCGCCAAAGGCGGGATCTCCCTCAAGTCCCCCCTTCAGAGGACAGAATCCACCCAGCCTGGGCCATGCTAGCCTCGTGGCCTCAGAGAGGCCTTCCCGGACCGTCTGAAATGGTGTCCCCCTCTATTCCTTCCAGATGTGACCCGAGAGCAGAGCTCAGCCGCTTGATCAGCCCACCGCCCACCCACGGCGCCCCGCACAGGGACGCCCACAGGGGGCAGTGCCATGTGGTGAGGACATGGGTTCTGCAGCCAGATCCCCGGCTTTGAGACCCAGCCCCGAATCCCATGCTACCAGAGACCCGACTTCTCTGTGCCTCATCTTTGAGGTGGGAGCGTTGAGAGTCTTGGGCTCCCAGGGTGGTTGTGAGATGCCCAGAGCCACCCTGGGAACTGCCCGCGGCCACGCAGACCCCAAGCTGACAGCCAGGCCCCCCGGATCCGTGCCCAGGGTCCCTGACTTCAGGCCATTGGCAAAGGTGGGCTGACCCCGAAGACCACCTTCCTCACCATGTTTGGAAAATAGGCTTCGGCCTTGAGGGTCCCTTTGACCTCCTCCTGGAGCTTGAAGAGCTGGGGGATGTCGATGATGTCCCGCTCGGTCAGGCCCAGCTCTCGCTTCAGCACCTCTCGGTTCCAGTCGATGCAGCTCTAGGGGCGTGGCGGGGGGAGCGGTGGGAATGGTGGAGCCAACTGGCATGGGGGTCGGGTGGCGGGGTACGATGAGAAGGTGGAGGGCCTGGGTAGGGGTGATGGGGCATGACAGGGCCGCCACGGGGAAGGGGTGAGGAAAGCTATGGGGGAGGGCGGTCTGGAGCTGAGGCCTGGCCAAGGGAAGGACCAAGGACAGGGTCAGGAAGATAGTGATGGGCACCTCCTTCTCTTCCCTCCTTCTCTCCCTCTGTTCTGCTCAGTCCCTCTGCCTCTGGCTTCTGCCTGGGTGTTCCCATCTTTACGGTCACTCTGTGTCTTTCTAGCACTTGGCCTCTCTCCTGCCAGTCCCTCTGTCTCTGAGAGTGTCCCCTGTCTTGCAGTGGCTCCAGCATTCCCGACTTCTCTTCCTCTCTTTTCCATGCATCACCATTGTGTGTTCCCACAGTGGTGACTGAAGTCTGTCTGTCCCACACACATTGACCCAAATCCCAAAGCCATTCACCAAGCCGACCCGCAGCCAGTGGGAGGCTCTGCTTTATGGCTCCCAGGGAAGGGAAGGCGGTGGGGTGGGTGGCTCAGTCCCCCTGGGCTGAGGCGTCCCCTGGGCTGGGCACCCAGGCTAGTACCTCCACGTATGAATTATGTTCTTTCAGTTTCTTGTCTTTCAGAAGGTCCTTTATTTTCTGGTTTTTTCCTGTCATGGAGAAAAAGGAAAAAGAATGAAGATGAATTCAGAGGTCGATGTCCCTCTTCCCAGTAGGCACAGTGGGGACTCAGTTTTCCATCTAGAAAATGGGGGCAGTTATAATTTCTAACGCACAGGTTCGTGGCGAGCATCGAGGAGGCAAAGGCCTTTAATAAAGTATTTCATCAGTGTAAGTTTTCCTTAAAAGTGTTTCTCTCCCTCCTTTAAAGTATTTCCAGAGGGATCCCAGCTACTAAGAGGCAAACAGAGGTCTAACCATTGTCCGATGCCACGCAACATACTATAGATATTAGGTAAAAACTCTCATCCGCAGGGAGTTACCAACACTGACCCAGCTCATGTCTGCGAACTTTAGGATTCCCTTCTGTGCTCCAACGAGATGGCTCTTTCTTTCCCTCCCTCCTTCCCTCCCTGCCTCCTTCCCTCCCTCCCTTCCTTCCATTCATTCATCATTTGAGACAGACTGAACTTTCCTCAAGTCCTCAAACACATTTCATTTTCTCCTGCCTCTGTGCCTTTGCATTCACTGTTCCCTCTGTCAGATCTCTCTCTTCCTCTCATCCCACTGCCTGCCCCACTGGGCAAACTCCTGCTCCTTCCTTGTGATCCTGCTTGGTCTTTGCCTCCTCTAGGAAGCCTCCCTTGAACTCCTCCCAGATACTCCTAAAGTGCCCGTGCCACCATTGTTTCCTTGACTACTTCCCCAGGACCGTGAATGAGCACCCGCCCCCCAACCCCCGTGACAAGGGGAGCTACTCCGCCCTGTTCACACAACATCCCTGGAGCTCAGCGTTGTGCCCAGGGCATAGGAGGTGCTCAGAGGAGAGCCGTTGCCCAAAGGCCCCCATCTGGCAATGGGCGACCGCATGAAGGCAGAGAAAGGACCTTGGACGGAAGAACAAGGCAGAGCCAACTTACTTTTGATGCCTTCAAACAGCGCAGCTTCCCCGTGGCCCTTCTTCAGCTGCTCCTCGAACAGTCTGTAACAGGACCTGGGGCTGGCCAGGAGCAGCCTGAAGCCCTGGGGGCAGAAACACTGGGCTCAGAGGTCAGCTTTGCCCCTGGGGCTCCCAGAAGTGCCAGCGTAGACCCAGGCTGCCCATCTCCTTTGTGCCCCCTCCTGGGATTGAGGGGGAGCTGGTCAGGCTTATAAGGCCAGGCCTCCCAAGCAGAGTGCAGACCAATGCTTAGGAGCCCAGGGAGCAGGCGTGTGGCTTCCTTCAGGCAGCCCCCCCAGACTGCACACCTTCTTGTGAGCTGGGACGAAGCTCAGGAACTCATCCACGTGGCCCACGTACAGCCAGTCGGAGTACAGCCTCACCGGGGCCTGCACCTGCTGGGCGCTGAGGAAGTCCTGCACGGCCTGGTGCATCTCGTGGTTCTCGGCGCTGCCGGCACAGGATGAAGGGAGCATTGTGGGGTGCGAGGGGCAACAGGGGGCCTCTGAGGGCATGAAGGCTTGCCAAGGGGGTCGAGGTTCTCCTTCAGCTAGGGAAGGGACTCAGAAGCCTGGATAACTTTATTCTATCCTCAAACATCAGAGGAGTTTACAATTTGCCATTCCAGTTTTTTGGGGGGAACTGAGACACCAAGTCAGTACAGTGAGTAAGACCAGAGCTCGGCCTCAGAAAGCACTGCCCACTGGCTCAGTCCAGATGCTGGGGTTGTGGGTAAACATGGGGCTAACCCATATTATCCACAGCGACAGGAAGAGCCAATCCGACCTCAGTGGGTAATCCCTTGTTAGCCATGTAGCCCTGGGGACATTCCTTTACCTCTGTGGCCTTCAGTTTTCTTCCTGCTCTGGCCTCCAAGAGCCTTCCTGATCTAGCCCTTCTCTTTCTCACTCAGTCTCTTCCAGCCACTCTGGCCTTCTTGAACACACCAGGTTCAGTCCTGTCACAGGGCCTTTGCACATGCTCTTTGATATTCCAGGAACCCTCTACCCCAGCTCTCCCCATGGCCATGTCCTTATTGTCATCGGGCCTTAGCTCACAAGCAGCCTTCTCAGCAAGGCCCTCCCTAGTCTCCCTATCGGTTCCCATTCCTCCTCTGTCCCTGTCTTTTTTGTATTCTTCGCTCTTTGAAATTATCTTATTTGTTTACCTTTGTGCCTCCCCTACTAGAATAGTGGCAAGGCCTTGTCTGTTAGGCTCATGGCTGCCTTCCTTCCTAGCACCTGCCTAGTGCCTGGCACACAGTAGTTGCTCAATAAGTGTTCACTGATGGAGAGAGTGTAAGTGGCAGAGCTTGCATTTGAGCTTGGGCCCACCGGGCTCCTAAGCTGTATTCTTCGCTCTGTGTTTTATTCCTGTCTAAGTCCCTAAAGTTTGTCGAGGCTCTTGGGTTGGGAGCACGTAGGGAAAGCTTCTGTTGTAGCCTCTGCTTTTCCATGACATGCCTGGGTCTCCCCTTCCCCGTCCCTTCCCCCACCTTTTATAAGATTTTATTTATTTATTTGACAGAGAGAGGCATAGCAAGAGAGGAAACACAAGCAAGGGGAAGGGGAGAGGGAGAAACAGGCCTCCCATGGAGCAGGGAGCCCGATGTGGGGCTCGATTCCAGGATCCTGGGATCATGACCTGAGCCAAAGGCAGACGCCCAATGACTGAGCCTCCCAGGCACCCCCCGCCCCTTCCCTTCTCACCTGGGGTAGCTGCTGCCCCCAAAGAGGATCCTGCCCAGAGGGTATTTCTTCTTCCCAACCTTGACCGGGGGGCTCACTTCCAGGTTTCCGAAGGAGTCAAAGGTAGAAGGCTCTCCATTCTCGGTTTCGCGAGTCACGTAGCCAAAATCTGGGCCCTGAGATGGGAGAAGCAATGGCCAAGCGTTAGAGAGCACGATTCCTGCGTGAGGGCAGGGTGGGGGCCAGGTCACAGGCAGGATCCGGTAGCGGTCAGAGATGGCACCGAGCGGGCACCGCTATGATCTGCAGGATGCCTCAGGAGCTCTGACTCAGGTGGTAAGAAAAGGGACGAGCACTTATGGGGTGCCCCATGCATGCCTGCTGCTTTGTAAACCTTAATTCTGGCATTATAACAAATCTATGAAGTATCATTTTTGTCCTCATTCTGCAGAGAAGAACGAAGGTCAGAGTGGTGGGTGACTTCTTCGGGCCCTACAGCCAGCTGGTGGAGGGATCTGAGCTGTGTCTCCAGCAAGCCCTCTAGGACCACACTGTGCTCCGTCCTGACTGGGCTGCAACCGGCTTCACTGAAGGGCTGTGATGCCCCTGTGTGGATCTTCAAGGGAAGAATGGGTGGGCGACACATCTCTCCCCCTCTGTGCGTTTCCTTTGGCTGGGGGAACGCAGCTAGTGGCTTAGAACAACACACATGGATTCTCTTTCGGCTCCAGAGCTCAGAAGTCTGAAAGCACTCTCACCGGGCTAACCGCAGGGGCCGGCTCCCTCTGGAGGCTCTGAGTCTGTTTCCTTGCTGTTTTGGCTTCTAGTGGCTGGTGGCCTCTTTCCTCAACTTCATGTCCTGTATTTCCACCATCACATGCCTTCTCCCACTCTGTCTTCCCTCTTCCAAGGAGCACCATGATTGTACAGAGCCCGCCAGATAACTCAGGGGCACCTCGCCATCTTGGGGTCCCTGACTTAATCACATCTGCCAAGTCCTTTTGCCACAAGAAAGCATCAGGTCCTGGGGATTAGGGCAAGGCCGTGTTTGAGGACACCACTCTGTCTACTGCACTAGCCCTAGCTTTCTACGAAAGGGGAGTCACTCCCAATCCCTCTTCTCCCTTTGCCTCTAACAGTGATGCCAGCCTGACTCCCATGCCCACTGTGCCCTAGAAACCTCATGACCCCAAAGCTGAGCCCAAAAGGCAGTGCCCACCAGCATCGGGGAGTCAGTTGGTCACACCCATGTCCTGTGCTTGGCCTTCCCGACACTGCACGCTCTTGGGTCTTCTCAGTCTCCTGTGTATGGGACAGGGTGTCCCCAGCCTAGTCCCTAGTCTTTGATTCCCTACAATTCTCTTCCTCTTGGTGCTGCCACCCAGTCTCACAGAACACCGACTGTGTGCTGACAACCCCACGTGTCTCCCTCCTGTCTGCACATCCCCCCTAACCCCTGACGGCCATCCGCTGCTTGCTTGACTTCCCACTCGGGCGTCCACCAAAAATCTCACACTCGCCCCAGATGGAACGGTCGACCCCTCTTCCCTCATCCCCCATCCCTCCCACAGTCCTCCGCACCTCAGGGCAGGATGGCTGCTGGTCACAAATGTTAAAGCCTGCCATCAATTTTGGCTTCCCTTTCTCTCACCGGGGTCAGGGAATCCTGTCAGCCAGGCCTTCAAAGCATGTCCAGAATGTGGCCACTTTTCATGCCCAAACCTGCACGGCCATCGCCTCTCACCAGGTTATTGTGCCTGCTCCCTCCCCACACCGCCTGCCCCCATTCCCTGTCCCTGTCCCTTCCCCACACCACCGGCCCCCCCCCCATCCATTCTCAACAAGGAACCAGAGCTTCCCTTTTTATCACACCCATCAGGTCATGATCCTCCTACAACAACCCCCAGTTTCCCAGAGTTTAAACAAAGAGCCTTGCAGTGGCCCACAGGACCTGCCCCCTCCATCTCTCTGACGGTCTCTCCTTCCACCTTTCCCTCACTTTTTCCTCCAAATCAATCCAGCTTTTATTGTATCTTTCAAACATCGCAAATGAGCCTGGAAAATCATCCAGCACCTTGCTAGTTCTCTAGCTGGACAGCTTAGATCTGACTCGTTGACCCACTGAACCGTTCCTTTTTCAGAAACATAGACACCGTCCCCCAATTTCCCGATATCCTTATTTTTAAGTCCTGTGGCTTGCTGGATCAAAGCTGCTGAGATTGATACAAGTTCAATGTCGTTTCCTTCAAGAATTAACTCCTCTTTCTGGGCTCAACAACCGGCCTCATCTGAACCCTGCAGATGTATTTTTCACCCAAGAAATTTTGGATTTCAACAAGAGAACCATTCTCCTGAACAACGATGTTGATGGGGAAGTGAATGTACCCAGACCTTGTCCCGGAAAGGAAGCCCAGGGGCCACGCCATTGACCGTGCTCCGTACACAACTGCAGATAGTACAGACAGGGCAAACGGTAGCCAGTTCTGGTGTAGTGCTCACTATTTGTCCACGGAGAGCCTCTTCTTCTTTGCAAGGAGACTGACTCCTACACTGATGTGATTGATGTCCCTCCGCAGGGCTCCCCTGGGGCCCTTCACAGTGAGTCCCTTCCTGAGTGATGTCAACATTTTCTGGAACATCCACGGTCCAAGGCTGAGAAACGGTCTTCGTCCTCAGTAGATGCAGCACAGAGACCTCACCCCTCCTCCTGCTCACTCTGCTCTGCCCCTTCTGGCATCCTGACTCTTCACTCAACATGAGAGTCTTGCTGCTGTCTCAGGACCTTTGCACTGGCTGTTTCTTCTCTCTCGTATACTCTCCACCCTGACATCCATACAGCCAAATCCTTCACCTCTTTGGAGTTTTTGCTCCAGTGTCAGCTTCCCAAAGGGGCCCTACCCTGACCATCCTATTTTAGAATTGCAACGTAATTCCCCCACCCCACCACTTTGGCACCCGGGAGCCCCTTGATTCTGTTTTTTTCTTCCTACAGCACTAGATTCCACTTTCCAACATGCAATATAATTTACTTATTCACCAGACTGCTTGTTTATTGTCTGTCTTTCTGGGCTAGGATGTCACCTCTGTGAGGGCAGGATCTTTGGCACTGCTCGCGGATAGATTCCAAGTGCCTGAAGCAAGGCTGGGCACAGAGAATGGGCTCCAGGGATATATGATGAATGAACGATAAGTTCATATGAGTCACTGCCTTGGCCGTTGCCACGAGAGGGGCTCAGTTCCATAGGCTGCAGGCTTGGATTTCTGAAGGTGAATGAAGGTGCGCCCTTTGCAGAAGTGCCCCCTGCCCCCAGGAGTGGAAGGGGCAGGGGACACCCCCACAGGCTACCTGATACTGTTTCTGGCCCAGACTTAGACACCTGTCACCCTGTCCGCTCTCCTCGAGTCTCTGTTCACTGAAGCCCCAGAGTGTGCAAATCCATTCTTGAAACCTGCTGATCTGTTTTCACAACCAGAGAGCACACCTGGGCTCACCTCTCACACTCACTCGCACTGAGCTGGCTTTAATAGTGTTATTGTGTTTTAACTGTTTACCTTCCCAGCGGCCTTCGATTTACAGTAAGCACTGCTGGTTTTCCGCTTATAGGTGATGTAACATTTACCGACATGGTCTAATGGGAAGAATACCCACCGTGCGTCAAGCTGTGCGCTAAGCGGCCCCTGAGTGGTGGAAAGGGAGATGACGAGGCAGTGATTTATAACAAAACAGTCCCGAAGAAACCAACGCAGTGCCGCAGCCCAGAATGCCAGGGACCACGGCGGGGCATCCTTCAACGCCTGGGATGGTCTCACAGTGGAGAGCACTGCAGCCGAGCCCTGGAGGCAGGGACACCGTCAAACATGGGAAGCAGGAAGAGCATTATGAGCAGAGGGAACAGCATATGCAATGGTTATGAGGTGAGGAGCAGTTGGGCACATTTGAAGAACGGGAAGGAGGCCTGTGGGATTTGGAGCTGGGTGAGGGATGGGGAGAGTGGCCCGCAATGAGTTTGGAAAAGCCGATGGGGACGCTGTCGGGTGACGAGTTTGACTTTGAGCCCAATTCTCTTCCTGAGTGATGGGCGTCAGAAAACCACAGCCATGCTTGCCTAAGAACGCGTCGCAGCCTCTCATCCAAGCCTGGGTGTGGGAGAGGCGGGGACCCCTGTGCTGAAGTGTCCATCTGCCTGGAAGGACTCGGGAGATGTGGCTGGTGATGTCAGAAGATCTGGCCTCTGTCACCCTGGGAGCATGGCTGTGGGAGACCGGTCGGTCGCTGAGCAGAGCAGGGCTGAAAGCAGAGGGATGGGCTAGGGTCCCCACGGGCCAGCGGGATTATTTATCCCAGTGGTGGTCCTGAAACAGGGGTAACCTGGTTCCAGTCGAAGAGACACCATGGACCCAACGAAGTCTCTCCATCATCACCACCCAGGGCAGGGGAGTGAGCGAGACTCAGACGAGTCGCTGAGTTGAGCTCAGATTTCCTTTCAAAGCCTCCTGTGTGGGCAGGGCTGCCTCCTCTTCCCTGGGGCTCAGGGTGCTCCCTGGCAAGCAAACTTTGCATCCCACACCCACACTCCTTCCTCCGTGCTTCCTCGGCGCCTGGAGTCTCTCAGCACCCGGGGTACGCGCCTGGCGGCACACGGGGTACAGAGCTCCCCGGGGCCAGACCCGCCCGGTTTCGGTGCCAGCTTCTCCTCTCTTCGTGTGACCTTGGAAAAGCGGTTGCCCCTTTCTGAGCCTCGGTTTCTTAATCTATAAAATGGGCCTCATGATAATATCTAGATTAAAGGTTGCTGGACAAATTAAATGAGTCAGTGCATGGAAAGAATTTGGCATCATGTCTGACACAGGACACACGCTCGATGAACGTACTATTCCCATCGTTACACTCTGCGCTGAGCTTACGCGATCCTGCGGGGCTAGTCCGGCTTGACTCACCGACATGTCACCCCACCCCCAAACACCTGCAGAGTCACACCTGGGAAATGACCGCTCTGATCCCCAAATCCACCCCATATCCCCCACAAAGGCCAGACTCCCCTCCCCCAAAAGACAGAGCCTCCAGCCAGACACTGAAGAAGATGCCAGTCCTGGCCCAACCCACACCTTGCAGCAAGAGCATCTTCAATGGGACAAGGAAGCCACAGCCGGACCCAACGTCCTTGGCAGGGTTATTTTGAGGACAGGCTGAACTCATGGCCGGAAAGAGCTTTGGGTAAGGGGGAGCCAGATCTCATCTCAGCGGCGACAAAAAGGTCATGGCCCGCCTGCGTGATCACTGCCCCAGCAGGAAGGGCTCCTGCTAAGGAGCCGGGGTGCTCGGCCACAGGTGGTGAGGAAGGGGGCCTTGGGCGGGGGGATCTCAGCAGCCGCGGCCCCACCAGCACGTACCAGCAGGCATTTGATGGGGAACTCCTTCAGGCCCCTGTTCCTCGGAGAGTCAAAGACCACAGGCAGGGTCTTGTGTGGGGCTTGGATGTAGCCGATTTCTATCTCGTCCTGTGCAGAGCAAGGGGAAGGAGGGCTGATGGGCATGGTCGTGACACCCAGTGCAAGGAGGGGGGCATGGACCCATTCACTCTCCCTCTGTGGTCAAGGGCAAATTCCCATGCAGTGTTCGAGGAGGGAACAGAGCTTATCGTCCCGTGTGTGCACAAGAGGGCTCACCCCCACTGCTGGTGAGTGCTGGGGCTGAGTGCTATAGGTGCTGGGGACTTGGTAAGCGAGCCTCAGGCCCTGTCCTCGGGGAGCTGGTCACCTAGCACCCTGTGTGAGGAGGTGATGGGTCAGGAAGGAGGGGCTCCTGATGGGGTTGAGATAGGCAGAGAAGGGGTAGCAGTTCAGACCCAGCCTTGCCCACAGGGCAGAAGTGGGGAAGGCTCCGAAGTGCACCTGGTGCAAATCCTGTCTGTATTCTGATAGATGTGATGTTGGATGGGACCCCCTCTTTGAACCCCCTGAAACGGCCACTCTTGTAGGTCAAAGACGGAGCTACCAGCACTTTTATACTGTTCTGTCCGACTTAGCCCAGACAGGACTTCTAGAAAGGAAGGGGTGTTCTCTGTGGGTTTGGGAGAGGGATGGGAGATTTTTGCAGGGGGAGGCTTTCTAGCTGGGATTGTAAGAGCAGGACCTGGATGTGGGGGATGGGAACGGGGAGGACAGCGGAGAGAGGGAACAGCACGAGCAGAGGCACGGAGGAGGTGGGAGCAGGGGTAATGCCACGGGAGGGCAAAGAGCCCGAGAAAGCAAGGGAGTGGCAAGAAGGCTCGGGTTGGTCGCCTGCAGCCACTGTCCCATGCCGGGTTCTGGGGTGCTGAGCTGAGTGAGACTCAGTCTCTGCCCTTGGGGAGCTCATGGCCTGATGGGGAGCCTGGCACAGAACAGGGGGATAGTGTGGCACCAGGCAGGCTGGCCAAAGGTGAGGGATAGCCAGGTTGGGGTGGGGTGGGGCTGGAGGCAGGCTGAGAGGGAGGAGATGGAAAGTGCTAGAGCAGGGGTGTGGCCTGGCGTGGTGGCTGAGCTGGGAAGGCTGGCTGGGAGGGAGGGCCCCTGGAGGGATGGGTTGAGCTCCAACCCTCTGAGCTTTGCGTCATTTCTGGAGGGCATCTGAGAGTTTCCACGCAGGAAGGTGGCCTGTACCTTGGTGACCCCGCCAGACAGGCAATGGCTGGCCGTAAAGGTCACTTTACTCACCAGCCTGAGCACCCACATGCCCCGGCCCTCAGAAGCGCCTCACTTCCTGCCCATCTGAGGAAGGGTGGCCCCCAGCCCCAGGAGCCTGGGCCCCCCGTGTCCCTAGCCTTCAGGAAGATCCACCCTGTGTGTCTCACCACCAACCCCCCCCCGCCCCCACCACGGCACAGACCTGCATCCACCGGTCATCGTTGTTCTGCTCCTTGGAGGGGACAGTGACCTTGCACTTGGCTTCCTTGGCCAGAGCTATCACCGACTTCAGGAAGTTCTCATTTTCAAACACCCTAGAAAGGGCAAGAAAGAAGCTTTCAGTGCTCTGGGTTCAGCAGACAGTGGCCTTGGCCAGGGTCTGAGGGGGCAAGCTGGACCCCTGCAGGGTCCCTAGGGGTGGAGCAGGAGCTCAGGCCTGGACGGATGGGGGGAGGGGCACAGTCATCGCTCAGGAGATGCTCGTGGCCTGGATGGCAATGCCGGCTCATCCTTTCTCTCTGCTCTCAGCAAACATCTCACTGAACTCTTACAGCAATCCCTGAGGGGACCAGCAGGCTCCCCTTCCATCTGGGAGAAGCCACAACAAGGAGGTCAAGGCTCAAGGTCAATGCTCAAGGCCCCTCTGGAGGAGGGGATGCCTCAGCCGAGGCAAAGAGTTGGTTTGCCACTAAGGGTCATGCCACATGGCTACACAGCACCAGGCCTTGAACCCAGGCCTCGCTGGCTTCCAGCCTGCGTCCTGACCTCCTGGCAACCACCAGCTCACCCCTCACCCCTTCTGCCCGGAAGCAGCTGCAAGAGAAGAGCGGAGGGGCCCTCTGAGACCCCAGCATACTCAACAGGTGTCCTCAGACGGCGAGATGGATGCCAAGGCTCCCCAGGGTGGCTTGTTAAAGGGCAGCTGGGTCCCATCCCCAGACCCCAGACCCCACAGTTCTGGGGTTGGCCGGGAACATGCATTTGAAATGGTTTCTGGTGCGGGAGGTCCACAGGCCGCACACTGAGCCTGAGCAGGCCGGCTCAGAGACTGAGGGCTTTCATCTGCCAGGTCTAGAAAACTCTCTGGGCCTTCGGGAGAGAAAGCTGCCCCGCCCCCCACTTCTGCATTAGGGTAGGAGAGGAAGGACAAAACAGCAGCAACAGGCACTTCCCTGCCTTTTTATTCCAAATTGGCCAGAAGCCTTCGGCATGTTGCTGTAGGAGTCATTTTCCCCCATTTAAACAGCAGATATTTCGGGGGCGGGGGTGGGGGCTGTGGCCAGAAGCCAGGGCTCCTCCTGGTGTGTCTGTGCCCCACCCGGGACCCTCACCTGCACACGTACACCTCCTCTGGGGGCTGAGTGTTTGGGGTCATGATCCAGGGGGCCACACGGAAGACCACGCTGTCTTGGAAAAGCAGGGCAGCGGGAAGATCCTGAAGGTGTAGTTGAGGCCAGGGCTGTCACCACGGCCGGGCTCCGATACCTACCACTTCCTGGCAAGGCTCTGTACCCCCACCCACGAGGTGGGCCAAGGCCCAGGAGCTCAGATCTCCCCTCGGGCTGCCATCTTGGCCTACCGGGTTGGATGTGTCCAGCAGGGAAATGGTGAGGGAAATGAGCCCCGGGAAGTTGACGTCTGGGAAAGAGAGGCCCTCCACGTAGAAGTCCACGCTGTGCTGGCCGCCTGGGAGCTCCAGGGGGTGACTGGGCTGCTGGGGCCCCAGGACCACCCTGTACCTGGAGATGTCTTTGCCTCCTGGTGGAGAAAGGAGGCTCAGGTCTTCGTTTCCCCGGGGCCATGATGCCTTCCTGAGGCCATCACACTCAGGACAACATGTCACAGCTAAATGGGCCCACCGTAGGACAAAGAAACTAAGGCATCGGGTGGGACATCGCCCCCTGGCTGGGGCTCCATGGGTGGAGTGATGGGGGAGGGGGAGTCTGAGCCATTCCCAACCATATACACACCAGTCCAATGCACATTACAGTTCATTCGTTCATTCATCATTCATCATTCATTCATTCATTCCTGAGCACCTGCCCTCAGCTGACACCTGGGGAGACCAGGGAGGTAGTCCCTGTCCTAGTCCTCAAGGAGTACACAGCCTCCTGGGAAAGGAAGGAGGACCAGAGACAGTCAAATCACAGATGGTAATGAGTGCTGTGATGGAGAGAACCCCGAAGGGTCATGGAAGGCTTCCTGGAGGAGGGGATGCCTCAGCCGAGGTTGTCACTAAATCAATGTCAGTCTAATCAAGTTGATCTGGGATGGGAGTAAGTCAGATCAAGTCGTGCCTCTGCACAAAGCCCTCAGATGGCCTCCCCACGTGGCTCAGAGTAGAAGGCAGAGTCATCCCAGGTCTCCCGGAGCTGGCCCCGCCCCTTTCTTCTCCACCCTCATCAACCACCTGAACGCCTCGTCCTGCACTCCAGCCACACTGGCCTCCCTGCCTGCCTTCCTCAACCCCATAGGAACGATCACACCTTAGGGCCTTTGCCCTTGAGCTTCCCTCTGCCTGGAATGCCCTTCCCCTGGGTGTCTGCGTGACTGCTCCCACACCTCCTTCTGCTCAAATGACACCTTAGGGGGGAAGCTTTCCCCAGCCCCCTCTCCTCCGGGGGGGCCCCCCAGGCTCCACCCCTCAACCACACCCCCTTCCCTGCTGCATTCTTCTGTGCAGCATTTAACCCCATCAGACACACTAGATGCTTTACTTAGTTATTTTGTACATGGTCTCTCTCAACCCAGCAAGAGGGAAGTGACACGTGGACAGGAGCTTTGTCCTGTTCTTTGCTCTATGCCCTGAGCATCTAACAAGCCCGGCACTCAGCAGCGGGGGCTCGTGAGCCGCTGAGAACTTCATGGTGTCTTTGATGAGCAGGATGCTGGAGATCACACTATTATCTAACACCGCGGTCAGCTCGGCTCAGATGCAACACTCTCTGTACACAAGAGTCCTGTGTGTGTGTGTGTGTGTGTGTGTGTGTGTGTGGCAGAGAGGAAGAGACAGACACCACCTTCTTGTTCCTTTGCGTTTCGTCCGCCTGCTCTTTCTAGAAGGGAGAGGCAGGGGTGTCCACCTTGCTCACGGCTGTATCTCTGGTTCTTAGAACGTGCTACTGAACAGGGGCTCAGGAATTATTTGCTGAAGGAGGGTGAGAAGGGGCTGTGCCGGGGCAGGAAGGGGACCCCGAGTGAGGGCCAAGGGTGACTCACGGTTGGCTTGAAACACTCTGACTTTGTCCATCTCCGACTTGGACACGTGGAGGAGCAGCCGGTGCTTGGTGAAGAAGTCCCTGGGGGTGTTGGTGTTCAGGGTCACCAGGGACATGTCCTGCAGGTCTGGAACGAGAAGACCCTCTCCTCTCTCACGGCTCCCCTCAGACCCCACCCCCCTCAACCCTGTCGCCTGATTTTATCTTCATCACGCCCTTGCCAGGATTTAAATAATGATTTTCATTTTGGAATGAGCTTAGGAGGCAAGCTCGGTGAAGCAGGGGTCATGGCTGGCTTGTTGATTGCTCTGTCCCCAGCCCCCAGAGCCTAGAAGCATCTAGAAGCACCGAGAACAAGGACTAGGGCATGACAGTGAGCTGGGTAACTATTTGAGTGGATGGGTTTTTCCTCTGGGCCTGAGTGGGAAGTGAACCAACCCGAATGATAGCCAACACAGGTGTGGGGAGAGCGAAGCTGGACAGGGGTCTCCTCTGGGCATTAGCTCCCGGGTGAAGGGAATCAGAGGTGGTGGGTTCGAGCCCTGGATCTGTGGGATCCTGGGAAGTATTTCATCTCTCCGTGTCTCTGCTTCCTCGTCAGTAAACAGAGCTAAGGGTAGTGCCCACGCACAGGGGAGGGTGAGGTCATGTGTATGAAGGGCTTACGGCGGCAGCCCGCGTCCCGGGAGCGACCATGAAGGGTACTGGTTCTTTTGATTAGGGCCGGGCACTTCGTAGGGGCTGCCCCTTGGCATCAGGCAGAGACAATTGCATGCAACTTCCAAATGCATCCATTTCTATGCTGCCCTAGCAGCTCCCCGGGAAGGCCAGCGCTGCCACCGTGGCTGGCCGACATCCCTCCACCAGAGCCCTCTTCCATCCCAGCCACGCTTCAGAGGGGTGCTGCTGGCGGAGAACCTGCGCCCACCACCATCCTTGTGTCTCTCCGTGGTGTCAGGGTGCCTGATTCCACATCCTGAGCCTGTGACTTACTGGCTATGTGACCTTAAGCAAATTGCTTCACTTCCCCATACCTCAGTTTCTCCATCTGTAAAATAGAGTTGAGGACAGTACGTACTTCCAAGCCTTGTACTGAAGGATCAGATGGGTTAATTCTGAAGAGGTCAGAGCAGTGTCCGGCATGGGGCACCGGCTCGGGGCCGCTCTGACAGGACTTTGGGGCGGAGTTCGGCTTTCATTTTGAATGATTTCGGGTCCCAGCTTTGACCCAAGAGCAGAAATTTAGGTTGGGCCATGGACCGGAGCATGGGGCCTGGAGGAGGCATTGGGAGACTCAGTCCTGGTCCTGGCTCTTCTCTGGCTGCTGTGTGACCTTGGGTGAGTCACTTACCCTCTTTGGGACCTTGTCCATTCTTCTTCTTATGCAATGGACAAGCTAACAAGAACACGCTTCCTTTAAACCCCGTCTCTGAGGGCTGTACCAAGCTCAGGCTGCATAGACAAAAGGGCTTTACAAAAAGACCAACCAAGCTCTATTTCCATGAGCTCTCTGGGCAGGGGGACGCTGAGGGGAGGGGGTCCTCACCTTGGCTGTCCAGCACATCATTGTCCCTACAGTCCATGGTGGAAGATTTGGGACTGTCTCTGTCACAGTTCACCAGCAGGATGGCGCCTTGCCCGCGCGGTCCCCAGGTCCAGGTCCTCTGTGGACACCCAGCAGAGACGGGCCACATCTAGAAACCTACGTATGTCCCTCCAGCTCTTGGGGGAAGCATAACCGCTCTCCCCAGCCCCTCACGAGCCTTGTGCGGTTTACAGATCTCGCTTCCACATCAGCGAATTCTTTAGCCCCAAGAGGGGAATGTTCGCCTGCTCCAAAAATCCTAAACATGGACACCAAAAATGCAATTCAACCACTTCAAAAAACGACCCCCAAGATAGTAAAATTTATTTTAACAGCTTAAAAAAAAACTGTCAGATTGGCAAACTGGACTGAGCTAAATATTTAGGCCAAGATCCTAATCTAAATCGTTACTTTTATGTGAACTCTTCATTACTCATTCTCCAAAGTGTGGGTACTATTCTTAGCAGCCAGTTGCTGTCTGTCCAAAGATTAAAGCAAATTCAGCAGCCCCTCCCAGCAGGGATCTAATAGGGATGACGTCTTCTGTTTGCAGGACAGCGTTGGCCCCCTGGGAATGACTGCGTTCTGGGTGGGACAGAAAGACAGATTCCACTGTCAGAGTTGCAATCCTCCCTCCTCTTTTAGCTGACCCCACGGAGGGATCTTCATCTTTTGACAGGACATATCCTCCTAAAGGGCACACCAGCATTAAGCTGTACAGGCAGCTTGGGGATTTCAGGAACACCCTGGGCTTTGTCCTCAGACCCAGGTAAGGCTACCTTTATGCCGCACCTCTTAACCCTCCATTGTCTTTCAGCAACAGACTTTGGCTGTCCCAGCGCAGGTACTTCCCTCTTCTGCCCCCTGCCAGTTCTCCCTTTCTCTGCTCTTCATTCCCTGTGGGCAGCACCGTAGGGACCTCTCCCCCTAGCCAGGGAAACCCTGGCATGGGGGGATTTTTTTCTCCCAGAGTTAAGAACTGCTGGCAAATTTTTTCTCTGCTGGGCATTAACCTGATGACTCTAGAGTTTCTAATTTGCACAACATGTTCTCTGAACTCACAACCGGTGAAAATCTAGTTTTGCAAAAGAGATGGGAAATGCGTAAATCAAATTGGTAAGGGTGTTTTTTTGTTTTCTCCTTTGCCTTGTTCTTCCTCGAGGGACAGACGGCCATTCGTGCCATCACCACCAGAGGGCGCAAGAGGAGAACCCAGCAGAAGTAGCACCTGGAGTGTTAGGAGGCTTGAGCATACCTGGCCCTTCTTGGCACCGATGGGCTTCACTTTGCCAGTGCGGGCGATGTCCGTGCTCAAGGAGATTTCTGCAATCCCACCGAGTAAGAGGAGAGGGTTGGTGAAGGTACAAGGTCAAGGCACTCAGTGTGGTCCCTGGGAGATTGTCTGCCCCACGGCTTCTCTCCCTCCCCTTCCGAAGAGACACGAATTCAAAGACACCCCCGTGTCTCCAAAGAAGATGTTTAATGGCAACCCAGAGAGCAGAGCTGGAGCTTCTGACCACACCCATTCTCCTTGGCAGGGGTTTGGGGGGCCTCGCCATAGCTGTGATGCCAACCAGATCCTACACATCTGGCCACCTTCCGGGTTCAAAAATAATTCAGAAAGATTTCCTGGCCACCCCAATGGGATGCTTGGAGCCAAACTCCTGGAAGGACACCTAACCAGGCTCTCAAAGTCCTCTGGCCCCAATGTTAGCCCCCAGTGACCTTGGAGCGAGGGATACAGTGGTTACTCCAGCCCCACCTGACTTTTCCTGGTGTGCATTATGGCTGCACGTCATGGTCGCAAAAACCTACCCCACTCTGTCCAGATGTCAAGGCTGAGAAAGCATACGTCTGTTTTTAAGTCCTTCCCACCCTCATTAGAACACATGATCATAGTCTTCCCAGTGACATAGATCTGTGTGCCCATATCATAGGTAGTGACCTTGTGAGCTCACAGTGTGAGACTGACCTGGATGAACTTTTAAACACACCCACAGCCATATTTTAGTGTCAGGCCAGAGCAGCATAGAGTTTAGTGCTCTGGATTATTGGCTCCTTCACTAGCCAGCAGCATGAATTTAGGGAGATCTGTCTACTTCTTGGGCCTCAGTTTCCTCATCTGTAAAATGAGATATAATAGTACCAACTTCATGGGATTGTTGTAAGGTTGTTTTTTTTTTTTAAGATTTTATTTATTTATTTGAGAGATAGGGAGAGAGAAAGAGCACAGGCAGGGACAGGGGCAGAGGGAGAAGCTGACTCCCCAGTGAGTGAGGGGCTGGATATGGGGCTCAGTCCGGGGACACTGGGATCATGACCTGAGCTGAAGGCAGATGCTTAACCACTGAGCCACCCAGGGATCCCAGAATTGTTGTAAGGTTCAAAGGTAAAGTCTTAGCAGAGTGCCTGGTATAGAATTAGTGCTATATTATTCGTATTATTTAAGTGTGCACTAATGAAATGAATGTGTATTTACGAATAAAACTCATTAATGAAATGAAAGTTGAAATTTTCACACGCTATTCTGATACTTAATGCACATTTATTTTATTTTATTTTATTTTAAAATTATTTTAAAAAATTTTTTAAAGATTTTATTTATTTATTTCATAGACAGAGATCACAAGTAGGCAGAGGGGCAGGCAGAGAGAGAGGAGGATGCAGGCTCCCTGCTGAGCAGAGAGCCCGATGTGGGACTCAATCCCAGGACCCTGGGATCATGACCTGAGCCGAAGGCAGAGGCTTTAACCCACTGAGCCACCCAGGAGCCCCCTTAATGCACATTTAAATGGTAATGATAATCATATAATATTACTGTTCAAGATATGTTCAAGTTAGAAAATTACTTTATTTAAAGAAGAATGTTAAATAAATATGAGTCTAGCCAGATCGTTGATATTGCAAAATGGAGAAGATGGGATGTAAGTCATGGCATTTGGGGAACATCAGTCTATATATTATTGTATAAGACAGTGTCATCATCTACTTTTCTTATAAATATTTGAAGTGTCAAAAGGTATAGAGACTCATATGTGGAAAATCCATATGCCACCACTTATGCTGAGAAAATATTAACATATGATGGAACTCCCCATAAATGTTCTCTCTCTCTCCCCAGTTGAGTTACTTTATGGCTCACCAACTGGGGAGGGAATATTTATGAACCACAATATATATAACTAGCTAGAAATTATCCCTTTTCTCTGCTCAGTCTAAAGTGAGCTCCAGAATGTAGTTTCTCTTGGAGAGACACCTTGTAAGGGTGTGTGTATGTGGAGAGGGGCAGTGGCATCCCAAGAACCTGGTCATTACTTACCAACACCAGTGACATAGAGCAGGGCTTGGATGGGGTTGGTCTTGGGTCCATAATATGAAATCTGAACCTAAAAGACAGAGCAAACCATGAAGGTCTTCTCTTAGTCATTCAACAAACACTAACTGGACTTCTGCTCTGTGCCAGTCCAGGGTGAGTTGCTGAGGAGACAAGGACGAGCAAGAAGTGGTGCCAGCCTATAGAAACACCCAACTGATGTGCGTGGAGGGGCAAAGAACTCAAATACTTATGATACTTAGATGAGGGTCCTATGGGAGCCCAGAAATGGAAGGGCTGAGCCAGCCTGGGTGGTATCAGGGAGATACACTTTGAGGGACGAGTAGGAGCTCAGCAGCCAGAGACATGGTGGAGGGGGCATCAGTGGGAGGGCACTGGCTGTAAGCCACAGAAACTGGCTCCAGCAAGCAGAAGGGGTGGAGAGGACCTGCAGAACCAGATCTTGGAAAGGCTGGAGCCCAAGCCCTCTGGGGATCTGGACAGTGGGAGCTTTGGGGAGCTAGTCTCTTCAGCGCTGGTGAAGATAAAAAACACCAACCCTTACTGCCCAGGGTTCAAAATCCAGGAAGAGTGGATATGACTGACCCACCCTGGCCAGAGGAGGGCAGAGCACCAGGATGGACACTTTGAAGCGAAAATGGCAGAGGGGAGTTCCCCAATGCAAAACCAAAGAGCCGGAAGAAGAGGCTCTCCTGAGGGGATAGACTGAGGGGTTTGGGTCTGTCCTGCAGGCAGTGGGGATCCAGGGAAATGTCACAGCCACCATCACCTCATGTCTAGACCACGGCACCAGCCTCTAGTCGACTGCCTGGATTCAATCTACTTAGGACACTGCGGCCAGTGGGGTCTTTCTAAGACAAATGCAGACTTGTTATTCCCTGGATAGTAGGTTTTCACTGGCTTCCTGTTGCCCTCAGAAAGTGAGGTCCCTGATGCCAAACTCTCTAATACTGGCTACCTCTGTCCCCCAATTCCGTCTTCACCCTCTTTTCTTGCCATACATCTCTTCCTCAGTTTCCCCAGCACATGCTTGACCATCTCCTCCTCTAGAGTGTGCACACAGGCCACATATCCCTTATAGAGTTCTCACTCTGCTTTCCCTCTCTTAGGCAGATCATTCCTACCTCCTTCAGCTTGCCACTTCTTCCAGGAAGTCTTCTTTGGTTGCATATACCACCACTTATGTTGAGAAAATATTAACATATGTATTTATGTTACATAATACTTTGAGGCTCAAGTTCTATGCTCCTATAGTAGGCAAGAACTCTCTGTCCCAAGGGAAGGCTGAATGGACTATCCTGCTGGAAACAACTGCTCATTGGCCCAGATCTCTGTGGGAACCCCAGAGGATCCTGTTGAGCTTATCTATAGTCAGAGGGGTGGAGTGGGTTGAGTGGTGGTCCCCAAAAACATATGTCCACATCCGAATCCTTGAAACCTGTGAATGTGACCTTATTTGGAAAAAAAGGTCTTTGCAGATGTAGTTAAGTGTCTTGAGATGAGATCATCATGGATTATCCAGGGAGACCTTAAATCCAGTGACTAGGGTCTTTATAAGAGTGAAGCAGAGGGAGATTTGACAGCGTGGGGCGGGGGGACAAGACCACAGAAGCAGAGACTGGAGTCTAGGAAGCTAAAGGAGGCCAAGAACTGGTTCTTCCAGAGCCTCCAGAAGGAGTGATGTCTGAAGACACTTTAATTTTGAACTTCTGTCCTCCAGAGAGAATACATTTCTGCTGATTTAATCCAGTAGCTTCTGATCATTTGTCCAGCAGTCACAGGAAGTGGACATGGACCAGAACTTCCCAGGGCTGCCTTAGCACTCACCACCACTTCTAATGACTTACCTGTATCTTACCCATAGGTTGTAAGCCCCATGCAGGCTGCAACCTCACCTGTCCTGTTCCCTTCTCTATCCCCAGTGCCTGGTAGTGGCTGGCATGTAGGAGGTGAATACTAAACATTTGCTGAATGGATGAATTTAGTAAAAACCTGGCTTCCATAACCCTCCAACATCCCTATATTGTCTGCCAGGATTCCATGGCTGGAACGGTCTCCATAGTATCCAGAAAAGAGAATGCTCTGCCAGAGCTGGGGCTGTGGGTCAGTGCAGGGTGGACTGTGAGCAGCTGACCTGCTGCTACCTGCTGACCTCCTCCCACACATCCCACCCCACGGCTGCCACACTCACCTTCTGGTCACCTGTGCTACTGCTGGCAGCTTTCATCCGCAAGCTCACTTCCAGGCTAGGGTCCAAGGACCACTTGGAGGAACCTGTGGTATTCTTCTTGGCTGGAGGGCTGTGGGCAACATCCACAACCACTCCTGGGGACGCATTGATGCTGAAGGACGTGTAGCCCATGGGGGCAGAGCTGTGGAAGAGACAATAGGGAGGAAAGAGGGGCTCAGTGAGGGAGGCATGGCCCTCTACTGCTCTCCCAGCATTCTTCCCTTTCCCCCCAGCAACTGTAAACCCCACATGGCAGCCAGTTGACTCTGACCATGGAAATGAAGTGCTGTGAGGTTGTTGGTAGGTAGCGAGAAACAAAAAAAAAAAATTTTCCTGACCTGAAGAGGTTACACTTGAGTTAGGAGAATTGCAGAGGGAGGGGCACACAGAGCAGCACAAACTACTGCTTCTGGCATATGGCACACCGGTGCTCTTGCAAAACAACTAGATCGTGATTAAAATATACTTTTTAGAGCACTGCTGAGATCATGAGATGTAAGAGAGATCTCCAAGGACTCCCTTCTCTGTGTGCATCCACACACACATACACACCATGGAGGTTATATTGAGGAACACTGAAAACAAAGAGGAGATATTAAAGATATCCAGAAAGAAGAGTCAGGTCACCTATGAAGGAATTACTATTAGATTAAAAGCAGGTTTCCCAATAGCAACAACAAAATCCAGAAGACAATTGAATAACATCTGCAAAGTATTTTGGAAAAAGAATTTTGAAAAAATAACTGCTTACTTTGAATTGTGTACCCCAACAAAATTTTATACATACACATATATATGTATATATATAAATATAGATAAAGATTTTTGAAATTTATTTGAGAGAGTGAGAAAGAGAACATGAGTGATGGGGAGGGATAGACAGAGAGGGAGAAGAAGACTCCTTGCTGGAGCTGGGAGCCTAATGTGGGGCTTAATCCCAGAACCCCAAGATCCTGACCTGAGCTGATGACAGATGCTTAACTGATTGAACCACCCAGGTGCCCCAAGAAAAAACTGTACAAATAAAAATACCAAAAAGGTAAAAACAAGTCCAAATATATGTATAATCAAAGTAAATATCAATGTATCAATGTTACCAGTTAAAAGAGAGTTTTGACTTAGAGAAACAAAACTCAGTTACATGAAATTTGTAAGAACTACCTAAAATATAAAGATCCAGAAAAGATGAAATTTAAAGGAAAGGAAAAACATACATTAGGCCAATACTGACCAAAAGAGGGTTGGGGTGGGTATATTAATATCAGATAAAGTTAATTTTTAGATGAAAAACACACTATTAGCAATAGAGAGGAACACAACCTAATAATTTAAGGTTCAATTCACCCAGAAGATATTCTAAACTTGTATGCACCTTATAACATAGCTCCAATATACATATAAGGCAAAACTGATAGAAATGCAGGGAGAAGTTGACAAATCCATCATCACAGTTGAAGACTGCAAGTCTTCTTTCTCAATCAACATAGATTAAGCAGACGAAAAAATTAGTAACAAAATTAACAAGTTTGATTTGTTATGCATATACGGAATTCCTTGCTCCACAACTGGTAAATATATAGTGCACACGGATCAATAAAAAAACATTGATCACATAGTTAACCATCAAAGCAAGTTGCAGCAAATGTAAAAGGATAGGTCATATACAATATAGATAGCACAGTCTTTGATCAGAATGTGACTAAGTTAGGAGTCACTAATATAAAGTCCATTTTTAAGCCCATACATTTGGAAATTTTAAAGCCAGACTTATAGATAATTTACAAGTCAATGGACAATTAATGGAAATTAAATAATAATACTCAGGACTGAGCAATACTTAAAATACATTTCAAAACTTTTGGGGGAGCTAAAGGTGTTGCTTTGTGCCTTAAATGCTTAGATCTTCAAAAAGAAGAGAAAGGTTAAAAAATAAGTATATAGGAAAAAACAGAAAAATAGAATGTAATCTCCCAAACCACAGAAAATAAAGATGGTAGAAATCCGTGAAATATAAATCAAGTAAATCAACAAAGCCAAAATAGACTAATATAACTGGTAAACTTCTGGCAAGATTGATCAAGGGAAAAAATAAGAAAAATGAAAAAAAATCCCTACAGGAAAGGCAGATTATTTTGTAGATAGTTGATAAAAGGTAACAGAACCCCACAGCATGATTATCTATAACATCCCCCCCCAAATTTTAAACCTTAAATTAAAAAAAAAATACTAAGAATTCAATAAGGTAGATAGTAAGGTGGAGAGGCAAAAATCAGTTGCATTTCTGTACAGCAGCAGTAAATTGTTAGAAAAATAATTTTTACAAACCGATATATAATTTACATTAGGAAAAAACACTGCAAAGTACCTAGAATAAATCTAACAAAAGATATGAAAGGATTTTATGGAGAAAACCAAACCTATTGAAAACATTAGAGAAGACCCAAATTAATAGAAGGAAATAACATGGAATTCCAGGACATTTCATGGAACTTGACAAGTTGATTCCAGGAGTGACATGACAAACCAAGGGACTAACACAATTAAAGTACTCCTTAAGGAAAAGAAGCAAAACGTAAGGGACTTGCTCTACCAGGTATGAGTTACCAGGAAGCTATGGATGGTGCTATAATGGCTCAGGCAGAGACAAATGACAGATATAACTTAAGAGAGATTCTCCCTGAAAAGTGAAACCTCCTACACTGTTGGTGGGAATGCAAGCTGGGGCAGTCGCTCTGGAATACAGCATGGAGTTTCCTCAAAAAGTTGAAAATAGAGCTACCCTATGACCCAGCAATTGTGCTACTGGGTATTTATCCCAAAGATACAAATGTAGTGATCTGAAGGGACACCTGCAACCCAATGCTTATAGCAGCAATAGCCACAGTAACCAAACTCTGGAAAGAGCCTAGATGTCCATCAACAGATGAATGGATAGATGTAGTATATACATACACACACACACACACACACACACACACACACACACACACACACACACGATGGAATATTATGCAGCCATCAAAAATGAAATCTTGCCATTTGCAATGACACAGATAGAACTAGAGGGTATTGTGCTAAGTGAAATAAGTCAACCAGAGAAAGACAAGTATCATATGATCTCACTGATATGAGGAATTTGAGAAACAAGAGAGGATCATAGAGGAGGGGAGGGAAAAATGAAACAAGATGAAACCAGAGAGGGAGACAAACCATAAGAGATTCTTAATCTCAGCAAACAAACTGAGAGTTGCTAGAGTGGAGGAGGGTGGGAGAGATGGGGTGGCTGGGTGATGCACATTGGGGAGGGTATGTTAACACATACCTCACATATGGTGAGCACTGTGAATTGTGTAAGACCTATACCCCTGAAACAAATAATACATTATATGTTAATTAAAAAGAGAGAGAGAGAGAGATTCTCCTTGATCTGCGACCAAAGTGATCTTGTAAATAAGCAGGCAAAGGGAAGATTATGTAACAAATGGTGCTGGGACAATTGCTTGCTCATAGGGAAAATAGTTAAATTGGATGAATAATTAAATCGATCCCATCCTCACACCATATATAAAAACAAGCTCCAGGTGGATTTAAGGCTTAAAAATGAAAGGCAAAAATGTGAATTTTTTTAAAAATAGATTTTATTTTTTAGAGAAGCTTTAGGTTCACAGCAAAATTGAGTGGAAAGTCCAAAGATTTTCCATATATCTCCTGCCCTCCACCCCCATGCACAGCCTTTCCCATTATCAGCATCATCCACTGGAGTGATACACTCATTAAAATTGATAGATCTACATCAATACATCATAATCATCCAAAGTCTGCAGTTTACATTATGTTTTGCTCTTGGTGTTGTACAGTCTATGAATTTAAACAAATGTATGCATGGTGACATGTATCCACCATTATGGTATCATACAGAGTAGTATCATTGCCCTGAAAATCCTCTGTACTTGTGATTGAGTTCCAGTTTCAAAGCATTATGGTCCGAGAATATGCAGGGAATAATCTCAATCTTTTGGTATCGGTTGAGACCTGACTTGTGACCCAGTATGTGGTCTATTCTAGAGAAAGTTCCATGTATGTTTGAGAAGAATGAGTATTCTGTTGTTTGAGGGTGGAATGTTCTGTATATATCTATGAACTCCATCTGGTCCAATGCATCATTCAAAGCTCTTGTTTCTTTGTTGATTTTCTGCTTAGAGGATCTGTCCGTTGCTGAGAGTGGAGTGTTGAGGTCTCCTACTATTAGCGTATTATTATCAATATGTCTCTTTATTTTGGTTAATAGTTGGCGTATGTAGTTGGCTGCTCCCATGTTGGGGGCATAGATATTTACAATCGTTAGATCCTCTTGTTCGATAGCTCCTTTTAGCATGATATAGTGCCCTTCTGTATCTCTAACTACAGTCTTTAGCTTAAAATCTAATTTGTCTGATATGAGAACTGCTACCCCAGCTTTCTTTTGAGGTCCATTGGCATGAAAAATGGTTCTCCATCCCTTCACTTTCAGTCTGGATGTATCTTTAAGTTCAAAATGAGTCTCTTGTAGACAGCATATGGATGGGTCCTGTCTTTTTATCCAATCTGCAACCCTGTGCCGTTTCATGGGAGCATTTAGGCCATTCACGTTGAGAGTGATTATTGATAGATAGGATTTTATTGTCATCATGTTTCCTGTGAATTTTTTGTTTCTATAGGTAGTCTCTGTAAATTTCTGCTCTATGTCACTCTTGGGGGTCTTTCTCCTTTTATAGAAACCCCCTTAATATTTCTTGCAGGGCTGGCTTTCTGGTCACATATTCTTTCAGTTTCTGCTGGTCTTGGAAGCTCCTGGTCTCTCTGTCCATCTGAATGACAGCCTTGCTGGATAAAGTATCCTTCAAAATCCTAGAGGAGAACATAGGCAGTAATCTTTTGACATAGGTCACAGCAACTTCTTTCAAAACACGTCTCCAAAGGCAAGGGAAACAAAAGTGAAAATGAACTTTTGGGACTTCATCAATATAAAAAGGTTCTGCACAGCAAAGGAAACAGTCAACAAAATGAAGAGACAACCCACGGAATGGGAGAAGATATTTGCAAATGACACTACAGATAAAGGGCTGGTATCCAAGATCTATAAGAACTTCCCAAACCAAACACCCCCCCAAAAAATAATAAAGTCAGATAATGGGCAGAAGACATGAACAGACACTTCTCCAAAGAAGACGTATAAATGGCTAGCAGACACATGAAAAAATGTTCATCATTATTAACAATCAGAGCGATTCAAATCAAACCCACATTGAGATACCACCTTACACTAGTTAGAATGGCAAAAAATTGATAAGACAAGAAAAAACAATTGTTGGAGAGGTTGTGGGGAAAGGGGAACCCTCTTACACTGTTGGTAGGAATGCAAGTTGGTGCAGTCACTTTAGAAAACCATGTGGTGGTTCCTCAAAAAGTTAAAAATAGGACCAGGCTCTCTGCTCAGCAGGGAGCCTGCTTCCCCCCCGCCCCCCACCCCAGTCCCGGACTGCTTCTTTGCCTGCTTGTGCTCTCTCTCTCTCTCTCTGTCAAAAAAATTAAAAAAAAAATCTTAAAAAAAAAAGTTAAAAATAGGGCAATTGCACTACTGGGTATTTACCCCAAAGATACAGATGTAGTGAAAAGAAGGGTCATATGCACCCCAATGTTTATAGCAGCAATGTCCATAATAGCCAAACTGTGGAAAGAGCTGAGATGCCCTTCAACAGGTAAATGGATAAAGATGGTGTGGTCCATATATACAATGGAATATTACTTAGTCATCAGAACAGATGAATACCCAACATTTGCATCAACATGGATGGGACTGGAGGAAATTATGCTGAGTGAAATAAGTCAAGCAGAGAAAGTCAGTTATATGGTTTCTCTTATTTGGTGGCACATAAGGAATAACATGGAGGACATTAGGAGAAGTAAGTGGAAAATGAAGGGGGTAGAATCAGAGGGGGAGACGAACAATGAAAGACTATGGACTCTGGGAATCAAACTGAGGGTTTTAGAGGGGAGGGGATTGTACGGGATGGGTGAGTCTGGTGATGGGTATTAAGGAGGGCATGTACTGCATGGAGCACTTGGTGTTATATGCAAACAATGAATCATGGAACACTACATTAAAAACTAATAATGTACTGTATGGTGACTAACATAATTTTAAAAGTTATACCAAAAAAAAAAAATCCTCTGTGTTCTGCCTATTTATCCCTCATTCCCCCAACCCCTGGCAACTGCTGGTATTTTACTGTTACCATAGTTTTGTCTTTTCCAGAATGTCATACAGTCAGGATCACATGGTATGTAATCTTTTTAAAAATTATTATTATGTTAGTCACCACACAGTACATCATTAGTTTTTTATGTAGTGTTCCATGATTCATTTTTTGCCTATAAACCCAGTGCTCCATGCAATCTGTGTCTTTCCTAATACCCGTCATTGGGCTCACCCAAACCCCCACACTGTTCCCTTCTAAAACTCCCAGTTGTTTCCCAGAGTCCATAGTCTCTTATGGTTCATCTCCCCCTCTGAATTCCCCCTCTTTCATTTTCCCCTTCCTTCTCCTAATGTCCTCCATGTTATTCCTTATGTTCCACAAATAAGTGAAACCATATGATAATTGACTTTCTCTGCTTGACTTATTTCACTCAGCATAATCTCCTCCAGTCCCATCCATGTTGATGTAAAAGTTGTTCATCCTTTCTGATGACTGAGTAATATTCCATTGTATATATGGACTGCAACTTCTTTATCCATTCGTCTGTTGAAGGGCATCTCAGCTCTTTCCACAGTTTGGTTATTGTGGACATTGCTGCTATGAACATTGTGGTGCATATGGCCCTTATTTTTACTACATCTGTATCTTTGGGATAAATACCCAGTAGTGCAATCGCTGGGTCATAGGGTAGCTATGTAGTCTTTTCAGATTGGCTTCTTTCTTACTAATATCCATTTTAAGTTTCCTCCATGCCTTTTTATGGCTTGATAGCTAATTTCTTTTTAGCACTGAATAACATTCCATTGTCTGGATGGACCGCAGTTTCTTTATCCATTCACCTACTGAGAGACTTCTTGGTTGCTTCCAAGTTTTGTCAATTATGAACAAAGCTGCTATAAATATCAGTGTGCAAATTTTGTGTGGACATAGGTTTTCAACCTCTTTGGGTAAATACCAAGGAGTGCAATTACTGGACTGTATGGTAAGAGTATGTTTAATTTTGTAGGAAACCACCAAATCGTCTTCCAAAGTGGCTGTACCATCTTGCATGATCACCAGTGGTGAAATGAGAATTCATGTTCTTCCATATCCTCTCCAGCATTCGGTGCTCTCAGTGTTCTGGATCTTGGCCATTCTAATAGGTGTGAAGTGGCATCTTATGGTTGTCTTAATTTGCATTTCCTGGATGACATATCACATGGAGCATCTTTCCCACATGCCTACCTGCCATCTGTGTATCTTCTTTGGTGAGGTGTCTGTTAAGATCTTTAGCCCATTTTTCAACCAGGTGGTTTGTTATTATTGTTTTAAAGTTCTTTGTAAGTTTTCGATAACAATCCTTTATTAGCTATATCTTCTGTTAATATTTTCTCCCAGTCTGTGGTTTGTCTTTCTTATTCACTTGACAGTCTTTTTTAGAGCAGAACTTTAAAATTTTAATAAAGTCCAACTTATCAATTCTTTCTTTACTTTTCTGGATTATGCCTTTTGTATTTTACCTAAAGAGCCATTGCCAAGGTCATCTAGAGTTTCTCCTATATTACCTTGAGAATTTTATAGTTTTCTGTTTTACATTTAGGTCTATGGCCTATTCTGAGTTAATTTCTGTGAAGGATGTAAGGTCTGTGTCTAGATTCCTTTTTTGAATGTAGATGTCCAGTTGTTCCAGCACCATTTGTTGAAAAAACTTTTTTTCCCATTGTATTGTCTTTGCTTTTTGACAAGGGTCAGTTGATTATATTTACATGGATCCATTTCTGGTTCTCTATTCCGTTCTATTTATTTATTTCTCTATTCCTTTGCCAATACCACACTCTCTTCATTATAGATTTATAATAAGTCTTTATAATATAGTTTCAGCCCTCCAAGTTTATTCTTCTCCTTCAAAACTGTTAGCTATTCTGAGTTTTTTCCCTCTCCATAGAAACTTTAGAATCAGTTTGTCGATATCCAGAAAATGGGATTGCACTGAATCTATACATCAAGCTGGGAAGAACATCTTGGCAATGTTGACTCTTCCTATCCATGAACATGGAATATCTCTTCAATTATTTACTTCTTTGATTTCTTTCATCAGGGTTTTGCCATTTCCTCATATAGATATTATACATACCTAAGTATGTATACCTAATACCTAAGTATTTAATTTGGGGGAGTAATTAAGTATTTAATTTGGGGGAGTACAAATGTAAATGGTACTGTGTTTTTAATTTTCAAACTCCACTTGTTTGTTGCTGGTAGGTAGGAAAATGATGGACTTTTCTACATTAACACTGTATTCTATAGCCTTGCCATAATTGCTTGTTAGTGTTTTTGGGGGGGAGGGTTAGGGTTTTTTTTGTTGTTGTTGTTATTAATTCATTTGGAGTTTCTACATAGATGATCTTGTCATCTTCAAAGAAAGATAGGTTTATTTCTTTCTTTTCAAAATTAGTATCTCTCTTACTTCCTTTTCTAGTCTCATTGCATTTGCTAGGAATTTTAGTATGATGTTGAAAAGCAGTAGTGAGTGGGGACATCTTTGCCTTTCTCCTCATCTTAGTGGGAAAGCTGCAAGTTTCTCACCATTAGGTTGATGTTATCTGTAGGTTTTTTTGTTGGTAGACTATCAGGTTGAGGAAATTCCCCTCTAAGTTTACTGAGAGTTTTATCTTAAACAGGTATTTGCATCTTTTAAAAGAAGATGACACAAGCATCTTTATGTTCTTTCTTAAGGCATAAAACCAATAAACATTAAAGAAAAGATTTTAAGTTCAACTAGAGGAGAATAAATAACTTCTGTTCATCAAAAGACACTATAAAGAGAAAAGAGTTAGCATGATCTACAGAGAAGATATTCATGACATCAAACCAAAAAGGTTTAGCACCTAGAATATGTGAAGAATATGGGTGAATCAATATGAAAAAGATAACTCAATAGAAAAAAAAATAGCTAACGATATGAACAGGTATTCAGAGAGGCTGCAACAGAAAAGGATGACAAACATGTGAAGAGTCACTTCATCCCACTCATGAGTAAGGAAACAAAAATATCCAGGCCATAGCGGGACAGGGATACTACCCTGACTGGACTGGTGAAAAATAACACTGTGGACAGTTCAAAGGCAACCCTAACACACCGCTCAGAGGAATGTGAACTTTATCACTCTGTAAAACAATTTGGTGTTCTGTTTGAAGTCAAACATCGGCCCGCCCCAAACCCAGCAATCCACTGCAAGACAGACACCCCAGAGCATCCTTGGCACGTGTCCACCAGGAGACATGTCCGGGATCGTTCAGAGCAGCACTTTCTGTAACAGTGAGTGACCCACAGACAGTGGAAGGACTAGAGCATCGTAGCAGATTCAGACCATGATGGAGGCTCCCTGGAAAAGCAGAGCTCACTCCCCAAGGACGCAAAGATGTGTGTTAGAATTGTGTTTTCTGTTTTTATTCTTGCCATAAAGTTCTTAATCTCTGTATCAAAAGCTACATGTATTCCTTCTAGAGAATTAGGAAAACACAGGAAAAGTCTGTGAGAAGGAGACCTCAAAGATGGTCTCCAGTAATCCCCACCTCTGGTGCTCACGCCCTTGTGTAAATCCCTCCTCAGGGAGGGTGGAAAGGGCCTTGAGATGGCCTTCTGGCCAAAGGGAAAAGCCAAAGGGATGGGTTGTCATGTCTGTGATAAGGTTACAAAAGACCCTTTCTCTGTCCCCCCATTTCTCTTCCTCTCCCCCCAACCTTGGCTTCCTCACCTTGATGGAACAAGCCACCAACAACCATAAGGGGGGCCTAGAAGCAGAGCCTGCCTCAGCCAAGCCTCAACATGGCTATAACCACACTGGCACCTTGACCCTGACCGCTGAGGCCCAAGGCGGAGGACCCAGCTAAGCCACGGAGGAGTCCTGCCCCACAGAAACAGTAAGATAATAGCCACTACTGTTTCAAGCCACTGGGTTTGTGGACTATTTGTCCCACGGTGATCCTTAGCTAATAGAGGACTAACAAGGAAGACAGGAGGAGAGAGGCAGACAGGGAGGAAAGAAGGAAGAGAGAGAATGGAGAGAGGGAGGGAGGGAGGGAACGAGGAGGAGGGAAGAACTGCCTAGAAGAAAATGGAATATTACCACTTAGGGACCATCATGGATGGACATTTTGATTATTTTCTTTCAGGAGACAAATTTTTAAAGTCTGTTTTGAAGGATCAAGAAGTAGATGAAAAAAGAAACATATTTCCCCAACACTCTCCCAGTCTCTATTCCCAGATTTCCTTTCATATGTTACCCAGTCCCCTGCCCCCACCCCTAGCCCTCACGCCATCCACACAAAGTCAAGCTCAGGTTCTTAGCCTTCAAGGACAGCGATCATTTACAGAGCATTCACTCTGCTCCAGGCCCCGAACACGTTCTTTCCACACATCAGCTCGTTGACTTTTCACCAACCTTCTCTCCATCTCACAGGTGCAGGACTGAGGCAGAGGGCTGAAGACACCTCGTCAAGGTCAGCTTTAGGCATTGCGCGTCTCTGCACAATGGGTTGGGATGGTGCCAGTGCCCTTCCTTCATGCGTCCCACCTCTACCTTCTCTCCATACTGCAGTCACACTGAGCCCCTCATGCCACCCCTCACCTCCCCAGATGTACGTGTCCGTGCTGTGTGCCAGACCTTGAGCTGGGGGAACGGAGGATGGGGTGGGGGCAAGCTTCGTGGTCCCAGGGGCTCCTGGCTAGGAGAAGGGCGATTTCCTCAGCCAGAGGATCTGCTGTCCCATTGTGGGCTCCCCCAAGTCTTCCTTGACAAGGTCACCATGCCACATTTACTAAACTCCACTAGTGGGTGTCCCGGCCACTGGGATTGGAGCTGGAATGAATGTTCTTTCCTTTGGCTGTTTTCCAGACCCTCTCAGGTCCCCAAACAAGGGACTTTCAAAAACATAAGGGGGTTTTCACTGTGAGTGGGGTGGGGGAGCAGCCATGTGTGCTGTTGTGAGACAATTCGGAGCTGGTCTTCCAGTGATTTCTACTAGCCTCTGCAGAGCCAGCACTGAAAGCTCGAGCCCCAGACAAGTGCCCACATCCCTCCAAATCCTGAATCCAGCATCTCCTTCCCTATGACCCCAGGCTGGACAGCACTTAGCATCTGCGACTCTCGCATTCAGTGGCTCGCATGATCCTTACAGGAAGGGGGACTGCTCTGAGGACACTCGGCATGCCTTACGTGGTGTCATCCTCACCACAACCCAACAGCACGGATGTTAATGTTCCCATTTTACAGGTGGGTAAACTGAGGCTTAGAGACATCCCTGCCCCCCACTGTCACGCTGAGTAACTGTCTGCTGAGACGGAGACACTGGGAGGAAGAGGACAAGCCCCCCCACTGCAGCATCAGGACGTTCACCATCTTCCATGGTTGGTGACTCCAGACCCTCCCCGCCCACAACATTCCGGGCCTTCCAAGCCCTCTGGAATCTGCGTGAGCTCCACCAACCAGGCAGCGGGGCCCAACAAGGCCAGTGCCACAGCACTCAGAGGCCCAGTGTGCTAGGGAAGCAAGTGAATTTGGGGTCAGGCAGTCCTGGATTTGAATTTCCTGGCTTGGTCACCTTGAATTTGTATGACCTTGAAACCTCAGTTTACTCATCTCTAAAACAGGCTCATTAGAAATCATGGACCGAAGGACCTGGCACATAGTAGCCAGGGTCACACTGCCTTCCTGACTCCAGCCACAAGCATCACAGAAAGCCCTCGACGGGTTTCACTATTTGTCTCAGGTCGGTGGGATTTTGTCCGAGTAAAATCAACATGCTTCTCATTACGGGAAGAGTACTCCCCAAATGTAGACTGAAAATCACAAGTGGCAGCTCTGGAAGAGGTTCCCACACCCCTGGGCCTGCTCCTGCCTCTGAAGTGCTGTCTTTCTACCCCCCCGGGGGCTCTGAGCCCAGCGGTAGAGGACAAGGCTCCGGCAGGGGCGTGGAGCACGCGTGTGCTGGGAGGAGGTCAGGGGAGCGGAGCTGGGGAGGAGGCAGTGCCAACCCCATCTGTTTCCAGAAGGGAATTCAGGCCACAGTCAGCGTGGTGGCGGCTGGCCTGGGGCTGCTGTTTAGTGTGGGTGGGAAGTGAGGGGGTGGGGTCCCAGAGCCCGGTTTAAATCCTGGCTCCCTCACCTACGAGCTGTGTGGCTTTACGCAGTTACTGGACCTCTCAGAACCTCAGCTTCCCCTTCTGTAAAATGGGAATAACAGCACTGCCTGCCTCCTAAGGCTGATGACTGAGTCCTGTGTAGGGAGTGGGGTGGAACCTGCAGCCATTGTCGTGGGGTTTGGGCAGGGCGTGGAACGTCTCACTGAGGGAGGAGCTCACTCCTGGAAGAGTCAGCAGCCTCAGACGACATCGGTCTCTTTTTATCCTTCACCACTCGACCTCTCCGTCTCCTGCCTCCTTGCCACAGCTCCAGACAGCCCCCCAGAACTTTACTGCTGCTCCACCATGGCCCAGGGTCAGGTGACACTTGGAAGAAATGTCCCAGACACTCCTGTGGGCACATACTAGGACCACTGACGTCCAGCCTGGGTGGGAGGAAGCCCGGGGCGGCCACTACGATGATCGATAACGACACTGACCATGCACACTTGCTGAGTGTCCATAGACCATTTTGTGTCACTGGAGCCTGGCGCAGGCCGGGCACATAGTAGGTGTGCAGCTGGTATTTGTTGGGTGATTGGATGCATGGGTGGATGAAAATCCACCAGCAATACGTCCAGCTCTGCGCTAAGTACTTCCACACTCCCACGGCCTTTCCCATTCAGTCCCTCTAACCACACTATGGAGTAGGTATCATCCCCATTTCACAGATGAGGGACCTGAGGCTCAGTTGGCCAAGACCAGCCAGCTGGCCAACAGCAGGGACAGGTTTCCCGCCCCAGCTTCTCCCACCACACATAGGTTATTCCGCACCCATGGAGGGAGGCTTGGCTGAGAGGTGTGTGTGGGGGGTAACGAACTGCACCGTGAACCAGGTGTGGGTCATGAAGTCCAGGGCCTCGCCTACCTTCCAGGGCACACCTGCTGTGTGACCTTTGGCAAGTCACAGACCCTCTCTGAGCTCCACTGCCTCAATGGTGAAAGGAGAAGGTCCTGCTTGCCCTATGATAATTCACCTGTGGTGAGGCCCTGGGGAACCCTCACCTGGAATCCAGCACATCCCAGGACCACGCGAGCCTCACTCCTCCAGCATCTCCCTTGGCAGCAGCCTGAAGTCTGAGCCAACCCCACGTCCTGCGTCTGCAGAACCTGCTCATCCAGCATCGGTGGGCCTGTCCCCCGCCCCCAGAATGTCCCTGCTCACCCGTAGACATCCAGCTGAGTCTTGGTGCCCAGCACACACACGGCATGGGTGGGCTGCTCCGGGGTCATGTGGATCACCGCGCCCTGGGCCATAATCCTGCCAGCCCGTCCCTCCAGCTGCAGGAAGCCCCTTGGCTGGTTCCTTTATAGGGCCCAGCAGAGCCATGAGTCAGCACCTGTGGTTTACAGGCTACTTAGCCCCTCCCCACTCAGATCCCGGGGTGTGTACTCTAGCTGCTCTTCCTGCCCAGGAGCTGCCCCTCCGACTTGCGTGAGTGTCAATCACGCCAGGCCGGCTCTGTTAGTCTCCTGGGAAGCGTCAGGGGCTCAGGAAGCCGCGAGTGCAGGTCTGGGTCCTCACGTCACAGCCCCCTGCATGCCTGGGGCCCTGAACACCGGGGTCCATCCAACATGGGTGTCAGAGAGGAAGAGGCGAGAAAAGCAAGGAGCTCGGGGGATCGTGGCAAGGAGGTCACCCCTGGGCTATGCACTTGAGGACCGAGCTGACTTGGGACCAGTGTCCCCAGGCTGGACCACCCACGTGGCAGGTCACCGTCTTGGGTCTGTTCTGTGCACCAGGCAGCTCTCTCTGCCCCTCACGTGGACCCACCCACGGAAGCAGGCCTGTGGGGTAAACACTGTCACTATTCCCCACCTGGTCCTCGCAGCAGCTCTTGGAGGTCGGAATCACTATGATTCCCATATTACAGAAGAAACTGAGGCACCGAGAAGCCAAGTAATACTTCCAAGATTCCACAATGCGTAGAGTGGGCGTCCGGGCCCCAGACCGCCTTCTCAAGGCTCAAAGCCCGTCTGCTGTGCCGGCAGGTGATGTAGCCACGTGACCCTCTGGTGTGTCCACACGGCTGGCCTTAATAAACCCACTTTCTCCAGCTGGGCCCAGGGTTAGGACTCCTCTGAGCTTCGGATGGAAGCCGGGGAGGGGGCTGTCCACTGCCAGACTTGAGAAGACCCTCACCACCAGATCCAGTCATCCTGGGGATGGGAGAGTGAGGCCCAGGGGGCAGTGGTGTGCCCACTGTCACACAGCAAATCAGCTGCAGGGCTGGGCTCTACCCCAAGCCTTAGGTCTCCTGGTGTGATTTTCTATTTTTCCTTTTCCCCCATTTTTCTTCAGCATTTTGGGGTTTACACTGGCTATGAATAAGCCACAGAGAGAACAAGCCCAAAGCAGTTTTATTAATTCAACAAATATTTCTTGATTGCGTACTGTTTGCCAGACCCTGTTTGGGCAGTGAGGATGCAAAGCGAATAAAGCAGACAAATAATTCTGTCTTTGTGGAATGTTTTTTCTTTTAATAGAAAGAGACAACAAATAGGCAATAAATATAATAAGTGAATTACATAGTATATTAGCATTGTGGAAAAACAAAACAAGAGGGCGTGGGGTAGATTGCCATTTCAAATAGGGTGGTCAGAAAAGAGGACATCTGAGCAGACTTGAGGCAGGTGACAATGTGGATATTTGGGGGGACAATATTCCAGGTTGAGGAAAGAGCACAACTTGTGCAAAGGCCCTGAGGCAGAGACATGCCTGGAGCATGACTGGAATCCAGTAGAGGAGGGCGTGGGGAGGGAGGACAATGCTAGGAGGTGGAGGGCAATGCTAGGAGGTGGGGAGCCAGTCACAAAGGGCCTCGCAGCTGTCATGAGGACTTTGGCATCTACCCCAAGTGACAAGGAGAGACACGGGGACATTTTGGGCAGAGGAGGACCACGGTCTGATCTCTTTGGCAGCTGTGGGAGAATCAGCCACAGGGAGACCAGTGAGGAGGTTGCTGCTCTCTGGCAGGTGGGTGATGGGGCCAGGCACACAGTGCTAGCGTGGAGGAGGTGAGAAGCAGTCAGATTCTGGACATTCCCTGACAATATAGCCAATAGGATTTGCAGAGGGACCTGACTGGGGCGGGGGGAGGCATCAGCAAAAGTGAGGAATCAAGGAGTTCTCCAAGGTCCAGGGAGGCCTGAGCCCGAGGAGGGATGGAGCTGGCTACAGGTGTTGGGGAGAGGTGAGGAGGGAATGGCTGCAGGCCATGGCAGCAAGTGCGGCTGTCTATGCGAGTCTGTTGGGGACGCCCTATAGGCCATTGGTTGGACACATGGTTCTGGAGTTGGAGAGGATCAGGCTGGGAATGATAAATCTGTGGGCTGTCAACACTTAGAGCTTCTCTGGGTGGGCGGAGAAGCCCCGGGACCTTCGACCAGAGACTGAGAAGAGCCACCTGCAGGAAGGGAACATTTCATAGGGTTGTGTCTACGCTCGCACACAGGGAACAGCGTCCTTTGGAAGCAAAGCCTTTTTGCAGATTCACATGCTTTGGCATGGCAGGGCAGAGAAGAAAGGCTCTGCGGTGGGCCGGGGGCTGAGGGCAGACAGACCTGTGGGGAGCCTGGGTACCACCTGCACCAGCATCCCAGCTGCATCATTGTCCCCGCTCCCTGTCTTAGATCGGCTGCATGATAAAACAGGCTAGGCTGTGGCCTTCAACATCCGAAATGTATTTTCCCACAGTTCTGCAGGCTGGGAGTCCTAGATCATGGTGCCGGTGCAGTGGAGCTCTGCAGGGACCGTCCCCCTGGCTTGAAGATGGCCGTCTGTGCCTTGCATGGTGGGGGTGGGGCGGAGAGGAGAGAGAGAAACAGACAGTTAGTTCTCTGGTTTTTCTTTAGGGGAGCCCACCATCACGACAGATTGCCTATGGCCCCCTCTCCAAAAACCACATGGGAGGGGTCAGGGCTTCAACTTGGGAATTTGGGGGGGCACGATTCAATCTGCAGCACTGTTGGATGCAAAGGCTGTTTCCAGGTTTCTGGGATAGAAACCACATTGTGATGCACAAATTGCATCCAAGTCCGGGCCCCCGGGTGGCTCAGCCTGTTGGGTGTCTGACTCTTGGTTTCAGCTCAGGTCATGATCTCAGGGTTGTGGGATCGAACCCCGTGTTGGACTCTGTGCTCAGCACAGTGTCTGCCTGGGATTCTTTCTCTGCCTCCCTCTGCTCCTCCCCCTGCTCTCTCTCTCTCTCTCTCTCTCTCGCTCTCGCTCTCCCTTAAATAAATAAATGAATATTTTTTTAAAAAAACCCAACAACAACAACAAATTGTGTCTATGACTGTGGCTGTTTTGCAGGAACTTCACTGGTTGATCTTTGCTCCTCTTTATTCCCTTATAGGGCATTTTGTTTTTTTTCCTGAAATTTGTTACAGCTTATCATTACGTGTGTGTGTGTGTGTTTAACTGTCTGTCCCCCACATCAGCCATGATGGCAGGGCTTCCACAGGTCTCAGTTGCATTTCCGGTGCCTTAGAATAGCTCCTGACTCCTAGTAGGTGCTCACTAAACACTATGACTGAAGACCAGAGTGTTCTCTGGCACCCAGCCCGGCCCTGAACCCCAGGGTGGGGCCCCTGAGGACAGCTCCCTGCAAGGATCCCTCAGAACCCATCCTGGTTGTTACTTCTTGGAAGGCATTGACCTTGGGAAGTTTGGGAAGCAAACTGTCTGGTACAAGAGCAGCTGGCCCAAGGCCCAGGCCAGAAACACTGCAGGAAGGGGCCCCTCTCCGCCCCGGAAAGGCAGAATCACTGGTGGGGCTGCTCAGTGGAGGAAGCGAGGCTGTGTTGGGGTTGCACAACTGCCCTCCAGCACCTGAGCGGATGCCCCAGCCACTGGCCTGGATGTATGCCCTTCCTCCAGGAGATTGTGATGATGTCATTTTGGGAAGAGGCACTGGCATCGGGGACTCTCCCTGAGCCCCCGAGACTGGGTGTAAGGCTGCACGGTGTTTGGAGTGGATGGCTGAGCTGTTCTTCCATGGACAGCGTTCAGATCATTTACATAGCTCTTCACTCAACAAATACTTACCAGAGCCTCCTAAGTGCTTGGCACTCTTTTAGAAGCTAGGTTGGACTTCATTTAAAATAGATTCACAAGGACCCAGGGTGATAACAGAGACCATAGTCTATTACTATGTGCCAAATTTGTCACCAGGTCCTTGGCAATATTATTTCCAGTTATCAAGATAACCCAGTGGGCAGGACTTATGATCTCGTTTCTAAAGAGGAGTAAGGCACCATGTTCAAGGTCACCGGGCTCCTGAACAGGTTTCAAACCCAGCTTTCCCTAACATGTTCTGATCCTTGCAGCAACTTGGATGTCTGAATTATGCTCTCCCCCTTTCCAGGTGAGGAAATTGAGTCTTGAAAGGCTTACATAACTTGCCCAAGGTTACGCAGACTGGAAGTGGCAACACTTGGGTCTAACTTTGTCCCTTGTCCCACTCTGCCTGCCACGCAGCTGCCTCCTGGTCAGGTCCCTTGGCTGATGAGTTCTGAAACCCCTTCCGGCATAACCCCCCCCACCTTCTCCATAACTTCAAGCAGAAAAGTGGGTGTGTGTCTAGATCATCCAGATTGGGAGAAACTGGCAAATCTTCCCCTCCTACTATTTGTCTAAGTACACCGTGCAGGTAGTGGTGGGGTGTGTGGGGGGGTCCTTGTTCCCTCTCTCTCTGCTCCCCCCAGCTCTGTCTGGCCCAGTACCTCTCTGCTTTCCTTCACAGAACGCTTGTAGGCTCTGGAAAGATTCATGGGCATACAAGGCAACATCATGACTGGCACGTGCCAGGCCCTACCCTGCACCACTGTTACTGTGCCCATTCAGGTGGACCCCACAGCAGCTTGATGAAGGGAGGACACCTGCCAGTCATCGATGGTTGAGCACTATGCCAGGGAGCAGAGACGGGAGATGGGACACAGGTCTGTCCACATAGATAGCCTGCAAACGTCCATGATGCCATCTTTCAGGAAAGGAAGGGGATCCAGCCAGATGAAGGTCAGAGCATCCTAATTCCTTTTCTGGAGATGGCTTCTACCCTGTCTTTGATCCCAGGTGCCCACATTCCTTCTCCAGCACCCAGAATATCTCTTGGGCACCATGAAAATATTAGCACCCCAAAAGCAGGGACTTTCCTTTGTGTTCCTTGCTATGCCCCTCGTACTAGACCTAATGTCTGGGGCAGAGAACAGGCACAGGAAATACTATATCGAATTGAAAACTGTTTATTTTAAGATCCATCCTTTGCTCCATCAACCATTTGTTGAAAGGACTTTCCTTCCTCCTTTGAATTGCCTTTGCAGCTTCGTCAAAAAATCAGTTGGCCATACTTGGGTGAGCTCTTTCTGGGTTCTCGCTTCTGTGCTATTGATCTAGGTATCTATCCCCAAACCAAGCACAGCCTTGATTATCATGGTTGCATCTTGAAATTGGGTGAGCTAATTGCTCCCACTTTATTCTTTTTCAAAAGCATTTTATCTATGACAGTTTTTTTTTCTTTCCACATAATTTTATTTTTATTTATTTTTAAAAAGATGTTATTTATTTATTTGACAGACAGAGATCACAAGTAGGCAGACAGACAGGCAGAGGGGGGTGGGGAAGCAGGCTCCCCGCTGAACAGAGAGCCCAATCTGGGGCTTGATCCCAGCAGCCTGGGATCATGACCTGAGCCGAAAGCAGAGCCTTAACCCACTGAGCCACCCAGGTGCCCCTCTACATAATTTTAGAATAATCTTGCATGTATCTGCAGAAAATCTCACTGGGATTCTGACAGTCACTGCATTAAAGCCTGGATAGTGATTTGCAGAGGACTGACACCCCACTACACTGTGTTTTCCAACCCATGAACACAGCACCCCCC
>NW_019154122.1:7753690-7754142 GCF_002288905.1 Enhydra lutris kenyoni
GGGGGGTGCTGTGTTCATGGGTTGGAAAACACAGTGTAGTGGGGTGTTAGTCCTCTGCAAATCACTCCAGGCTGTTATTATTCTGTCAAATAAATAAATAAAATATTTTTTTAGAAAAAGAATTCCCAATACTTGAAACTGCTTTCTAGAGGACCGTGTGATCACATTGCGATGTATAAGCACTCTGTATAAGCACTCACACAATCTGTATGAACAATCCCGTCTGTCTGAGGGATTTAAAAGGGTTTTTTTTTTTTTAAAGATTTTATTTATTTATTTGACAGATAGAGATCACAGGTAGGCAGCGAGGCAGGCAGAGAGAGAGAGGAGGAAGCAGGTTCCCTGCTGAGCAGAGAGCCCGATGTGGGGCTCGATCCCAGGATGCTGGGATCATGACCTGAGCCGAAGGCAGAGGCTTTAACCCACTGAGCCACCCAGGGGCACCTGGGTGG
>NW_019154122.1:7754242-7958964 GCF_002288905.1 Enhydra lutris kenyoni
CATGACCTGAGCCGAAGGCAGAGGCTTTAACCCACTGAGCCACCCAGGTGCCCCTGTCTGAGGGATTTAATTGCTCACCTCACTCACCTTCCCGACAATCTTTTAGCGGGATTTTTTTCCTGCTGTTCTGATGGTGGTGTTTTGGGTTTATTTAGCTCCTCGTGGGGCTGATACACATTCCAGAATTTTGCCATCCCGTTGCTGATGGTGCTGAGCAATTCTGATCAAGAGAGACGTTAGGGAAGGAATGAGCCCGAGCCCAGAGCCAGAGCCCTGCAGGCAGCGTGTGTCCCCACAGATTCGTTGCTTTGCTTTTTTCCGGTTGGACCATGATTGCATCTCCTCCAGCGGAGACTTGGAGGTTGAATGTGGAGCTACATTAAAATAACATTGCTGTATAAACTTGAACCTAGCACCGGTATAAAATAACACTGACACCTCACGTTCTTCTCAGCCAGGCTTGGGTGACGATCGTCTCCGGAATTTGTTTGCTCAGTGGATTAACACCCAACCAGGAAGCCGAAAGGCGGGGCTGGGGGGCTCTGCCACAGAGGGCTCGGCAGGGCCTGACTGCTTGGTGGCCGACCCTTCTGGTGCTCTTCTTCCTGGTGCTCCGGACCTCTGAGGCGTCCCTCTCCCTAAGGAGGGCTGCCCAGGCATCCTCAGCTGTCACTCAAGGGCCCTGTGGCGTGCCTCTCGGTCCTATTGTGTCCAGAGCCCAGCAGCCATCATGGAGCAGGGTGAGGCAGGTGGTTGTCACGTGCCCTCGTCCCCGTATTTTAGAGCTCTCCGCCTGTTTCTCGTTGCTTGGGGCCTCGGAAGGCTGCGGCATACTATTTGTACGCCATCTCTCCATTCAGTTTCTTGCACACTCACTGTGTGCCAGGCTCTCTTCCCAGGTCTTAAGGAATCCCAGCCTGGATTGTTCTGGGATGTTCTGATTGCCAGGATGCTATCCCAACACAGAGCTTCCTTAAGTACCTCAGTGCAAAGAATGTTACTGTCCTGCTCACTGTGTCTCCAGCCACCAACATAGATGACAGGGGACTGAGGTCTGGGCAGACTCCGGGCTAAGTCCCTGACATGCAGCACCTCATGGGATCCTCGGGGCAGCCCCAGGAGGAAGGGAATTTGCAGGCAAGGAAATTGAGGCTCAAAGAACGTGAATGGCTCGAACAAGATCACACACCTGGTAGTAAGAGAAGTCAGGATTTGAATCCAGATGGAGAGGATTGCAAAGCCTTAACCACCAGGTTTAGCAGCCAGTGGTGGGGAGGAACAAAACTCCCAGCCTCTCCCGTCTTCCAATCTACGTTTATTCACAGACATCAGCTAAACACCCCTCTGTGCCAGGGGTTGGGCCTGGTATTAGGGACCTTGAAGGTAGAAGGGTCCTTGCCTTCAAGGAACATGAACAAAGAAGAGCTCGCGCGCTTTCTCTTTTTCTCCGAATATGTATATTCTGGGACAAGGATTTGAGTGCAAGTCGTTGATCTGGGAGGAGCAGGATACACTGGGATGGAATGGGAAAGCAGACAGGGAAGGGGAGCCAGGGAAGGTATGTTAGTGAGCTGCTTACCACCTGAGGGTGGTAGAGCTTAAGCCACTGGGGAGTGCTAGGAAGTGTGGAGCCCATGCCCCAAAGTTAGCCCACCCCAGCAGCAGGCAGCTAGGGCACTCATACACACATCCCATCACTTGCTGGGTGAGGGCTGCTCCTGGGGGCGTCAGTGCCCCAGCCTCTGGTCAGCAGGCTCTGACGGGCAGAGAAGGCTCAGGCAGGGTGCTAGTGCCGGTGCTTGGAGCCAGGTTCCGTGAATTGAAGAGGGAGGGGATGGTGTGGGTGGGGAGGGCACTGATAGCATCTGCCCCAGGAAGGCAGGGGCATTCCAACCCCTTCAAGGAGCAGGAGACAGCTGGGGACACATCCTCCCTGAAAAATGCACATGGAACTTGTTGCATATAGTTTGGTGGGTTCTTGGACCCTTGGAGCCCCCACGTGGAGACGCGATTTAAGACCTCTACCTCCGGTGACTCATCCTTCCTCTTTCCCCCACGCCCACTTACATGCCCCCAGCAGGAGATGGTCAAGACTTTCCAGATACAGCTGCCCTCCTCCCACATACGCTCAGGGACTCTTCCGGAGGGAGGCGGCTCAGTGACGGCACTGTGCAGGCGCCCTCCGCTTCTCTGACCTTTGGGATGCTTCTCTGACCTTTGGGACGTCAGGGCAGCTGGCTCCCAGGCAGGTGCCCCCGGGGGCCCCTCTTCAAGGGATGGCAAATCCTCTGCTAGCTGCCTGCTGGAGGCCAGGATCTGCTCTCTTTCCAGCCAGTGGGAGCTGCGTTTTTGAATTGGACTCACTCACGCAGGCATTCTGAGGCTGCCTTTCCGTCTGCATGCATTTCTTCAAACTGTGTAACACACCGCGCATATGGGGGAGGGCAAATGCTCAATCATTTTAAGGAATAATAAAATGAACACCATGGAAACACCACTTAGTTTAAGAAATAGAAACTCCTCCGTACCTTGGAAGCTACTTGGGGACCCCTCCCTCACTACAGCCCCCTTCCAACCCTGAACTAACAATTAGAAGAATTTTTTGCTCCTCATCCCTTTGCTTTTCTTTACAGTTTTTACTGGATTGGTTGGTTCTGTCTGGTTGGCCTTGGTGTCAATGGAAGCACGTGCCATTCCTCTGCGACTTGCTTCCTTCACTCAACATGACCTTGAGTGAATGACCTTGAGTGAAATGCATCCACGTGGCCGTGTGAGCCCTAAATGGCTCTTCCTCATTGCTTTCCGATGTTCCGTCATATGGATGTCCGACAATTTAGCTAGCCATCGCACTGGTGACGGGCATCCTTTCCAGTCTGGGGACAATCCGACAACAGCTGCCATGAATATTTGTGTCTCTCGGGGCGCAGTGCGAGAGTTTCTGCAGGCATTTACTTCGGAGTTGAATTTCTGGCAGAGGGCGGCATTTTTAATTCACTGGGTAGTAACCAACTGTTTTTTCCAAGTGATTGTGCCAGTTTCATTCCCATCAGCAATTCGTGAGTGTTCCAATTGTTCCACATCCTTGCTCACGGCCCCTCCCCTTTTTAAAAGATATTGTTTATTGATTTGACCAAGAGAGACACAGCGAGAGAGGGAACACAAGCATGGGGAGTGGGCGAGGGAGAAGCAGGCTTCCCGCTGAGCAGGGAGCCTGATTCGGGGCTCGATCCCAGGACCCTGGGATCATGAGCTGAGCCGAAGGCAGACGCTCGACCGACTGAGCCCCCCAGGCGCCCCTAACAGTTCTCCTTTATATGCTTATTTATTTTGGTCTATCTGGTGAGCATGTGATAGTCTATCATTGTGGTTTGCTTCTGAGTTTCCCCCACTAAGAACGCGGCTGAATACCTTTCCATCTCTTCATTGGAGACCTGTGTTTTCTGTTTTGTGAAGGGCTATCCGCCGCTTTATCCTTTTTTTCTCTTTTTCTTATTTTTTGATTGTTTCTCTTTTTCTTATTTTTGTTGAATGGTAGGACTTCTTTATATATTCTAGAATAATGGTCCGCAAAGAACAAAATGATAAAGGGAAGGAATGATTAACTATATTAAAATGGAGAACTTCTATTTGTGAAAGACAGATTAAGTGAATAAAAAAATAAACCACAAACTGGGAGAAAGTAGATCTGTAATACAGGTAAATGGTGACAGACCAGTATACGGAGTTTATAAGCAATCACTGCCATGTGATAATAAGATGTCTGACCCTCTGATCTGGGTAGCTGGACTGTCTGTCCAACTGCACATGAATTACACATTGCCCTCATGACTAGAGCTTTTTAATGAGTCTTAATACCTGGGAGAGCTCATTCTCTCATCTTGTCATCTTAATGACTCACTTAGCTATTCTTGGCTCTTTGCACTTCTACATAAATTTTGGAATCAGCCTTTAAGTTCTACACACACACACCCGCTGCAATGGTTTTGATTGGGTTTGCATTAACTTATAGATCTCGGGGAGGAGTAACCTTTTTTTTTTTAAGATTTTATTTATTTATTTGAGAGAGCGTGAATGCACAAGCAGGAGGAACGGCAGAGGGACAGGGAGAAGCAAGCTCACCACTTACCAAGGAGACCGAAGCAGGGCTTGATCCCAGGACCCCGGGATCATGACCTGAGCCGAAGGCAGGTGCTTAACCGACTGAGCCACCCAGGCGCCCCAGTGTACCGTCTTTTCAGTATGGAGCTTTCCATCCATGAGCATGGCATTTCTCTGCATTCATTCAGATCTTCTCCAATGTTTATAGTTCGGTCCTGTAGCATACCGCATAGAGTTTTTTGCACATCTTTGGTTAGATCTGGTTTTGGGGGTTTTGTTTTATTTTTTACTTTTTTATTGCTATTATAACTGGCAACTTTAACTTTTTTTTTTTTGGCAACTTTAACTTTTAAATTTTCTATTTGCCATTGGTATACAGAAATGCAATTTATCTCTGTGTATTTGTTTTATAGCAATAGTCTGTCTAAACCCTCTTAACAGTTTTTATAGTCTATAGATTCTTTTGGATTTTCTGTGCATATAATCATTCTTTTCCAGTCCTTAAAACTTGCATTTCTTTCTTTTTTTTTTTTTTAAAGGTATTTATTTATTTATTTATTTATTTATTTGACAGAGATCACACGTAGGTAGAGAGGCAGGCAGAGAGAGAGAGAGAAGGAAGCAGGCTCCCCATCGAGCAGAGCGTTCAATGCGAGGCTCGATCCCAGAAACCTGGGATCATGACCTGAGCCGAAGGCAGAGGCTTTAACCCACTGAGCCACCCAGGCACCCTTTTTTTTTTTTTAAACTTGCGTTTTTCTCTTGCCTACTGTACTGCATGAACTTTTGGTTCCAGGCTGAATAGAAGTGATGACAATAGTGTTCTTGTCTTGCCCTGGTCCTCTGATCCTACGAGAGTAGTTTCAACACTCCCTCATTAAGTGTAATTGTTGATGTGGGTTTCCTGCGGAACAGTGGTTCTCGAAGTCCAGCTGCACTGGGGTTACCCAGAGGGCTCATTAAAATGCAGCCTGCTGCCCCCCCTCCATGCCCTGACCCCAGAGTTTCAGATTCAGCAGGTCTGGGAGAGGCCTGAGGCCTTCATTTTGAATCAGTTTCCTGGCTGCTGCTGCTCTGGGGACCAGGCCGTGAGAAGCGCTGTTGTAGATGTTTATCAGGTTAAAGGAGCTCCTTCTGATGCTTTAATTTTATTTTAAAGTCATGGATGGAAATTTTGTCAACCATTTTTTCCTGATTTATTGAGATCATTGTATAAATTGTTCCTGATTTATTAATCTATTGAATTAATTTTCTTTTTTTTAAAGATTTTATTTATTTTTTTTGACAGAGAGATAGAGAGTACCGGTAGGCAGAACAGCAGGCAGAGAGAGAAGGAGAAGCAGGTTCCCTAGGGAGCAGGGAGACCGACACGGGGCTCAATCCCAGGACCCTGGGATCATGACATGAGCCGAAGGCAGCCGCCTAACCGACTGAGCCACCCAGACGCCCCTGTTGAATTGATTTTCTAAGGTGAAACTTGGCATTCCTGGGATCCGTTTCATTTGATCTGATAGGTTATCCCTTTTGAATTTTCCTTGCTAAGGTTTTGCTAATAATTTTTGTATCTATGAACTCGTGGCTCTGTCTACAGGTGTCCTTTCTCCTGCCGTCCTCCTCAAGTGCGGTATCGTGCTCAGATTAAGCGCAAAAATGCGGACGTTATTATCCTGCCCGGATCATCGTATTTATGCCACGCTGTCCTGTCCGTCTGCCTCGCTTCACTACTAATCCTCAAGCTTCAAGAAGGTGGGGTTCACACCGGCTCCTTCAGAGTCTGCCACCGAGCTGGACACGCAGCCGGGATGATCCTGTCCCTATAAAACAGGGGCGAGGATCAAGTAGCCGCTGTTGGGAGGATGAATAAGGCATGAATCGTGCAGGGGGTGGAGAATGGAAAGCAAAGAAATGAACATTTCCAGGGTGCTCCCGGTCTGCTAGGCACGGCTCTAGTCCTCAGACGATCTGGGAAGATAAGCATTATGTTGGCATTTTACTGATGGGAAATGGAGGCTCGGACTTAGGAGAGCTCTCATCAGGTTTGCTGTTGCAGGGGGTTGAGGGCTTTGGCCACTTCACATCCTCTCATAACGGCCTGCATGAGGGGGGGGATCACTTGGCATGCTGCCTTCCTCGAGAAGGAGCTGGCTAGCTCCGCTTCCCTTCTTGCATAGGCTGCTGGGAAGCTCAGATCCCAACTCTGAGCTTAACCATGCGCACAAGCTTGGTCCCCATTGTCATATGTGTGTTCGTCCTTTCCATGGCCTTTATTTCTTAAAATCTTCTTGCTTTGGTGTCTCCATTTTTCTCTATTTTTTAACCATCAGTTTGCTGACTCCTTCCTTATAATAAACGGCTTCAAATCCTTGAGGAATAATTCCCATCAAGGGAATAAAATCCAAAAAGGAAAAGAAGTAACAATCGCAAATGAGCTGTCCAGTACCCTCTTGGGTAGTGTCACATAAAAACTCATTTGTGAATCACACCCCGCCCAGCCCCGCTCAGGTTCCTGCTTGCCGGAGCCCTGGGAAGTCCCTGGGGCGGCTGTAATTTCTGCGATTGAGATGTTTCAGGTTAAGATAATTAACACTGAGATGCAGTTTCTCAGGAGGCTGAGACACGGACAGACCCAAGGAGAGCTCAAAAAACGAAACTACGGAGTGAACTTTAAAGCTGGTCTTAAACTCTTCAAAGACAGCATTGCTTTAGAGAGCCGGCTTAACGGTGGTTTCTTTTCATCTGCTGGAAATGATCACACACACACACACACACACACACACACATGTCTGTTGAGCCCTCATACCAACACCACTCACCCTGGGTTTTTCAAGTCTGCATTCCTTTCTAGGAACTCCAAGGGTGACTCCTACCCCCTGATAGACCATCAAAAACCATCTCAAATCCTTCCCACCAACATAGCAAGAAAATGCTGAGAAGCAGGAGGCCCTGGTTCCATGCCCAGGCGGGGGCGGCGCACTTGGAAGAACAGGGAGCCAGCCCCCCAACCCCCACCCCGACCTCATGAAAACTTGCCCACTGCTTATTCAGCCTCAAGTCATTCGGGGGGTGGCTGCTGGCATATCGCAGCGGGCAAAGGGGAGACACCACAGCCCACCTGCCTCCCCCGGTGGGTGGAGGGTGCTAGGATCTGCCGTGTTCATCAAAGCTTTGCTGTAGCCAGAATTCTTACGTGCCCAGCTTTAATGTTAAAAAAAAAATGCTTATTATTAGAAAAAGGTTGGTAAAGGGACTCCTTAGGGACAGTGCAGAAAATTCAAGGCTTTAGAGCCAAAACCCATCTGTGTTTTAAGTGCTTCCAAGTTATGGGTCCCCATCACAGAGCTGCTGTTTCCAAGCACTTTAGGCACGTTGCCAAGCACTTTAGACAATCTCTTATGTCGCCCACACCACCAGCCTGAGGGAGAAGGACTGTCCCTATCTTACCAATGAGGAAAGTCAGGTTCAGAGAGGTTAAGACACCTGCCCAAGGTCACAGGAAGCACACCCTGGCAGCCTGCCTCCCCAGCCCTCACTCTTAGCTATACGACCACCACCGCTGCTTATTGGCTGGGGACATAGTATGTGCTCAGTAAACACCTAACAGGTTCAAGGAAAGTGTCCATCCACGGAACTCTCACCCCTGAGAGACGGGCAGGGAGAGGTTGGTAGGGACACCTCGGCCCGCTTCTGTGTTGGCACACCAGTTACTTCAACAAAGAGGGAACCAGGAAGGACAGAAAGAGGCACTGTCCCACACACCTTCGTCTGTCACCAGGTCCTCGGTGCGGGGCTTTTATCTGCTTGCACCAAAGGAAACTTTGACTCACTAATCTCTGTCTGGGAAGCTGCTGACTGTGCTCTCCGTCAGTGGGCGAGATCCGGAGCCATAGCACAGCTGGCCCCGGGGGGATGGGAGGAAGGGGCTTGAAGCTCACTGCTGGGACCTGGGAGGTCTCTTCGGGGAAAGATTTCTCCCCACCTACTCTCTTCCTCCTCTGGCTCTGAGGAGGCTAGCAAATAGCAAGGAATTCCTTTTCCCTCATCTGTCATGCAGTCATGACTTGTCAGGCAGCTGCCCCAGCAAGGACCGTGTCCCCAGAGTCCCCAGCACTCACATGCAGGCGCTATGTTTCCACGGGGATAGGGGTCCCTGACGTCATTTCTCCTGCCTCTCTTCTCTTTTCTGCTTGCTCAAGGCCAGTGTCCAGGATGACCTTGGAAACCACAGGTGCAAGACGGCAGAGCCTCCAGCAGCCTGGGTCCCTGAGTGCCTTTGTGCAGCAAAACTCCCCCACTCCACCCCCACACACACACCTGCACACCTTAGACGGTTGGCATGAGAAGAAGTAAACAGGGGCTGTGTCTGAGCCATTACACATGTTAGATCCCATTCACTGGGACAGCTAGCCTCCCTGAACAAATGCTTCCCCCGCAGACCGGTCCTTTCCCTTTCTCCTCCATGGCATCACCATTCCCCCAGTTAATGAGGCTAGAAACCTTCTAGATATATATTCTAGAGAGACACATGAATGCGCACCCCGGGAGACACCTGCAGGAATGGTGGTAGCACCGCTGTTTATGGCAGCGCAGCCTGGAAAGCATCCAACACCCACCGACAGAAAAACGTAAATTCCGTCCATGAAGTGGACTCCTACACAGCCGCGGAAAGGAATGCACGCCGGGGACACACAGCCAGAGCCCATCTCGCCAACACGGTGTTGGATGAAAAGAGCATGTCACAGAATAATGCCGGGGATAGGGTTGTGTGCTATCAACTCTAGAAACAGGCGGCACTAACCCGGAGGCCATCCAGAGACGCTGCTGTACGAGGTATGATTACGAGGAGGGGAAAGTGATGATAAACCCAATTTCAGGTTGGTGAGACGTCCTGGGTGTGGGAGAGGGGTGGGAAGGGTCACCCCACAGGACGCCAGGGGGTTTGGAATGCCCTCTTTTTAGAAAATGGTGCTGACTACATGGGTTTTCACTTTGTAACCCATGCTTTAAATCCTACAGAGATTTAAAGACTCTGTTGTACCTGCGCCCTGCTGCATCAGAGACCAATAAGCAAGAAGCCTGGAACTCTGCAGTCACTCGTGACCTGCCTTACTCCCGTTCCCAGCACTGTCCCCATCAACAATCTTCTTCTTCTGGTTGCCACACCAGAATGGTGAATCCAGAGCAGGCCTTGCTCTCTCTAGGCTGAGAACGAGCAGCCTTCCGACCTGTGTCTTTGCTCCCTACTATGTTTCTTACCCCAAAACCCATTCCCCATCTAGAACATTCTCTCCAAGAATGTAGACCAAATCACATCACACCCAGCTGAGAGAGCTCCCCCCACCCTACCTCAGAGCCACAGCCAAGCTCATCCCTGTGGCAGAGATGGGGCCCTGCCGTCTATCCCAGCACCCTGCCACGGTAGCTCGCTCCCTCCATTCCCACCTGGAGGCCTTGGGCCGGGTTCTAGAACACACACAGCCAGCTCCCACTCAAGCGCCTGTGGAAATCCCTCTGAGTCCATTTGGGATCGTTGCCATTTATTTTTGTTCAACAGCGGTATAATGGTCCAAGGTGTGAACCACACCAGAATTCAAAGACAGCCTCTTGGTAAACGTTCACGCTGGGTCTAGGTGTTGCCATGATGAACAGAAAGTCGTCAGAATTTTAACTCAGAACCAGGAGAACCATGAGAACCATCAGGGAAGCTTTACAGCATCCAGACAGCTGGGCCCAGGGAGTTGGCTCAGGAGGCCTGGTGGGATGGGTGCCCAGACATCTGTATTTTCAATGACTCTCCCAGGGAATCTTGTGTGCACCCTAAGAACCACTGGCCTTGCAAGAAAACTCGAACGTAGCAGCAACTGTCTGGTTGTTAGAAATGACCCTGCCGCCCAGGTGGTGTGGGATCCCAGGGCCCCCAAACTTGCGGCAGAGCGGAATGCCAGGTGGGGGGAGGGGCAGAGAGGCTCAGGAAGGCCATATGGCTCGGGTCATGGATGCTCGACCCTGGCTGCATGTCAGAATCCCCCAGCAGCCCCATGCAACACCCCAATGTCCAGGCAGACCCTCAAAGCATGGAGACTACGCCTTGCTGGTTTCCAGCCTCCCGGGTGACTCTCAGGGGCAGATGGGGTGAGAGCCATGGCAGTGGCTGCGTGAGAACCCAGGCTCTGGAGGTCACCTGTCTGGGCTCAAACCCTGTCTTCCCCACTTAATGGCTCTGGGACCCAGGCAAGTTCCTTTATTTCTCTGTGCCTCAGTTTCCTTGACAATAAAGTGATGGTAACCACAGTACTGACTGTTAGCCCACTGTCAAGGGCAAATGGGAGGAGGCGTGGCAGGTGTCTGGTGTGTGCTGGCATGTGGCCCACACTCACCGCCATCGGGCTGGGGGAGACGAGGCAGGATGCTGATTTGGTGGGGAACAGTGGCTCCCACTGACGGTCCCGTCGACCAGCTGGAGCCCCAGCTGCCCCAGCCTGACACTCCGCCCTTCAGGGCTGCAGACAAAGGTGCAGGAGACCACAGAGTTCGCCGAGTGCCTGCCCAGGCCCTGCAGCTGCTTATCCCTACTGGGAATGAAGCACGAGTCCGGCAGGCCTGGTGTAACCCAGAGCTGTCAGTCTGCACAGGAAAGACGCGCCCTCGCTCCCCGTCTGGGTCGGAGCCTCCGCCTGGGTCAGTCTCAGGCAGCTGAGACCAGCAGGATTTCCTCTGAGAGTTGCCTGAAACGCCTTCCCTACCCTCCCTCCCACGTCTGACCTCTGCGCCTGAGAGGGTCTCTGCCCCCTGGTAGAAGGCAGGATGAGGGGCTCGCTACACAGCAGTGGCTGGAGGAGAGCCCGGGGAGGCTGTCCAACAACAGGCAACATTTACTGAGCACGCAGTACGTGCCAGGCCCTGCCCCACGGAGAGTCTCACGGAAGCCAGGCGTAAACGTGAGAGGCACGATTATGACGCCCATTTCACAGAGGAGAAAAGAGACCCAGAGAGGTTCAGAGCAGAGAAGTATCAGTTCAGCATCCGATTGTCTGTCTCTGAGGCACGTGGCCTTCCCGCTGTACCGTGCTGCTTTGCCCAGGGACTGTGGTGTGCGGACGCTCTACTCCATTCTGTCCACCCCTAAGTCAGACCCTGCGGAGTGGGAGAGGGGAAGGGGCACTGCACTCTGAGGTGGGCATGGTAGGGCTCTGGGAAAACCTGCCTCCTTGTCACTCACCCCACACTCCACACCCCTACTGATCCAGTGATCTAGGTCTCTTTACTTGCTACCTCCCTAGAGAGAAACCGAGGTTAGAGATTTTGCCGGCAAACAGCAGATGCTTGTTGAATAGATTTTGAATGAATGAAGAATTCATAAGGTTGCCAGAAAAGCTTCCACTGGGATATAAATAACAGGCCCAGCCGAGCTGCCACCTTCAGCCTCCCCCAGACACCCATCCTAACCTTTCCAGGGTCAAGGCTGACCTCCATCAGAGAAACCGTAGTGCGTTGTGCAGGAGTGGGGCTTCCCCCACTAGAACACAGCCCTCATCCTGGTCCTCCTGCAGGTCTCCAGGGGGAGAACCAGCACCCAAGGGCCCTGGGACTCAGGTTCGTTGACGCAACCCCCAGTGCCCTTAAGAGCCACCAGCCTGAACTCATGGGATCCCAGGTCTCAGCCTCGCGTCACCAGGGGTCCGGGACTAAATACCAGTCCTGGAGGGAGGGTCCACCAATGGCATCTTTCTCCTGATGGCCCCGTTGATACTTGTCGAGGAGCTGAGCTAGATTTCAGAGGGGACATGTGTGCTCCTTCAGAGGAGACCAGAAAGCCCAGTCGGGGAGCCTGGCGGGCCATGGGAGGCAGAAGAATGCTCCCTCCGCTCTGCAAAGATGTCTGTATCCTAATCCCCAGAGCCTGTGACTATGTTCCCTCACGTGGACCAGGGGAATCAAGGTTGTAGGTGGAATTGAGGTTATGAATCAGCTGACCTGGAGATGGCCACTTAGCCTGGCTCATCCAGGTGGGCCCAGTGTAATCACGAGGGTCCTTATAAATGGAAGAGGCAGGCAGAGGAATCAGAGAAACAGCTGGAGAGCCCACATCACTGGCTCTGAAGATGGAGGAATATGATGTTACAGGCCAAGAAATGCGGGCGCTTCTAGAAGCTGGAAAGGCAAGAGAACAGATTCTCCCCTAATGCCTTTAGAAGAAACAGCTCTGCTGATACCTTGACGTTAGCCTAGTGAGACCCATTTCACACCTCAGATCTCCAGACTGTAAGATAATAAATCTGTGTTGTTTTAAGCCACTACATTTCTGGTGACTCTGCACAGCAGTAGTGCACAACAGATACAGCAGCTCTATCTTTCCCCGTGTGGACAGGTGAGTGCCGCGGGTGGTGGCCCAAATGAGAGCTTGTCTTGCTTCCTCTCTGCATGGGGGTCAGGTGCCTGGGGCTACTCAGTGGTACCACCCACACCAGCCTAAAGCATGGGAGGTGAACTGGAGAGGCAAGAAGTTTCCAGGGCTTCCGTTGGGTTCTGGGGTTCTGTTGGGAAGGCATGGGTGGGGACGGGTGAGAAAAGCCTGCTTGCAAACTCATCCTAGTTCTCCTGATTTTTCAGCACTGGACTTCTAGGAAGTCACATTCCCCACTGCAAACCCTTTCAAAAAATTGGATTTTCGAAAAAAAAAAAAAAAAGGATTTTCTCAGCATCGGTATTTGGACCAGCTTCCCTTGGAGGTGGGCTTATTCTGTTAACATCTGGCCACATAGGGGTACTGGGAGTCCAGTCCAGAGAAACTTTTTTTTTTAAACTTTTGGCAAAGTTTATTCATTATTTATTTATTTTTTCTATTAACATATAATGTATTTGTTTCTGGGGTACAAGTCTGTGAATCATCAGTCTTACACAATTCACAGCGCTCACCATAGCACATACCCTCCCCATTGTCCATCACCGAGCCACCCCATCCCTTCCCCACCCCTCCAGCAGCACTCAGTTTGTTTTGGTCCAGAGAATCTAAGTAAATCATGGTGAGGAAGGGGTTTGGGGGAGAAGCTGCAGCACCTTCTCTAACCACTGGGAAGTGACCCAGTCCTGGAGCTAGCCTGAGTGTGTTTCTGTTTTGCACCCTGGTAGGGGGTCAGACGGACACCGAGCAGGGGGCGTGATTTCCTGAGGCTCTGAAGCAAAGCCCACCTGGCCTTTTCTGGGGCACCCATGGCCTCACATGGGCAGGAAGGAGGATGCTGAGACACATACACAGCAGGCGCCCCATGCTCCATGCACCCTGGCTTCCCCCATTGCCACACTCACGATGCAACCTTCCGGCCACAGCTCAGACCCTCCCCCTGCCAAGCTCACTTGGCCCTGGAGGCCTGGCCCTTGACCCCCAGGCTTGCATGCATGTGGCTAAATCACTGTAACTGTCCACGGTAGACCTCACTCTTCCTGTGGTTAATGCGGAACCACCTCCCCATCTTACCAAAACATAGACCTGTCTCCCCCAATTCTTCATGGGCCAGGCAAGCCTATGCCTCAGCTACAAACAATCTCTCCATTCTATTACGTTCTAATCCCAAAGAAGGGCCAGAAGTAGACCCAAACCGTTCGTGTTGCTGTAGCTTTGTTAGCCAGTGATAGAAAACCAGCTAGATGCATACAGAACACATATGGATCTGGCAGACATCTGGAGGAACCCTCCCACCCCTCACCCCCTCCCCTGGCCCTCAGGGCAGGTCATTCCCAGAGCTGGCCCACTGTGAGCTATCTCAGTGGATCTGCCCATCTGGGCCCCCTCTCCTGAGGCACAGCAGGACATGGGATGGTTGACCAGAGGGCAACACAAAGCCTAGTACTGATTCTGCCCTCCTGCAGAGAGTGGTCTGGGGCCAGGGAAGCATCTTAAGCGTTATGAAGGACCTCTCTCCCCCTTGCACCCATAGCCTTCTTAAAATCCAAGAATTTCCCACATAGTTTCATCTCCAGGAAATTCCTGGAGGTTTTTGGACAAAGCCAGATTTCTGAATGTCAGATGATGGGGCATTTATAAGGCTAAGGGCCAACAGTCATTCCTTCAACACACATCTAGAAAGGACCAACTGTGCAAAAGCTCCTGCTGGGCACTGGGTGGGGTAGAGAGCTCAGCATCTGTTCAGAAGCTTGACAGATAGACTGGTGATCCAACCTTGATCTACAAGGACCCCACCTCCTTCCCTTTGTGGGAAGCTATGGGTAGACTCTCTTCTGGGTGGAGGGATCTGACTTTAAGGTGTTCCCCTGCAGAGTGAGAGACAATTGGACCCAAGCAGAATTGTGGGTCCTTCCTCCATTAGGACACACAGGACAAGAGGGCAAATCAGACACATGGATATTTCTAGACCCCAAAGTAGATTTGAACCCAAACAGAGGATTTGGGGATGGGGAGGAGAGGGCTTGCAGGAATCCCCATGGGTCATGTCGATCCTCATGAGAGGCCACAAGAAGTGAGGGCTTTCTTCTTGGGAGGCCAACAAGAATCAAGTCTGAGAACCAAATGGGTTGCCAGTGGTGAGGTGTGAACACTTCAAGGGGAAAGGCTTCTGAGAGAGACAGTCACCCTCAGGGTGCTATCTGGAACACTGGGGTCTCTTGATGCTTTTTGTTCAGGGCCGGCTGATGTCCTGCCCCAGGGGCAGAGGATAGGGGTGTGGGGGACCGGCTCAGGGCACCATATTCCACCACTTGAAGGAGAAGGGCTGCCGGCGCACGTTGGTGCCGCAGTGGACCTCCCCGTGCAGCATGTGGTACGGGGTGAAGTCGTCGATGAAGGTGCAGTGCAGGCCCAGCGGCTCGAGCAGGGTGCGCACCTTCTCCTCCAGGCAGCAGCGGCCGTTGATGATGGGTCCGAAGGGCTTGGGGATGCCCAGGTGCTTGCCCAGCACCAGCATGTTCACCTGCAAAAGAGCGGGGTCCCAGCTCAGGGGTAGCACTTCGTCATCAGCTCCGCCTCGACACCTGCACCACACCTGGCAGGACCTGGCGCCTGCCTTGCGGGCAGCCCTGAGAAGAGGTCCTTATACTTGCACGCAGTGGGAGACGCACCCGGGCTGCTGAGACTCTAGCCAGATATGCCATCCCACAGGAACAACCACGGAGCTCCCAGGGACAGCTCATTTCTCCGGGGACATCCTTCCTTACGGGCGGACTATGGTGGCTGCCATGTTTGTGGGGCAGAATCGCAACTTCCTAGGTTGTAGCTGATTGGACCAGGGCAGACATCTGACCCAGGCTGGACCAATCAGATTCTCTCTCTCTCTCTCTCTCTCTCTCTGTGGTATTTAAAGTTGACAAAGTGGGTCGGTCCAGTGGGTCGTTGCCCGTGTCTGTGTCTCTGTGTGGTGATGCTACACTAAACCTCCTGCCTCGGCTAAGGCTGGCTGGGGTGGCCCTGTTTCCTGCAAAGGCTGGAGGCATTTACGTAAATGCAGATCCGCCTTAAACATGCAGGAAGGAAGGGGAATGATAAAAGGGGGAAACCGAGTTTTGCAAATGGGGAAATGGAGGAGGGCGTAAGGTTAGCCAGAAAGAGGAAGGGAAATGGGGGATGAAGCAATGGTGGTGTGGACAGGCTCCCTGTAAGGCTCTGATGGTGGGCGAGTTGAGTTCCTCTGTGGGGTGGAGGTGAAGGGGGGCTGGAGGAGGGGAAAGGAGGGAAGGGGTGGAGAGTTGGGTCATCTATAGTAGTGCTACTCGAAGTGTGGCCCTCGGAGAGCAGCCTCAGCACCCCCTGCTGAATCAGAACCCATGGGGTGGAGCCCCAGCAGTCCAGGTGTTCTAGAGGCAAAGCCCTCCCGCCTCAACCAAAGGTCATTTCCCCCAAGAAGCCTTCTTGGATCTCCAGGCCTACCTCTCAGGCTGGAATTGCTTTGTCCCACCTCTCAACTGGCACATGACATTATACAAAAGATATCCTTGAGTGGGACACACCCTAAGGGAGGTGAGGAGAGTTTCCCAGCAGTAGATTAGACTGGAAACTCCCTGAAAGCAGGGAGCAACCTTAATCGTTTCTCTGACAGTGTATCCTAAATATATGAGGGTTGGGTGAACAGCTATGCACTGGGACAGAGGGGACACAGGGGGTGTCTGAGCTCCTAGCTGATACTCCTAGCTATGCACACGGAACCTCATGCGATCATTGATTCCCTCCACGAATATCAAGTGGGTCCCTGGGTGAAGGGAAGGGCCGTTGCCTGATGGTCCTTGAGCAAGGGGCTTGGCCAGTGAGCCTTCTGTAGTGACCAGGACAGTCAGCCAACTAGACACCCATCTGCTGGCCATCCTGGGACCCCTGATTCTCTCTGCCACCCCCACCAGCCACCACAATCCCACACATGGCAGTGACCAAACATCTTGCCCTTCTGGGGAGCAAAAGCTTGGAGCCTAACTTGATGAAACAGGTTTAACTCACGAATGGTGGCCTCACCAAGTCAGGGAAGAAGGCCACCGCCTTTCTCCTCTCAGTCTTGAAGAGCTGGGGGATGTCGATGATGTCCCGCTCTGTCAGGCCCAGCTCCCGCTTCAGTACCTCCCGGTTCCAGTCGATGCAGCTCTAGGGGGGTGGGTAGAGTTGGAGAGACCTTATCAGCGAGTTTTGCGGGGACCCAAGAGGTCCTGTCTGGTTAAGGAGACAGGCTGCGCATATACCCATGGGCTAAACTCTCCACACAAACCTTACCTCTGTGTCCCTTTGTCAAAATACACCTGTTCTGGGTCCCACTTCTCACAGTCCTATCCTACTAGCTGGGCTAGTTCCAGAGTGTTCCACAGCATTCTCTTTTTGTGAGTGTTCCAGAATGTTCCATCTTTAGCCCTCTTCCCTTCTTCAGATCCTTTAGTCTTATGGTTTAAGACATCATCTACACACAGACAATTCCCACATTTCTACTTCCTAACTGCATAGAGAGCCCACCCTCTTTCCTGATCTCAGATTTGCACATACAACCACCACTGCGCATCTTCAGTGGATGGCTAATTGGCACATTAGATAAAACATGTCCAAAGACGCTCTCTTCATTTCTACACATGTCACCCCTACCCCTGCCAGTGTCCTTCAGCTCCATAAAGGCAGCCAGCTGCTTGAGCCGAAAGCCTTGCTATCCCTCCAGTGCCTCCTTCCCCCTTACCTCACACTCATCTTCAGCAAGTGCCGTAGGCTCTACCTCTAAAATATACCCCCAGTCTGACCTCTTTCCACCACCTCCACTGCTCCCACCTGGTGGACAGCCATCCCCCACCTGGCCTGAACCAGTCACCCTGCTTCTTCTGCTTCCATACCCTGTGGCAGCCCTCATTATGTTCCTCGTGGATCTCCAGCTGGTGGGTGGGGTAGACTTGACCAAGAGCCTCGCTGCCTGGCTCCAGCTCTGAAATCCCACGGCCACACCTCCCACCAGCTGTTAATGGCCAATGCTGAGTGCAACAAGGGTAATAAGGCAGACCCATGGCCATCTTGGCTTGCGGACTGCCCCCCCCCCACCAGGGCCCCGCCTTGCTGAACCTGTCTGAGACTGCGTGGCCCTACAGGATGCTTCCCTCAGGCTTCCTACCCCCTCACCCACAGAAGTCTGGTCTCCCAGCTCCCTCCGGCTCCCTTCCTCTTCCTAACAGCTTCCCTGATGGGGCATGAGCACTGGACTGGGGGAGTCTGGAGCCCTGCCTTCTAGCCCCTTCTCTTCTGGGCTTCAGTTTCCCTGGAATGAAGTAAGGCATGAGTTCAGGTGCCTTTAACTTTCACTCATCTCAAACGTTTACACGCGCTGACTCCTTTAATCTTCTCCACTTTATATATGGAGACACTGAGGCAGAGGGAGGCCAAGCGTCTCCCTCAAGGTCACATACCTAGAGCGTGGTAGGGCGGGAATTTGAACCCGGCTTGCCAGGGCCCAGCACCCACAGGCTTAATCCCCTCACCTTAGCTGCAAGGTGTTGTCCCTCCTGATCAAGAACTTTCACTGGCTCCCCATGACAGCCTGAGTTTACCCTTGACCTCCTAAGGCTTCACTGTGAAAATGCCTTCCCCTCAGGACAGGTTTCTTTGTCCTTGGTTCCCAGGCACTGTCCCTAACAGGATTCCTGAATGATTAACTCTGTCTTGGCATTTCCTTCTTAGATGACAGCATGCTGGGTATTCTGTTTGCCCTTCTGGACCTTCGGTATGGTCTTCTCCTCTGCTCTGCGGCTTGGAAGCCTAGTGCTTGGAATTGGGGGCTCCTGTGCCCACTGGCTTCTGGCTAGATGCTGCCGATGGGGCACTGATGGGAGGCGGGGGGTGGGTAGCAGAATGCTGTTGGGGTATTTGTTCCTGAAGCTCCTTCACAGCCAAGTCACTGTGGGCTGGCCAGGAATGTCACAGCTCCTGTCTCTAAGCCCTCTTTTCATGGTGACCTCTCCAGGCTCCAGCAGCACGTTCACTCCCTAATGCCATCAGGTCTAGGGGTAGTGACAGCTCCCCTCTCTCTAACCTGGGAATATTACACAGTCTCCTGTTGATTTCCTCAGCTTCTGCCTGCACCTTTATAAATATTCCCTGATTATGGGACGCCTGGGTGGCTCAGTTGGTTGGACAACTGTCTTCGGCTCAGGTCATGATCCTGCAGTCCTGGGATCGAGTCCCAAATCCGCCTTGCTGATCAGCAGGGAGTCTGCTTCTCCCTCTAACCTTCCCCCTTCTCATGCTCACTCTCTCTCTCTCTCTCAAATAAATAAAATCTTTAACGGGTTGCCCGGGCGGCTCAGTGGATTAAGCCTCTGCCTTCGGCTTGGGTCATGATCTCGGGGTCCTGGGATCGAGCCCCACATCGGGCTCTCTGCTCGGCGGGGAGCCTGCTTCCCCCGCTCTCTCTCTCTCTGCCTACTTGTGATCTCTCTCTCTCTGTGTCAAATAAATACAATCTTTAAATATATATATATATATATATATATATTCCCTGATTAAACTATTCCAGTTTTCCAGCTTGAGGTCCCACGTGTTTCTTGCTGGGACCTAATGTCACTACCCCCACCCCCTGCTATGAAATATTGATATGTTCTCAACACAGCCACAGAGCGATCCTTTCAAAGCAAAGGTCCGATCAGGGCCCTCCTCTGCCCAAATGCCCTGGTGGCCTCAAATGTCAACGCCCTTGCAACACCCTCCATTGTTCGATGACCCAGCCTCCCCTCATCTCCCCAGAACCCCCTGGCTCATCCTCAAATATCCCATGCCCTTTCGTTCTACCTCAGGGCTATCGTCTGTGCCCTTCCCTCTGCCTGGGTGCGTGTCCTCCTCACATGCACACGGCTTACCCCCCATTTCTCCTGGATCGGAGGAGGGGTTGGAGCCCCTCTGTCTGGGCCAGTTCCAGCCTGGGCTTTCATGGACCCTGAGCCTCAGACTCTATCCCCTTTGCTGTCCCCAGCCATGCCCACCTTCTCCTCACAGCCCTGTACCTGCACGAACTTATTGAAGCTGATAAGGTTTGCATTGGAGAGGACCTGGTTGATGGAGATGGTGTTGACCGGCTTATCCCCTGAGAGGGAGAGAGAGATGTTAGAGGAGGAGCAGGAACGATGCCAGAGTTGAGGGCCACTGGCTCTGGGAGGCAGCCAGGCAGAGGTCAAGTTCACAGCTACTGGTCTTGCGAGTCAGTAGCTCTCTGGCCTTTCTGGACATGGGGTAGACATCACCCAGCAGAGCTCGGCCTGGCCACGGCGCAAGCCTGGGGGTGGGAGGGACGGACAGGTGGCTGAGTGCCACGGAACTTGGAGCTCTATTTGAGTACGCCGGAAGTGGGGATGCCTTTCACCGAAAACGCCCGTCCCTTCTAGGGCACTGGGTGCTTATCCCTCTTCTTTCCTGCTGGCCATGGTAGTGGGGCTGGGTCATCCACCTGTCCATCAGCCCTGATGGGCCCTGTCCCTGCCCTCCACGAGGGGAACTCATGGCCAAGAGTCTCCTTGAAGTCTCCCTGATGGGCTGGGCAGGGAAGGGGAGGTTAGGCTCACAATCCCAGCTGCCAGCGAGCTCTTAGCACGGGCAGGCCCTGGATTCAGTTCTCCACATTCAACACCTCATTTAGCTTCCCTGTAACCCCACAAGGTGTGCATTGTCACCTTCTTTACAGACGGGCACCTTCAGGTCAGGGAAGCAAAAAGACTCACCCAGGAGCTTACAGCTAGGAGACAGGGGGCTTGTGATTCAAACCCTAGCCCAGTGCTCACAAAAGGCAGCAAACCTTGACCAAGGGGAAAGACAGGGCCCCTGGACCCACGCGCCCGTCTGCAGGCTCAGCATCCCCTCCACCCCAGCTGGGGTCCACCAGCTGGGGTCCAGTCCCAGCTCCATTGCGTCCCTGCTGAGCCCTTTGGGCCAGTGACTCCCTTGACTTCCCCGTGCTCTTGGGTCTATAGGAAGAGGGGATAGTAAGTGGGGGTCTGGCACACAGTGTGGCCAGTGAGATATGCTGGTCTCCTGGGGCACAGTGGCTTCATGTGGCCTGATGGCCATGAATTCCCACATTCTCCTTCCCAGCTGGACGGCTGGGAAACCCACTCAGCCTGTTCCTGGGTCTTGTTCACCGAGGATGTGGTCCTTCCAGGAAAGGTGATGATGGCTTTCCCTCCACCTGATCCGTAACATCTGGATTTGAGGCTTTTTCAGGTTTGCTCTGGACCCAAAGGTATTTAGCCACGATCCTTATGGGAACAAAGGGGCTGGGGACTGTGTTTCTTCCACTTTACACCTGGGGTTCCAGGGTGGCCTTGGGAATGGGGTGAGGATCGTAAGCGGGGAGAAAGGAACTGCAAAGTTCTACTGAGAGCTTCTGAATTCTACACAAGCTTTTCCCTTGGAGGTTTGGTCCAGGACATTCTTTATCTCCCATGAGGCCAAGAAAAGCTATAGTCCCCCCAGCCAAAGATTTTTGCCCTGAGACTGCCAGGGCCCCTGTCGGAGAGGACCAGTCCTCTCTGATTCACACACTTTTGGTGGGGATGGGAATGAGCATCCCAGCAAGCAGGCGCACCGCCGCCAGCCCCAGTCAGCAATGGCTCTCAGAATTCTTTCCAAGCATAATGAGAATGTGGGACCCATTGTTCAAAGAACAGGAAAAAAAAGTTTCAATAAACATACAAAAATAAAAGGACTTTTCTTTCCTCCAGGGTCTCTCTCCCGCCCTGTCATGTTGGTTTTTTACTTGCTCTTTGACGTCATGCTCCCTTGGTCACAGGACATCCACCTGGTAAGCACAGACCCCCGCAGGGCTGGGAGCCCCAGCTGAAACTTGGCGAGTGTGCACAGCCCACCGGCTGCCCGGCATCCCAGCCCATGAGCCACAGGACCCACATCAGGCCAGATGTCTCCCCTTCCCCCAGGCCTGCCATCCCGAGCCACGGTAAACAGGCAGAATCCGCACAGGGGTGTGCTAGCTCCCTTGCTCGGGGGTAGACAAGAGGCTCACCCCTTGCGAGGTGCCCACCCCATGACCTGGGGCACTGCCAGTCCACGACAGGGACAGTTAATGCCATGACCCACCCCCCACCCCTGGGGATGCCGAGGGGCCCATGTACCCAGGCCTCCCCAAGCCCAGGCTCCTGCTACAACAACCGCCACAGGGGGGAAGGGTTTGAGAAGGGGAGGCAGAGAGGGGAGGCCCCACCAGCTCCCACTGCCCATGGCTAAGACTTCAGGGATTCGGGGGTTACAGAAGGGATCTCACCCCTGGGAGGCAGCAAGAGGTTTCACTCGCGAAGCCCAGATGGTTAAGAACTTCAAGACAGTGACGGCAGAGCCTCAAACCTTCTAAGGTGAGGGCGTTGTCTGATGACACTGGTCACAGGCCCACGTGGCTCACCATGTCCCTGCCCCTAGCCGCAGGCAGCGGGGGCCGGTGGGGACAAGGCATGCAGCAACAGTGAGGCTCTTTGGGGGTACCACCCTGCTGGATAGACTTGGCCATCTGTCTCTCAAGCCATGAGGTGTCCTGCTTTAGATAGGGGAGGGGGCGGGAAGCCTGGGATGAGGGGCACAGCATGGGTACCCACCAACAACCCCTTGGAACAGGAGGGCCCCGCCATGGCCCCACTTCTGCTTTTCCTGGAAGAGCTTGAAGCAGGCGCTAGGGCTGGCCAGGAGCATCCGGAAACCCTGTGTGGAGAGGGCAGAACCGCCTGAGTTCCCCGGACTCAGCCCGGCCCCCTGGAGCTCATCCTCTGACCCAGACACCAGGGAAAGGCAGGTCACCACTGTCCTTACCTTCTCATCGGGGGCAGGGACGAAGCTCAGAAACTCATCCACGTGGCCCACAGCCAACCAGTCCACAAAGAGCTCCACGGGGGGTTGCACCCGCTGTGCATAGAGGAAGTCCCGCACCACCTGGGTGACCCGACGGCCGCTGGACCTGGGGCCCGAGGGGTCAAAAACATTGCTTAGCTTAAAAATGTCTGTGCAGGGGCGCCTGGGTGGCTCAGTGGGTTAAGCCGCTGCCTTCCGCTCGGGTCATGATCTCAGGATCCTGGGATCGAGCCCCGCATCGGGCTCTCTGCTCGGCGGGGAGCCTGCTTCCTCCTCTCTCTCTGCCTGCCTCTCTGCCTGCTTGTGACCTCTCTCTGTCAGATAAATAAATAAAATCTTTAAAAAAAAAATGTCTGTGCAGAAATGGAATGACAAAGTTTGAGTTTCTGCAATATCCAATGTTTTTAAACAAAAAACATGCACTGCGTCCTTTAAATTCTGCTCAGGCTGAGCTCTTGAACAGTTGGAGGCAGGCCAGCTCGACCCCACCCAGTCGGTGACCCCCAGGTCTTGCCATCCCAGCAAACGCTCAGAGCCGCCCTCCGACCCATCTTCACTGGCTCCTGGAGACATTCACCATCCTATTCCGTCCCCTGGGGCCAGGCGGCTCTTCTGGGAGTTTAACTTGTGTCTCTCTTGCTGTGGCCTCACCTTCTGTTCGTCAGTGGGGAGAGAGATGGACAAGATCACCCCAAGGAACACAGAGCCCCAGCATTTCATGCTCGTGAACTTAACCCCCATTCTTCTTTGGACTTCCACATAAGTATCTAATGGCACGGCCCAAATTTCCTCTTTCTTTTTTGTCTTTTTTTAAATAGGATCCACATCCGGTTGAAGCCCAAGGTAGGGCTTGAACTCAGGACCCTGAGATTAAGACCTGAGCTGAGATCAGGAGTTGAAGGCTTAACTGACTGAGCCACCCAGACACCTTGAACTTCCTCTTTCTGTGGGATCACATGTTGAGGGCAGTGAGTCCCCTCCAAAGCCTTTTGATTCACCTGTTATTTGACTGCAAGTTTGTCCTAACTGCTTTGTTGAATTTGGATGGCTCAATGCCCTGGTCTATTCCACAACAAAAAACCATCACCATATAATTCCTTTTCTTTTGCATCAGTATCTCCGTGTCACATGTTGAACAACAAATAGTCTATTATTCTGTGTGTGTGTGTGTGTGTGTGTGTGTGTGTGTGTGTGTGTGTTATGACATCTCATTTTTCATGTCCTATACCTTCCTTCTCCTGTTCTCAGGAAAATATCTGATGGTAGTCATTTACATTATAGTATGAACAAGCTCTTGAAATATAATTGCTCTAGGACTGTTGAGACTTGAAGCTTTTTCTTCTAGAACTATTAATTAATAGATTGTTATTATATCATTTCTTTGGGAAAAAGAAGACCTAAGTTTAGTCACAACTTTGGATTCTGTGTGACCTGTACCAGGTCACTTTACTCTTTCTGAGCTCACTTAATGAAATGAAAAGGCTGGACTGAATGATATCTTAGGTCTCTGCTCACCGTGGACTTCTCAAAATTCACCAAGGTCAATGGACAGTGTCCGGTCATCAGCCCACTGCCTCCCCTACCTCAACTAGAACTAGGAATTTATCACTCCTCGTGGGTTCTCTCCCAGGAGTGGAATGATCCCTCACCCCCACCACCCCTGCCACCATCACCACCCTCCACCAAAGGAACACCTCTCCCTGCCCCTCTCTCACCCAGGCAGGTTGCCCCCGATGAGGATCCTCCCCAAGGGGTACTGTTTCCCATTGGCCACCACTGGGGGGCTGACCTCCAGGTTCCCGAAGGAGTCCAGGCCACTCACAGAGCTGTCTAGTGGTTCCCGAGTCACATAGCCGAAATCTGGACCCTGGCAGGGGAAACTGAGTCAGGCTAGGGGTGGGGGTCACCAGAAAGAGCTTGAGCCAACTTGCTGGGCTCTGAGCTCCTTCAGGATGGGGCAGGGTTGTCTGTCCATTCTTTGGATGGAAATACTGAGTCAAAGACAGGGATCTGACCTATTCAATATTTCACACATGCATAGGGGCTAAAGTTGTGAAACACACAGGCACTCTGGGCCTGCTGCCACATTAGAGCACGTTATTTCCGTGGTCACAGGGAGACAGTGGACAGGGCTGCAGTTGCCTAAACTCCCCATTAGACATGGAGCCTGAGGCTATGGTCCCTGCCCCTTTCCCTCTGAGCAGACTTCCTGCCAAGTACAGCCCAAGGGCAAGTACCTGGCTGTTCTAGAGCAGCTTGTTCCTGGGGGCCAAGTGGCTGGTGATGGAGCTTCAGTCTTTCAGTCTTTCAAGTCAGAAAAACGGGAGAGCTCCCCAGGGCCATCTCTTAGAAGCAACTCAAACAACATTGAGGCCCAGGCGAGAGCTCCTACCACCACCTCTGTGATCCAGCAGGGGTTGGAAGGGCCTCATAGTCTCTCCAGCATCAAGGGAGTCTCCCCTCTCTCTTCTAGGAGGTCCTGGTCCCCAAGGACCATCTTCACAGTAGTTCTTATTATCAATATTAATCTCAGCTAACAGCGCTATGTGCTCCCTCTTCCCAGGACAGAGAAGCCTCAGAAACACCTGTGAGGCCAGGGCTATCACATCATTTTTGCTGATGAAGAAACCGCAGCTCAGAGAGGGGAAGTGACTCATACCAGGCCACACAGCATCTGAGTAACAGAGCCCGGTTCTTCTGCCTCCAAAGCCTGTGTTCTTAACAGCGGCACAGCCTCACCCCGCCCTTACCTAGGACTGCCAAATTCAGTAAATAAAAAGTATAGGACGCCCAGTTACATTTGAATTTCGGATAAAGCATGAGTATATTTTTAGTATAACTATGTCCCGTGCATGGTTGGGAACATACTTATACCAAAAGTTCCTCATCGCTGACCTGAAATTTGAACGTAACTAGGCATCTGCCGTATTTTATCTGGTCGCTCCTGTCCCTAAAGAACGTGGTCCCCAGTACCATGCCCTACACTCTACACCCCGGTGGGGCTTTGGAAAACGTTCCTCTGCTCTCCGAGCCAGGCTGTAGCCTGTGGCCCCCGACCACTCACCAGGATTCTTTTGTAAGGGAAGTCCTGCAGCTCCCCGTTCCTGGGGGAGTCAAAGACCACCGGGAAGGTCTTGTGTGGTGCCTGAACATAGCCCAGCTCCATCTCGTCCTGCGAACGAGAGAGACACCCTGTGGACAACAAAGCCTCATTTGGGACTGAGCGCTTTGGGGAGGACTGTTCTTGCGGGTTCTTTTTTCAGGCCAGCTTTGCCCTTTGGGCTGAAGAAGACAGGGGTTCTTGATGCCTGCTGGCTGGAGGAGGGGCTGGGGGCTCAGAGACGGTGTGCTCTCACCTATGGTCACACAGCAAGACAGGCGGGGAATAACTGGAACGTGGATGTGACCCTGGGGGGGGGGTGTCCCCATGCCGGATCAGGGAGAGTGGCCACAGAGAGAGGCTCGGGGTGGCCTGAGTTGGACAAACAAATCTCTAGACATCAGCCAGCACCTCTGGCCTCCACACCTGGTCAAGGGCCAGGGCTGAGGGGACCAAAGGAGGTATAGGTCTGCCTCCTTCTCAGATCTCTCAACATCTAGCCCAGCTTCATCCTGACCTCTCTGGTCCTGGAGGCAAAGATGGCCCAGCACCCCTATGACATTTTCAATTATAGAGGCAGGGGGAGGGGTTGTTGCAATAGGTTCACCACACTAGGGGCTTCTCAGCCTTAGCACTCATGGCCCTTGGGGCCAGACAATTCTTTGTTGTGGGGCTACCCTGTGCCTTCACTGTAGGACACATGGCAGCAGCCCCGAGCTCTACCCACTAGAAGCCAGTAGCATCATCAGGGTGACAGCCATTTCTCCAGATACTGCTAAACGTCCCTTGGAGGACAAAGTCGCCTTCCGTGGGGAACCATAGGGCCGTGCTGCTGAGGACAGGGATTGTGTCCCACACCTCCACCATCCCATTCAGGGCCAGCCCCATGCCTAGCCCAGATCCTGTGGGTGAATGCAGGTTCAATCCAGTGTCAGTGTGTGCCTGGGTCTCTAGAAAGTTCTAGGGAGAGGGAGGGAGCTCTAGGTCTATAGTAGGAAAAAGGAGTGCCCTGGGGAGGACAGTCACAGCCCCCAGGTCCTTCTAGATATCCACAAGCAACCCCACCCCCCAGCCCCGCCCCCAGTTAGGATGGGCCAGCCTCTCCCTCCACAGTGCCAATGGCGTCCTAGCTGGACGCTGCCCGGCAGCCCCGGTACCTGGATCCAGCGGTCATTGCGGTTCTCGTGCTGCGGGCAGATGGTCAGCGTGCAGCTGGCCTTCCTGGCCAGCTCTGCCACCGCGTCCACGAAACACGTGTTGTTCCTCACACTGCGGATGAGCCCAGGCAGCACGACTCAGGACCGAGCCAGGTGTGGGGGCAGGAGGGGCCGCCAGCCTCCGAAGGACACCCACGCCCGCCTCCCACACTCACCGGCACACGTACACCTCCAGCGGCGGCAGGGTGCTGGGCGTCATAATCCAAGGCGCCACGCGGAATACCACGGTGTCGGTGAAGATCGGGGACTCGGAGAAATCCTACAGCAGAAGATGGGCAGATGGGGAAGAGCACTGACCTTGGAGTCCAGAGGCCAGGCTGATGCCCCTGGCATCTCCTCATTTCCAGAGGGGCCACAGCAGGGGTGGGGGAGGTCAAGAGGTCTGGGGTCCTCCACACCCTTGGTGCCCATCTCTCCCGGGGATGGAGCCCTCTCTCACCCTCTCTGTCCGGGCCACCCCTCACCTCATTGGAGTCATCCAGCAGGGTGACGTGGAAGGAGATGAGCCCCGTGAACCTGGCGTCGGGGAACGAGAGGCCCTCCACAAAGAAGCGTTCCTCGTCCCCGTGGAAGCGGGGCACCTCATAGGACACCTTGTCCTGGCCCAGCACATGCCTGTAGGCCTCGCATGAGTCTTCAGGACCTGGGAGGGGACAGGAGGAACGGCTGTGACCTCTAGGTGGGCCCACAGAGCACAACAGATGCAGGAGGAGCTGGGCCAACCTCACACTCCAGATAGCAGCCCCCATCTCTGCCCTCCCATCAGCGAAAGAGAGAAGATGCTTGATCCCCAGTGTGGGCGAGCCAGTGAAAAGGCCATTCCTTTCTAAGACGCCTGTTCAGACCTTCTGGAGGACAGCCCGGCAGCCTCTCGCAAAGGAACCTCTACTCCTAATGAGCAATCCCGCTTCTAGGTGTCTTTGCTACAAATACAGGTACAAGGGTATTCATGCTGTTTAGTCATTGAACAAGTATTTACTGAGCACCTACTGTGCACCTAGGAGGCCAGGTTCCAGGCTCAGGATACAGCCGTGAGCAAGACCCCTGCACTCGAGGAACCTATGTTGTGGTCAAATCAGAACACCGCGAACCGCCGTGTGCTCAGGGGAGCGGGTGAGCCACAGCATGCCTGTGCTCCAGAATACCACGCAGCTGTGCAAAAGACCGAGGCAGAACTGCGTTCGTTCAGAAAGGAATGTCCACCACACACACACATGCACACACACGCATGCACGTTTGATGCCTACAGAGAAAAGTCAGGAAGAACACATAGAGAATCGTTAACAGTGAACGCATTTTCAAAAGTCAGATTTAGGGATAGGGATGAGCATTTTTTTACCTTACATGCTTCTATCTTGTTTGGTCTTTTAAAATTTTTTAATTTTTAAAAGAGATTTATTTTAGAGAGAGTCCCCGTGTGTGAGTGGGGGGAGGGGCAGAGAGCAGAGGAAGAGAGAGAATCACAAGCAAGCTTCCCACTGAACGCGGAGCCGGACGTGGGGCTTGATCTCAGGACACTGAGGTCACGACTGGAGCCAAAACCAAGAGTCAGACGCCCACCCCACTGCACCACCCAGGCGCCCCTTCTTTGAGCTTTCCAAAAACGAGCATTTTATTACTTGTATGCATTTGTATCTTTAAAGATTTTTATTTATTTATTTGACAGAGAGAGATCACAAGTAGGCAGAGAGGCAGGCAGAGAGAGAGGGGGAAGCAGGCTCCCTGCTGAGCAGAGAGCCTGATGCGGGACTCGATCCCAGGACCCTGAGATCATGACCTGTGCCGAAGGCAGAGGCTTAACCCACTGAGCCACCCAGGCGCCCGCATTTGTATCTTTAAAAGGGATTTTATGTCCTTGCTCATACTGTGGCTCTGTAGAACAATTGTCATTGGTTTTGGGGGGAGATGCATGCTAAATTCTGCAGGGACAATAGCCATCGTGTCAGGGAGTGGCTTTATGATACAGAGAGAGCAAGAGAAGCAAACAGCGGTAATTGTTGAATCTGAGTGACTGGCGTCCAAGGGGTCATCGCTGTTCTCTCTACTTTTCTGTGTGTTTGAAAGTTTTGATAAGAATTTCCAAACATGCTTAAATTATATTTTTAAATATGTCTATTTAAGATTTTTTTATTTATTTGAGGGGGAGGGGCATAGGGAGAGGGAGAAGCAGACTCCCCGCTAAGCAGGGAGCCTGACTTGGGGCTCGATCCCAGGACCCTGAGATCACGACCTGAGCTAAGGGCAGGCGCTTAACTGACTGAGCCACCCAGGTGCCCCTGAATGTATTTTAATTTATCCAATCAAACGACCCTGGGCCATGGCCGGGGCCCCACCTGTTTCAGAGTTTCCCCATCTGACCATGTTTCCTTGCCCCCCAGGGCAGGCTGGAAGCCAGAGCAGAGCCTGCCCTCTAGTCCAAGGTGGGGACAGGGGCAGTGGGCACAGGGGAGGGGATGGGCACGAACTCACCGCAGGCGTGGAAGACCCGTGCCCACTTGGCGTCATAGCTGGAAGTGTGGAGGATGAGTCTGTGGTCATCGAAGAGGGCAGCAGGGCCTTGGGTCCTCAGAACCATGACGGACATGTCTTCCAGGTCTGTGGAACCAGATGGGGCAGCAACTCCATGGGCCCCTGACACTCCGTGTCTTCTCCTCCTGCCCACCACACACCCCCCTCCCGGGGCAGAGGGAGCCAAGACTTGGGTCTCTGAGCCCCAGCTCTGCCCAGCCTGTGAAAATGCTAGAAACCATCAAGAACAAACCATGAGGACGTCTGAAGCATGTGCTACGCGAATGTGTCCGACCCTCTCTGGGCCTCCGCTCCCTCACCTGCCCAGAGCGACAGGAAGTACAGAGCGGCCTGCCCTGAGCCCAGGGACAGGTGAGAAGCATGCGGTAGGCAGGCCACCTGGGTGGCACGCGGCTGAGAGTCTGGTCTCAGTCCAAGCATCACTCCCTGTTGACACCAGGCAGGCCCCTCCCTCCCCAAGCCTCAGTGCTCCCCAGTCTGAAATGAGGGACAGATGTGCCCACATTCCAGAGAAACTGTGCCTGCCCAGGCATAAGGCACCTGCCTGCTCCCCAGGCCACTATAGTGGTCTTCCTCACGGGGCTGTTGTGCGCAGTGCCGGACTGACTTAGAATGTGGGGCATCCTGAAATGCAGGCCCGGGGTGCCTGGTGGGGAGGCTGGATTTGGGGTGCGGATAGGAAGCTTTGGATCTGCCACAGACAGGCTGGGAGGGGTCAGCTGCCAGCGTGAGGCAGGTTTTGAGCGACATCAAAGTGTGTCTGGGAGCTGGAACTCTGGCCCCTGGTGCTCCCTTCAGTGCGACCTACAGGGTAGCTGAGCAGTGACCCGGGGCACCCCCTTACCTTGCAGGCAGCGCACCTGCTGGTCTCGGTTGTCCTGGTCATGACAGTTCAGATTGTCCCTGTCGCAGTTCACCAGCAGGATGGCTCCATACCCACCGGGCCCCCAGACCCAATCCCGCTGCCAATGGCAAAGCATAATTGGTGATGGGGCTCAGACCTGTCCTCTGCCCCTGCCCAGCAACCTGCTGGCCAGCCTCCTGACCCCCGTCTCCTCCTCCTTGCCCTCCCTGTGAGGACAGGTCCATGCTCATGGAAGCACTTCCTGCACCAGACACGGCCGTGGCTCCAGACTGCCCACAACAGCAAGTCCAAACTATACAGAGGTCTTTTATGGGCAAATGCAGTGTGTCTTGGGCCAATGTCCTATTTCTCAACAGACAACTTCCTGATTACAGATCTATTCCCGGCTCCAGGCCTTGGCTCCCGCTCATCCCTCCACCTGGAATCCCCTCCCTCTTGCATCACTTTAGAGCCTAGCTCAAGTGGACTTCAAAGGAAGTCTTCCTTGTTCACATAGCCCACCTTGACCTTCTGCTAAGATCTCCCAGTGCGTTGAGTGCCACAACAGTTCAGCCCAAAGTTCTTTAACAGCCTCATATTTGGCAGAGTTCCCCTTTCGCCTAAATCAGAAGATTGGCACGCCAAGGCCGGGGGCCACCTCTGGCCCGCTGCCTGTTTTTATAAATAAAGTTTTATTGGAATAGTCACATCCATTGAATTGGCTACAGCTCTTTCACACTACAATGGCAGAACTGAAGAGTTGCAACAGAGACACTTTGCAATGCCTAAGATATTTACTATCTCACTTTTACAGAAAAAGTTTGCTGACCCCTGAGCTAGACTGAAATTCCAGAAGGACTTTTCCCCACAAAGCAAGGCGTAGCCCAGTTCTGGGCATGTATATGCTTGATAATTCTTGGTAATGATTTTTCTCCTGGTGAAAGAATACCCCCAGCCATGCCTACTTCCCATTTGGCTCTCCCGACCTCGTCACCAGCTAGGAGGCAGGGGAATACCCGTAATGGCCTTGCCCCTCCTAACCCAGCCTAGGTCAATGCCAAACTCCATGCCCCTTTCTGGGTCCAGGTTGAGTCACCCTACCTTGTCCACAAAGCTCCTATTCTGCCTGCCCTCACAGTTCAGATCACAATCCAGAGCGATGTCTGTAAGGGGAGGAAAGAGCATGAGTCACTATGGGGTTCCCAGGAGTCCGGCACAAGTCCAATAATGCATATGTTGCCTCTAACAATGCCTCCTGCAGACAGAGCATTTTCAGCTTTCTTGCTAAGTGCTTTGCAGGTGCCTGTACCCATGCAAACTCCCACCCACCATCCAGGAGCTCCCAATTCCACATCCTTGGCAATGTTAAGTATTAAGCATCTTTCTATTTAGGTTCTGGTCACTGGGAATTTCTCTTCTGTGAATTGTTTGTTCATAGTCTTTGCCTATTTCATTAGTTTATGTTTTTTTCCTATTGATTGGAGTTCTCCATAATCTATGTGTACCAAATCAGCTGTGTGCATTGCAAATTTCTTCTTGCAGTCCATATTCGGACCTTTTTTCCCTTTTTGTTTAAAGTAAGCTCTGTGCCAAGGTGTGGCTTGAACTCACAACCCTGAGATCAAGATTCATGTGCTCTATGGGCTGAGCCATCCAGGCAGCCCTATAGTTTGACTTTTTGCTTGTCTTCTGTTGTGTAAAAGTTTTAAAATTTAGTACAGTCTAATTTATCATTGCCCTATCTTCAAGTTCACTGATCCTCTCTCCAGCTGTGTCAAGTCTATCAAGACAACCCACTAGGAGCATTTTTAAAAAATCTGTTACCGTGATTTTTAGTTCTAGCATTTCCATTTGACACCTTATAGTTTTCATCTCTCTGTTGACATTCCCCATCTTTTCATTCATGTTATCTACCTTTTCCTTTATTGTATTAATCAATCTGAGTTACTGTGCATGGAGTTTACATGTCAATTTTTGTTTAACTGGCACAAAAATCTTAAGGTGGAAAAGCAAGGTCCAGGTCTGGAGTATGTCTCCCTTTGCTTCCAAAAGGAGGGAGTGTACAGGTATGCCTGTGTCCACCTGCACAAGCACAGAAGATCTCTAGAAGGATGCTGGGCTTGGGGAACTGGAAGTCTTAGGTTGGGAGAAAGGGAAGCTTACTTTTCCATATATATACCCTTTCATCCCATTAGAATTTTTAAAATATACCCTTATTTGAATTTTTAAAATAAAATGAGTTGATGTTTGTAAAAAGAACCCTGTTCCTTGTCATTCCCAGCCACCCCCCACCCTTGGTCCAGGCCCTTGCATGGGCTCCAACTTACCAACACAGGTGAGGTAGAGCACCGCATAGGCCAGGGGCAGGGGCTCATGGCTGGAGTGGTAGGAAATCTGAACCTGTAGAGAAATGGGCTTAGAGTCAAGCTGGCAGAAGCCAATATCTCCCACCCCAAAGGACAGGTCTTGGGGGATCTGGCAGGACAGAGAGAGGGTCTCAGGAAGCTCTGTGCACTGAAGTTGAGTTTACCAACCCAGCTCTTCTGTTAGTCTCTGTGCCATTTATTTTTCCATGCCTTGTTTGGCCCATCTGTAAAATGGGACCATTTGTGAGGGATTCCCTGGAGACCTGGGCCCCAGTGCTGCCAATGACTAACGTGGGACTTGGACAATCCCCTGCTCCCCTTTGGATCTCTGTTTTGCTGCTCATAAACTGAGGAGGTCTCTGACTGGGTAGGGTTTAGGGACCCTCTCTTATCTGGGGGATTCAGACAGGCTTGGTCTTGAGCCCAGCACCTCTGGGTTCTTAGACCTTGGCTGAGGTCCCTCACCTTTCTGAGCTGTCTGTTTTCCTCATCTGCAGAACAGCAAGCATACGGGTCCCTGCTGGCCGCAGAGGATTATAGTGCCACTTAGAAACAATGCACGTACCAGACTGACCCCATAGGAAGGGCCCCAGACATGCCTGCTACTGTTCATAGAGGGCGGGCGGCATCACGTGAGCTGCTCCAGAGCTCTGGGCTCCGATTCCGGATCCACCACTTGTGATTATCCTGGGAAGAGTCACTTGCCCTCCCCGGGCCTCAAGGTCCCCTGCTGTAAAGTAGGGATAATAATAGTCCCTACCCCAGAGGGTTGATTGTAGGCTGTGACCATCAAAGAAGGAAGGTGGGTGACATGCTCGGCGCTGTGCTTGGCCACGGCAAGCCCCGATAGCTGTTAAAGGCTGGTCTGGCAATGACTGATGAGAACACAGCTTCAGGCCCATGTGTCAAAGCTCCTTCAACCCACTGCTCTCTGCTTGCGCGGTCCCTCCTGCTGGGGGTCCCTCAGCTCTGTCAGAAGGCTCAGGATCTTACAGAGACCATTCACCCCTCAGTGCTGGGAACCCCTAAATCCTGCAATCACTGACCCCCAACTGTCAAGCCTGAGTTGGGGCTCAGTGGTCTCAGGCACACAGTTACCTGGATCCAGGGCAAAGATGGGGGAAGGGGAGGGGCAGGACACTCTGACCCTCCTCAGTTCCTTTGGTCTTTGGCATCCACATGGCCCCCAGCTTGGCAGGGCACCCAGGAGGGGCCCCTCACCAGCTGGCTGGTCCTCTTGCCCTGCCCCGGGGACTCTGTCCTGAACCTCACCAACTCTGCTACTCACTAGATCTGCTGACTTTGGGTAAGTGGTTTTGGTTTCCTTATCTGTAAAATAAGTTCATTTACCTGTCCGCCTGCATCACAGAGCTCCGTGGAGGGGCTCATCTCAGATACGTGGGTGGGAAAAGACGAGGGGGTGATGAAGGGAACCACCCCCCAGGTGTCAGGAAGTTCTGTGCAGAGAACACGGCTACTCTGAACCTTGGCGGCCCCACCAACGGAATGGAGATCAGACCCTGCCTCTCGCAGCTGCTGTGAGGCCTGTGTGAGGTCATGGCTGTCCAGGGCGTGGCATATGGTCAGTGGTCCTTAAAAGGTCAGTTTTTTGCAACACCACACCTGACGTGGAGTGGAAACCTGTCACTCCTTCATAACAAGCTACTTCCCGTGACCCCTTTAAGGGGGCATCACCTGGGCCAAGCTCCAGGGCCACCCCATTTCTTTCCTCTTTTAAATGTCCCTGCCCTGAGGCCAGAACCCTGCCTACAGCTAGGGCTTGTTAAACTCACCCTTGGTGGCTGAATGAGGAGAGGAAGGGAAGTTATGTGCCTGAGAAGGGAAGGAAGTCAGGGAGCAGGTGGATTAGGAGGTGAGGCACCTTATAGAAGGGAGTCTCCCCGTCACTTGTATCCCCCCATTTCTGCTTTCTCTCCTTCATTCAGGGTGGCAGAGATCTCCTAATCAACCCTCAGCCTGTAGATGGGGAAACTGAGGCCTGACACAGAGAAACGGGGACACCTCCCTTCACCGGGGTCTTGGGAAACAAGAAAAGGAGCCAATATTGACTCATGTTCCACCCTACACCAACACCAGGAGGAAAGGTGCTGTGATCATCCCCATTTTACAGACAGGGAAACCGAGGTCCAGAGGGCTGATGTGACTTGCCATCAGACACACAGTTTATGTCTGTAAAGCTGCAGGGCTGGCTAGTTCCAGGGGCAGGTACTTACCCATCACGCTACCCTGCCATCTGGGTAAATAGAGGGTGCCAACCCTTGTGGAGCTAGATCACGGCCCCACCCACCCCCCACCCCGGACCAGGGGACCTGCTCACATGACTGTCATTGAGGTCGTTGCTGGGTGAGTTCATGACCACGATGATCTCCAACCCCGTATCAAAGTGCCACCGCCTTGTGTCCGCGCGCTCCCGGCCTCTCTCCACACTAGAAGAGATGTAGATATCCACGCCGGGGGGTCCCATAGACCTCGAACATCTCTGTGCCCTCAGGTACCGACCTGGGAAGGACAAGAAGCCATGGGAAGTTCTAGAGGGATGCAATAACTCTTCAGATGCTTGAGCTTTGGCTCAAACTCTTGGTTCCTTCAGGAAGCCCTCCCTGACCACCCCAGTCCTCTCAGATCCCCACAGCAAGCTCCTGGGAGTGAAGCCTGGACCCCACACGAATGCATTCACCATCTCACATTCCCAGGTTCTGTGTTCATTAACACTTCCCTTGTGAGTTATTTTAACTCCCAACAAAGCCACAAGCTCTTTGAAAGTTAGGACCCAATGAAGTACTTTATAATCCCCCAGTGCCAAGCTGGGCACAAGGAGCTCAGGGGACACCAGCCAGCAAATGGACCCCAGTGCAATTCCAAGACCATGGCTTTAAGAGCAGTCTCCCCCTCAAGGTCCCAATGCATCCCTCTTTAGCGGGTGAGATGTCCTCTGGGTGTTCCCTAGGGAAGGGCAGTAAATCTTGTGGCGTGCCCACCATGTGCCAAGTGCCTTGTAGTTCCTGGCTCCTTTTATTCTTATAAGTCTACAAAGTGAGTGGTACCATCTCCAATGCAAAGGTTAGAAACTGAGGCTCAGAGAGATCAAGTACCAAGCCCAAGATCACACAGCATTGAATGGCACAGCCAGGTTTGCCTTGCGTCTCTGACACATAGCCCCTGCTTCTCCGTGGCGCTTCAGTGTCACCTGGGAAACTGGGCCAGATTCAGTCAAACAACCAGTCATTATTCGTACGGTTAAAAAGTCTATGTCATTTGGCCCTGGGACTGCATGTCCCCCACCCCACCTCCAGCTAGTCCGTAGTCCTGTTTGAAATCAGTCCTTTCACCCTCTGATTGTCTGTGGGGTGCCCGGGGCGCCCACTGTGCCCAGAGGCATTGCCAGACCGAGGCAGATATACCCACTGCTCTCCCCACTGCCCCAGAACCTTCCATCCCATCAGGGAGTTAAAAACAGCCCTGCCCGGGGCAGCCAGATGGGGCTTATGGCCAGGAAGTCAGTGGTCAGTGGAATCCCATGTAGGGACAGGCCACTGTGAGCCAGAGGGACCAGAAGGCTTCCTGGAGGAAGCAGCATACACATGTGCCTGGGGGATAACAGAAGCTGACATTTGTCGAACTCTGGTCATATGCTAGCCCGGTGCCAGGTTCTTAGGTCTATTACATCACGTAATCCTTTCAATAAACCTAGGAGACGCAGACTACCATTGTCTCCCATTTTACAGATAGGGAAACTGAGGTTAAGTAAACCGTCCAAAGTCATGGAGCTAGTAAGTGGCAAGGCCCAAGCCTTCTGGTTCCTGAATCCATATTCTCACCCACCACCTCCCCAAGAGTAATCACGATAACCCTAGCCCCCGAGGTCCCCATCCCCTGCACGCTCACCAGGGCAGGCCTGGCTGAGCCCTTCCAACACAGCATTCATTTCATCCTCACTGTGGCCCCGGGAGGAGGGATTATTACTCCCACTTACACCTGGGGAAACAGAGGCTCAGGACGAGCAAGAGACTTGCCCAAATTGGCACAGCCAGCGATTTGACTCCAGGCCCTTTCCCTTTCCCTGCCCCACTGGGAGGAGAGCAGACCTCCTTCAATACACCCTCTTCACTCCTCCACCAGTGGGATCCTGATACTTCTCAAAAGGCTTTTTTTAATAAATAAAGAAATAAGCCAAGCCCAAGCTCCACTTCATGAGGCGGGTCCCAGCCCAGTGCGTGGCCCTCCCAGGCGTCCTCGCCAGCGGGGCGGGGCCGGCACACCTGCTTCTCCTCCCAAGGAGGGCTGCTAGATTTAGCAAACAAAAATAGAGAACACCCAGTTGGACCCGGATTTCAGATAAACAACGAATAGTTGTTTTAGTCTAAGGACGTCCCATGCGATATTTGGGACAAGCTTACACTAAAAAAATATTAATTGATTATCTGAATTTCAAATTTAACTAGGCATCCTGGATTTTATCTGGCAACCCTATTCCCAAAGCCTGTAATTTCCAGGGCTGGTGGTACCCTCAGTCCTGTTGTGCCCTGGGTGTGGGAGCCAGGCCCATCATGGGACATAAAGAATCTGGACAGAGAAGCATGGGGGCACAGAGACAGAGAAAGACAGAGACAGAGAAAGACAAAGAGATGTAGAAAAACCCAGAGAGATGGAGAGCCAGAAAGACAGAGACACGTGGAGATAGACTGGGTATGAAGGGCCCGCCCACCCCAGCCCAGGCAGCACCCTCAGCCTCACTCCACTCCCTGAGTCACCGGGCCTCCAGCTTCCCAGGAGGCTTATAAACTTTTCATGAAACTTCCCCCAACCCCAAACTGCTGCTTGGACCCTGGGCGCCCGTGAGCTCGGGGTGAACAGCTTGATGATCCTTCTGGTATGGGACCCCACCCAGCTCCCCCGCCCCAGCCCCTGGGTTTGGGGTACCTCCCTGTACGAGGCACCAGGGATCCGATGAAGATTCTGCCAGGCCTGGGGGGAAGATGCTGAGAGCCCAGTGGTGCCAGGACCAGAGTCAAGAGTCAGATTCTAGACTGGGCTGGGTCGCACCTAAGCCAGGTGACCTTGAGAAATGACCCAGCCTCCCTACAAAGTGGAATGATGACACCCATTTTGTCAACCTCACGGGCAATTGCAAGGCTCAGATGAGATAATGGGAAAGTCTTGGAAAACCACCCATCTGAAATGGCGGAAGGGTGATAGTCAAGTAAATTATGAAATGGGAAATGAGTAGACAGAGGCAGGTTGAGAGGGTGGACTTGGGGGGGCTGGGGGCAGCTTCCTGGAGAGAGGCAGGGGAACCAAGGACAAGGAGGAGAAGCATCTGAGGGGAATTATTTTCACAGTGAAGGCTTAGGAGGTCAAGGGAAACTCAGGCTGTCGTGGGGAGCCAGTGAAAGTTCTTGATCAGGTGGGACAACACCTTGGAGCTGCGGTGAGGGGGTTAAGCCTGCGGGCGTGGGCAAGCTGGGTCCAAATCCCAGCCCTACCATCCACTAGGTATGTGACCTTGAGGGAGAGGCTTGGTCTCCCTCTGCCTCAGTGTCTCCGTCTACAAAGTAGAGATTAAAGGAGTCAGTGCATGTAAACGCTTGAGACAAGTGAAAGTTAAAGGCACCTGAACTCATGCCTTACTTTACTCCAGGGAAACTGAGGCCCAGAAGAGAAGGGACTAGAAGGTAGGGGTCCAGACTCCCCCAGTCCGGTGCTCACGCCCCATCAGGGAAGCTGTTAAGAAGATTAAAACGGTGGCTTCTGGGAGAAGAGCCTGCATCAGGTACAGGAGGGTCTGGATTTCCCATCTTGTGGAGGGCAGGGGAAGAAGCCAAAGGCTCAGCAGGACAAAATTTCCTCCAACCTGTCCACACCGAGCTGCCAGCGAGCTGCTCTAGACTGTGCCCCAGGCCCAGCCCAGCTTTCCCTCACTGAGGCTGTCCACACACGGGACGGGCTAAGGCCCTTCCCCGCACTGAGCAGCTCTGGCCAGCCCAGGGGCCCACCTGCAGGCCCTACAAGCCCAGTTGACAAAGGGGGAGGGGAAGCATGCTACTGTGACCAACAGATCTGTTTTGTCAGAAACGTGTATGTCGCGCAGTGTAGGACTTCCAGTGCGAAGACCTAGAAGGTCTTGGGCAAACCAGGACAGCTAGTCACCATCACGGTGACCAACCTCAGACCTATTTGTTGAAAATGCAGAGTCTAGACCCAGCTGTGCTGTTGGCAGGGTCCCCAGAACCTGTCCTTCAAGCCACACGATGCCCAGTGACGTCTGAGGACCATGGCTAAGGGTGGGCTGTCTCCCTGGGCAGCATGGGAAGGACTCAGGGTGAGCCCACCTCGTCCTAGGAATCAAGACAAGTCAGGTCTTCCTTTTTGCTCTATGTCACCCCTCAATGGTGAGGACAATGATGGTGACAATGGTGACAGAGGTATCCCCACAGCCACACACTGTCGGTCCTATTATCCCCACTGTACAGATGAGGGAACAAGGCCAGAGATGACAGGTGACTGGTCCAGAGTCACACAGCTGGTCGGTGATGGAGTTCTGACCCCCGCTCCTCTGCAAACCCTAACCCATCCTCCCCTTTCATGGGCTCAGGGTCTTGGCCTCTGGGAAAACGAAACCAGACATTTCAGAGCCAAAAAACTGATGGGAAAGGTCTTTGTGGCTGAAACAGACAGGTTGACGAGATGACCACCATGGTCCCCACTGACGTGGCCCACGGGGGCAGAGAACATCAAGGCCCAGACAGCTCGGGCTCTGGGTGACAGTACTCGTGGCCCCTCCCTGTTCAGCGAGGTTCCCAGGTCCCAAGTCCTCTGGCCTCATCATCACCAGGGTCAGAAGACCACGGCCCCTCCTTAGTCTCACATTCTTCCGCTGAGAAAATGTACCCCTGAGAAATGGTGGCCCCATGAACCCTTTTCCTAAAGCCCAGGTCACTGGGAGATTTGGCGATGCACCAGCCTCCCAGGGCCCTGCTCTGCCCAGGCAGGTCAGCACTCTCACACAGCACAAGCTGGGGAAAGCAGATGGAGAGCCACTTTGTCAAACCAGGGAGGGTGCTCAGACACCTCCATGAGCAAAGCGTGCAACCCAGTGTTCAATGTCAGCCTCATCAGGGCCCATGAGGGGAAACTGAGGCCCAAGAAGGCACAGAAAGTGGCTCAAGATGAGGTAGCAAAGGATGACTAAGCTAGGATTAAAATGCAGGAATCCTGCCCCCCAGATGCCCTCTGCCTTTTCACTCCATTGACCTGTCTCTGCTGAGCAAGAGGGGACAGGAGTTGTTAGCTTGTCTAACCAGAGCAGTGGTTTTCAACCCTGGCTACAAATTTGTCCCCAGGGGGGCACCTGGGTGGCTCAGTGGGTTAAAGTCTCTGCCTTCAGCTCGGGTCATGATCCCAGGGTTCTGGGATCGAGCCCCACATGGGGCTCTCTGCTCAGCAGGGAGCCTGCTTCCCTCCCTCTCTCTGCCTGCCTCTCTGCCTACTTGTGGTCTCTGTCTGTCAAATAAATAAATAAAATCTTTAAAAAAAATTTGGGGGCCGCCTGGGTGGCTCAGTGGGTTAAAGCCTCTGCTTTTGGCTCAGGTCATGATCCCAGAATCCTGGGATCGAGCCCCGCATCGGGCTCTCTGCTCAGTAGGGAGCCTGCTTCCTCCTCTCTCTCTGACTGCCTCTCTGCCTACTTGTGATCTTTGTCTGTCAAATAAATAAATAAAATCTTTAAAAAAAAAATTTGTCCCCAGGGAGGTTCAGCACACCTGTGTATCTCCCTCCCTTCCCTTTCCCCCTAGAAATCTCTGCTCAGGAAACCAAAACCCCCTTAACAAGTCAGGGTCATCTCCCACTCAACGGAAGGCAAGAAGACAGGGTTCAGTCCATTGCCACAGACAGAGTACCCCAATGGTCTTGCCTGCGCTCATCCTTCAAGGTTCTGGTTGGGGCCCTTCCTCCAGAAAACCTGCCCTGACTGCTTGGCTTATGTTCATTTCTCTTTTCTCATTTCCTCCTCCTCCCAGTAGGGTTTAGAGGTTGTACCCATCTTGTGGATGGCAGGTGTGGAGACACTTGAGGCTGTCCACTGTCCGAAGGGCTGGGCAGAGCCTTAAAATGATGATGAAGAAGAAGGAGGAGGAGGAGGAGAAGGGGGAGGAGGAGGAGAAGGAGAAGAAGTCGAGGAAGGAGAAAAAGAAGGAGGAGGGAGGGGAAGAGGGAGGGGGAGGAGGAGGAGGAGGACGGGAAGGTGGTGGTAATGGAGGAGGTGGTGGCAGTCACCATAATAGACTACCCACCATGGGCCTGGCATCACCTATGGGCTCCACACACACAGTCTCATTCAATCCTCCCCAGAGTCCTCTGAAGTGAAGGTCAACGTGTTTGGGTTGCAGCCTGGCTCCCCCACTCCTCACAGGCTGTGTGACATGCGGCGAGTTACTCAACCTCTCTGTGGCTCTTTTTCCTCATCTATAGGACAGGGATGATGATAGTCCCCCCTCGTGGAATTGAGAGAATTCGTTACTAAACACCAAGCACTTCGGGCAGCGCCTGGTACGGAGTCGTCTCTAAGTATCATCGCTGACAGGACCATGTCCATCCTACAGGTGAAGAAACAGACTCCGAGAAGTTAAGTGACTTTCCCGAAGTCAGACAGCTGCTAAGTCATTGCAGAGCCAGGACTGAGCCAGCACACCCACTGTCCTTTCCCTCCTTGGCCCGCCGTGTGAGCATCAGGATTGCGGTGACATCTCCAAGCTGGGAGGGACTATAGAGCTGACCCAGTCCCTCTCCCCTAGCAAGACAGGAATCCTTCCACCAAGCGTTAGGTGGTCCAGCCTCTCATAGGACTCTGAAGGGACAGGATTTTCAGAGAGCAGGGACCACGCCTCCTTGTTCACCGCTGTGTCCCCGTGCCCGGCCCATGCTAGACCTCAAAGAAATACTTGATGAATGTGTGAATGAATGGACCAGCAGCTCTCACTCTCCTCCAAGATGGTCTGGTCACAGCAGTCCAAGAATCCTTCATCTGAGGGTGCCTGAGGCTCTGCTGTGCACCCTGTGGCTGTCCCCCCCCAGTCTCCTCTGAGAACCCCAACACGGCCCATCCATTCTCATACCCGCAAGACACTGCTGCCTTTGCCTCTGGTGGCCCCAATTCGTCCTCCATCGTCTAAGGAAGCTCTGCAGGGGAGGAGCTGGCCCTGAGCCTCCTGGGCAGGTCAAACTAGAGGCACATCTGCCCAACGGGCATGAGGCAGCCAACACAGGTGAGTCACGGCCATGGGCACGCAGTGCTACAGGAGGGGGTGGCGCCAAACACCTTCCTCCCTTGTCACTCCTCTTGGTACAGCCTCTGTGGCTGTCCCCTCCTCCAAATCCCCTTCCTACTTCTCACTGTCCACCCACCATCAGCCAGGCTTTAGCTCCCCATGCCTAGCTTGGCCAGGTCTGCTCCAGACTTGGTTCCCTCCCATAACCAGCCCCTCACCCCTTCTCATCTAACCCTCTGGGGCCAACCCCATCTCTGCTTCCAACTAAGTTCGCTCCAATTTTTTAAAGTCTTAGTCTGGGTTACTGGCTCTCAACTGGGTGTGATTCCCCCCACCCCTTACAGGGCACAACTGGCAATGTCTGGAGACATTTTTGGCGGTCACTAGTGGGTGTGTGCCATGGGCATCTGGTCCGTAGAAGTAGAGGGCACTGCTCAGCATCTCCCAGTGCATAGGACACCCTCTGCAGCTGGGAATTATCGTATCAGTACTGCTGAGGTTTCAAAACCTGGTCTGAGGAGAGGGTACAAGACCAGTGACAAGGGAAGGGTGACACAGTTCTGCCTTCTCTCTTCCCCGTCCCCTTCCTCCCTGCATCCTCAGCTCAGCCTTGGAGCTGGGACCCCTGGAGTCTCCCCAAAAAGCTATGTAGCCAGCTCCCCAGTGGTTCCCAGAGCCCAGTTCCTAAAACCCTGCCCAAACTCTCCTTTTCTTCCTGGGAGAGAGAGAACGTGGGGTCTTACCTCCAGCCACTGGCTTTAAGGACATGGCCAGGGCACACAATAGGGCCATATCAGGTGGGCTCTGAATGGCTGGAGGAAACCAGATTCTTCCTCTTCAAGTGGCACACAGCTAAAATCATAAGACACTTGACCATGAATGGGTTTGAATCTTGGCACTGACACTTAGTGACTGTGTGACCTGAGCAAATGGCTTGCCCTCTCTGTGCCAGTTTCCTCATCCATCAAATGAGATGAAGCTGACAACAAACTTAGCTCAGAAGTTGTTGTGAGGTTAAACTGAAGCGTTTAAGTTCACGGATTAAATTCAAGGAGATTGCCACGCCTCGAACAGTGTCTGGCACACAGGAAGTGCTACATAAGCATAAATGATTTCTAAAGAAATGACTGATGCTCTTCGCAGAGCTCATAAGCTGGGGACCGTGGCTGGGGTACATACCTCTTCCTGTGTACCCAGCCTACAGGGTCCTCCACTGTGCCCAAACCCCCATGACACCAGCACCCTCCAAGGCCCTGGACTAGAGCTCAACCACTGCAAGTCCCCTGACTTGGGGGAGCCAGGCCTGCGCCCCGAGGAAGCCCTGCACAGCTTGCGGGAAGAGACCAAGGGGTTCAGCACCAACGGCCCGCAGACCCCCAGGCCTCTGGCTCTTACCCATAAATGTCCACGAGGGTCTCCACGCCAGCCACACACACGGCGCTAGTGGGATGCTCCAGGGACACACGCACGATTCTCTGCAGTGACATGCTGGCCTTGGGACTGGGCCTGGGCCACCAAACCCAACACGGCCCCACAGATCCCTTGACTGTGGTTTAAAGGACACCGGCCCCGCCTCTTCAGCCCGGGGTGCTAGCTCATTGGTTCCAGTTCTGGAAGCCCAGCCCCTTCCCAGAGCCGGGAGCTCAGAATTGGCCGGAAGGAACCCATCATTTGCATATGAACCTGTTGCTCCGCCCCCAGCATGGAGGGAGTCAGGTTCTCCCTCGAAGGGAGCAAGTCCCCACAGGTATCTGGCTGGGCCACGAGGGCTTTGAGAGGTGGAGGAGGCAAAGATGTGGGTTATTGATCTGGGCGCCTCCTTCCCTTTCCACACTCCTCCTCACCCCCTTTCCTGCATTTTCAGAGATGATCTGGTTTGGTGGGGAGCTTCTCTACCCTGCTGAAGGAGCAGGTGAAAATGCAGATTTCCAGGCCCCGCCTCCAGTCTGACGCGCCGGGAAGGGGGTACCGCCTGGCATGTGGATTTTTTTTTTTTTTTAATAAGCACCCCAGAGCATTTTGAGAAACTTTGAGAAACAGCAGACTTTTTCCTAAGAGCATGGAGTGTAGAAGCAGGACTGGATTCAGCCCTGCCTCAACCACATCCTGCTGCGCGGAGTGGGCGAGTCACATCATTGCTGTGTCCCTCACGTGTCGCTTCTGAAAATGCTGTTGCAGGGCTTCCATGGGACGACGTGGGCAGAGTTGTAGTGTGGAGCTCGGCATTATTTTATTACTGGCGTTGTTATTATTTTCACATGCCAAAGGCCTGTGGAAGGGGCGGGTGGTGCGATTTAAACCCTTTCCAGCTAGAAAGAGCTTAGAACATCAGGGCAGGAAGGCTCACTTGTCAGGTGGGGAAACTGAGGCCAGAGGGGGTATTCAGCCACCTGAAGCAGCAAGGGCTCTGGGGAGAGGGGTCTTGGGTTCAGATCCCGACTCCGCCATGCACCAGCTACATGACCTTTGGTGGTTACGTTCCCTCTCTCCGACCCTTGGTTTCCTCACCTGTAGAAAATGTGGCTCATCACCACCTGGGCAGAGATAATGGCGGGGACACGCCCTACCCAGCCAGGCTCTAAAGATGCTGGATAGATGAAGCTTCCTCCCTTCTCTCTAGCGATGCTGCCAGTCTGAGGCAAGGGAGGGACCGGGACCTGCTCCCCAGAGTTCCCAGTGGGTGAACTCCAGCAGTTCAAGGATCTCGGCGGGTCTCCAAGGCTGATGCCCTTCTCTCCCAGAGTCTGGGAAGGATGTTCTCAAGAAGAGCCGCTGGGCTGCTAGATTCAAAGACAGCTTTACTTTTTTTGGCTGGAAAATGGTGTGATGGCTGACTCAGCTCTGGGTAAGAGTCAGGGCTCAGAAGGAAGTCCAAACTATCTCCCTACCTGCTTATGAACACAGCAGGGGAATCGGTGCAGAAAGTAAGGGCTTCCCTTGGGCACCGGCCCACTGTGCTGGGGCAGGACCTGCTTCCGACTTAGAGCCCTGTAATCTCCCTTTGGAAGTAGAGCCAGGCCTTCGCCTCTACCCGGTTGATACCAGCTGGTAGAAATATATCCGCGGTTCGTTCAGACTAAAGTGTCAATGACTGATGGGCAGCAACGTTTTGCCTTTTAGTCCACAAGATAGAATAAAGTGAGTGAGTGAGTGAGCATCAAAGGGGGCCACCTGAGGCAGCAGCCTGTGCATAGGGTGAGAGGGGTGATATTTTCAGGCTCCTGAAACCAGAACACTGAGGCTGGGTAACCCAGTCACTTTAGAGGCAGGAAGGAAAGGGGATCACAGCGGCCTTTGGCCCTGGGCACCAGTCCCACTGAAGAGTCTCCTGCCTCTGCCAGTAGGGCCCAGCCCACCTGCATCTGAGAGATGGAAGAGAGAGATAGCCCAGGGAAGGAAGAGTTAGGACCCACCTCTCCTCTGATACCCATCTCAGCAGGGCAGTTGGCCTCAGAGCCATGGGCTGGTGCCAGTCATCCCGCTGAATCAGCCTGCCTGCCTGGCACCGGCCCTGGGGGCTCTCTCAGCCAGGAAGGAGCTGCCCACGGCCCGCAGTTGAGCCAAGGAGCTGGGGCATGGTGGGTGGAACGGGAAGGAAGGTTCTCCCCTGCCTCCTTCCCTCCTCCCTGCAGCCCAACGAATAGAAACTAAGGAGGCAGCCACTTGAAGAAATGCATATTGACATTTTTATTAATCACGTAGGAGATGATTGGTCACCGGAACATCCTCAGTGGGGGTCATCAGGGCCCTCGGACAACTCTAGCATTAATTCCAGAGCTTCCCACACTCAGGGTAGCTTGAGAAGGCCTGCTCCCCATCCTCCCGATCCCTCCGTAATGCCCATTCCCCTCCACCCACAGCCTTTCCCTGGGGAATCTCAACCCTGGCTGCTCGCCCTTGGTCCCGAAGAGCTTCCCTTCTCTCCTTGGCTCAGTCTAGGCTGCGTCATGGTTATGAGCAGAAAGTGCAAAGGTTCGACCAGAGGCTTCCAAATGGGGTCCCCAGAATCTTCTGGAAGGGGAGAACCCGGGTACACCACCCCTGACATCTTAAACCAGAGCAGTTCTGTTTCATCCGCTTCATATGTCCGGTTTCCATGGAAGTTTCTGGTTGCTAAGTGTTCTATGGCTCACAGAGTTTAACAGTGGCTGGCTAGCCTGGTCTTGGTCTTAACAGGGGCCACTGAAAACCCCGCTGGTGGAGGCCCGGGGCTGAGAGCCCCTGGCAATGGTGGGGAGGGGGCAGGCTGGCTCCCTTGTGCCTGCGCCTGCCTGGGGCAGGGGCCACCGCTTGCCCGGCACTGGCCAAGCCTGCCTGCCTGTGCACATCCCGGTGACCTCACCGGGGACCAGCCTCTTAACCAACCCCCACCCCCGTGGCAGTTCTCTTGCCCTCTTTGGGGGGCATGGGGGCGGATATAGGCCTGCTATGGGGTTGACTCCACAGCGGAAACCCAGGCTACGTGCAGGGTCTCCGAGCTGCTGAGAGAGACGGGGCGAGCCTTCCCTCCCACTGCCTGCGGGACCAAGGGGAATAATTAAAGACAATTAAAGGAAATTAAACCCCACCTTCAGAGATAACCTAATGGCCCCCCACCCTCTCTTAACATCGGGGCCCCTGCCCCCTGTGACATCTGGAACGGTCAGCACCCCCCGTTTTGCATCCAGAGTCCAAAATCCGAAGTGGGGACCAGGCCCCGCGGCTCATCCTCAGGCGTCGGCCTCCTCTGCCACCCTGGCCTCCTGCCAGCTTGCCTCTGTGTGTCCCCTGAGGCCTCTCTCCAGCCTCACAGTGTTTGGGGGCCGGAAGCAGCCAGCACTCGTAATTAAAGGCTTTCTAACCAGGTAACAAGCACCCTTCTAAGGACAGAGTCAGGTATTAAAGGGGTTTTGTTGCCTTTTCTTTTTTAAACAGGCCCTCAGATGCCGGGTTTTCCTGTCCTTATTTGTCTCTATAAACATGGCTGAGAGATCCCAGGAGGTCCCAGGACAGCTGGTAGAGAAAAGACGGTGTCTCACCTCCCTGCTCCTGCTCGTACAAGAACCACGGATGCCTGCGGCCCAGGCCCCCACCCCAGAGCCCAGGCCCTCTGGGACCCCTTCCTGGTGCCGACACGAGAGGAACAGCAGAACGGATGGGGAGCTACTTAGAGTGACCAGGCACAGCCGGCTGTGAACACATTAAGGCCATTGCTCTTTTCTAGAACCTCTAGGAGTGGTAGATCAGGAAGGCGGAGAGAGGAATGAGGACAGTCCTCCCTGGGCCGGGGAGGCCCCTCCAGAGGGAGGTGTGTGTGTGTGTGGTGTCCACGGTCATATCCCCATATCCCCGGGCCCGCGGTGGCCAGCACGTTTGCAAGCACTCGGGAAGAAGCGCCACGGGCTCCCCTCAGAGGCCGGAGGCTGGGTGGAGGGTCTTCGCCGTCACCCTGGCGTGGCTCCCTGGCAGGTGGGCGGAGGGGATGGCGGGCGGAGGCAGGCTCAGGGCACCATGTGCCACCACTTGAAGGAGAAGGGCTGCCGGCGCACGTTGGTGCCGCAGTGGATCTCCCCAAGCAGCTCGTGGTAGGACAGATAGTCGTCGATGAAGGTGCAGTGCAGGCCCAGCGGCTCCAGCAGGGCGCGTACCTTCTCCTCCAGGCAGCAGCGGCCGTTGATGATGGGTCCGAAGGGCTTGGGGATGCCCAGGTGCTTGCCTAAGACCACCATATTGACCTGCAGAAGAGAGAAGACGAGGGAAGCCTTGCTACCAGGGGACGCCCCCCACATGGGGCCCCGTCCCCAGGTCCATCCCATTCTCATCAGCATCCCTGGGCCGCTAGGACAGGCGCTTGCGCAAAAACTAGGGTCAATGGAAAGAAGAAACGGATTCGTGTTTGGAAGAGAAGATTAATACCAAGTAGGGCTGCCAAGGACATCCGTGATGCCTTTATGTGAATGACACTATTCCTCCAATACTTCCTCTCAAAATATCGTCAGATTCTAACAGTTTAGTTAGAGCAAGCCTTCACCATCATCGGCCAGAAACTTTGTACAACAAATATCTATGAGGTCCACGGTGTGAATGTCCTTCTGGTGTGGTGTCCTTGTGCAGTGCACAGCTTGCTCAACTCTCCCTGGAAGCCCTGATAAGTGTTATGGTTTTTTGAACATCCCCTGTGTGCCAGATACGGCATCACTAAACCTCACAGCCTCCCTCTGAGTCAGTGGCTGGGGAAGGTTAAGTAACATAATCCAGGCCACACAATCAGAGAACGGAGAGATGAGGGCGCTTGGGTAGCTCTGCCGGTTAAGCATCTGCCTCCGACTCAGGTCATGATCCCAGGGTCACAGGACTGAGTCCCGCATTGGGCTCCCTGCTCCTCGGGGAGTCTGCTTCTCCCTCTGTCTCTCTCTGTCTCTTATGAATAAATTTTTTTAAAAATCTTTTAAAAAAAGAGAACAGAGAGACTAAAATTTATGTGGATGTAACTCACGCCCAAACTCATGCTCTTTATCTTCTGCCAGAGTTGGTAGCACTGTGGCTGGCTGGGGGGCTGAAGAGTCAGGGCAAGGGGCTAGAGCCCCTGGTGGCTTCTCAGTCTCCAGGGGCACTTCCGCTTCCCTGGCTGAGGGCCCTAACCCTGGGGAAGGGAAACTTTCCTAGGACAGGGTATGGAAAGGTCTCAGAGAAAACCTCGGCCCCATACTGATGGCCAGAGGAGCTGCCCTTGGTGTTCCAATGGGACTCTTTGGGGACCTGCTGTCCAGAGGCTGGTGCTGGGTCATCTCAGCATGGGATGGACCACCCCGGACTCTGCGCTCTCACATTTTCCCTGCCATGGCCCCTTGGCCTCAAGTCTACCCTGCAGGGCCATCCGCAGCTGGGAATAGTATGAAGCTGGAGGGTCCTCTGGGGTCCATCCCATGGCCTTGGCCCTGAGCTACCCCATTGCCCACGAATGGGCCAGAATATGCCAGGTGGAAGTGAGGCAAGTAAAGGGACAAAGAGCCTGGAGAGGAGATGAGAATTCAGGAGACTGAAGGCTCCTCGCTTGCTGGGTGACCTTAGGCAAGTCAACCACTCAGCTCGGAGGGCCCGTTTCCCCATCCGACCCATGAGGGGGTTCAGTGAGCATTCCCTACGGGGCTCTTCCAGTGTGGACATACTGGGATCGTTTAGCAGGGTCTGGACCATAGTTTAGGGATTCTCACAGAGGGGTGTGTGTTGGGGTGGGGGCTCCCAAAAGAGGGCTGGCCAAGGTCATGGGCTGTGTCCCAGGCTCTCCCCCAACCTCAGCCAGAACCAGAACCTGGGTGTCCCTTAGTGTCTCCCTGACCAATATGGCGGCCACATGCAGCCACAAACAGCTGTTGGAAATTAAGTAAAAGCATAAATTTCATTCCTCAGCCACACTAGCTATATTTTAAGTGCTCAGTGGCTTGGTGGCTCCCACGTTGTGTTGTGTAGACACAGAACTTTTCCATTACCTGAGAAAGTTCTAACACACAACACTGCCTTAGTTCTCAACCAGGGTGATTTTGCCCCCAGGACATTCCGGTTGTCACAGCAAGGGGAGTGCTACTTACTGGTATCTCATGGGCAGGGGACAGGGACGCTGCAGCCATCCCATGAGGCACAGAACAGCCCCCACAACAAAGAATTTGGGCCCAAACATCAGGAGAGCCAAGGTCATGAAGCCCTGCCTTAGAGGTCTCTGCTAGGACCTCACAGTGAGGATGTAGGAGTGAGAACACATCCCGGCAAGGAAGCCCCGCCCCACATACGTGCCTCCAGGCAGGCCCTCGGGATTCACTCCCACCCCTTGGCTTGTCCAGTGACAAGGACTAGAGCGAAAGGCCCCGGGCTGAAGAAGGAGGGTCTCCTGTACTGGGGAGCCCAAGCCGCCAACACCCTGACATCCTTTCCCAAGGTGTTAATGGGGTAGCCGGTGCTGTGCTGATAGCATCACCGGGCCCCTCCCAGAGGCCACACCGGTGAGATCACACCTGGGCATCTGCTTGTCAGCTGCTGACTTAATGACAGCGGGGAGGCAGCCACCTTGGGCCCGCCTGCTCGCCTGGGGAGCTGCACTGGGGAGCAGCCTGTAGGGGGCCACGGTGCAGGGCAGAGCCAGCAGCTGAGGCCCAGGAAAGGACGCCTGAAACACTGGAACCAAAAGATGCTTCCTTTTTCCACTTGGGAGAAAAAAAACGCCCTTTGCTCAGGGCTGGCCCATGCATGGAAGGAGGTTCAGCCGCACCCCGGCCCGCATCCACGAGATGCCCATAGCTCCCCCATCCCCGTAGCAATGAGAAAATGACCTTGGGGGCAAATTTGCCCTGGTTGACAGCCACCGATGGAGATGCTTTGCACGAAAAGCAAACATACGCAGGAGAGGTCCACAAGCCGCCCACCCGCCCCAGTCTCTGCCCAGCGGCCCTCGGATGACAGGAAGTGCTTCTCCTCTGGAGCCCCAAATGACACCCCTCTGGGCCCTGTCGGGCCCCAGGGAAAGGAAATGACCTTCTGCGCTCTCACCATGTCAGGGAAGAAGGCTTCTGCATAGGAGCCCTTCAGGGAGAAGAGCTGGGGGATATCGATGATGTCCCGCTCAGTCAGGCCCAGCTCCCGCTTCAGCACCTCTCGGTTCCAGTCGATGCATTTCTGGGGGCAGGGGGAGAGGCAGCGGGCACCCAGGGAGCCGGGGAGGCTCTAACACTTGCTGAATGCCAACTGCGTGTCAGGCCCAGCGCACGGCGCTGGGCACACCTTCACTCCTCCAATCCTCCCAACAGCTATGGGCCCCTGCCACTCCCAGATAGAGAAACTGAGTCTCCAAGGACCTGCCCAAGGGCACAGAGCTAGGACACAGCAGAGCTGGGATGTGGACCCAGGCAGTTTTGGTTCCGAAAGTGCCTGCTGCTACACCACACTGCCCCAGGTGCAGCGTGAGCCGTACCCCTGTGCATCTCAGCAGTGAGGGAGAGAGTGCCAGGCTCCGCTCAGGAGAAGGGAAGGGCCTCCTCCATTTACTGAGCACAGCTGCCACGAGGTCCTGCACCTTGCACTTGGCTGGCATTAGCCCCGCCCCTCCCAGAGACCTCTTCCCGCCCTCACCCATTGTCCCTTTGACTCCCACCTGCCCCACCCCTCACCCCCACGGGGCCCCATTTCTCCACATTTCTCTCCTCTCACTCCGCTCCCCGGAACCTGGAATCTCATTTCCTCAGAGCAGAGCTAGATCTCCCTCATCAGACTGGAAGCTCCCTGAGGGACTGCTATGTCTCCTCCATCAGACCCTGGGTTTCCCACTGCAGAGGTCCTACCTTACCCACAGGTTTTGGCAGCCCTCAGGACAGGCTGAGCCCCTAATCCCCAGCCCAGCAATTCCTGGGGCTGCTTCTCCTGGGAACTGGGGGACCCCCAAGAACCCTCACCTGTACATAGAGACTGTCGCTCCTGAGACGACGGTCGGCCAGCATCTCATTAATGCTTCTATTCGCCTGGTAACTTAACCCTGAGAGAAAGAAGGTATGATGGGGGTTCAGGGCGGACTGCCCAGGGCCATCTCGGGCCTGGGGCTGTAGAATCCAGGCCAGGATTTTTCTCCTCCCTCAGGGCCAAGGGCTGAAGCTAGGACAGAGAATGTCAGACCCAGGAGACCCTGCAGGGCCCAGGCTCTGGCTGCAAGTGCTTCCCGGGGATGGAGCACAGGCTCCTGGGGAAGAGACTCCTGGCTCAGTGCTGTGTCATTAAGGTGCAGCTACCATTACTGAACACCCACCATGCCCTGGCACCCTCCTAAATTTGTGACTAATCTTTAAAACAATGCTAGAGGGATTAATTATCACCCCCAACTCAGAGCAGAGGAAACTGAGGCACTGAGCGGTTTGGAACACAAGCTTGATCTCCCAGCCCAGGATTTGAACCCAGGTCCTGAAGCTCTGCCACAACCCTTCCTGTGCTCCATTTCTCAGGTGGGAACACTGAGATCCATGGTGGGAAGGGGGAGGTGCTCAAGGGGGCCCAGCCAGATCCTTGGACAGTCTGTCAACTCCCAGAGGCAGGCTTACAGAGTGGCCCTGACCATGCACCTGGCTTCTCCCCCACTCCCCCACTCTTGAGCGAGCCCCAAAGCCCTGCCTCATCCTGGGGATAGCCCTGAACCAGGCACCCCTCCCAGGAAAGGGATAAGGGAAAGGATGCAAGATCAGCAGGGTGCACATTGTTTCCGGTGGCTTTCCTCTCCTGGGGTGTGGCCAGGAGCCACCCACTCTTACTACGGAGGTCACCCTCTGTGTGTGCCTGGGACAGTTCACTGGCCTCTTGGCTTCCATGCCTCGGCCCAATAAAGGGAGGACTGAGAGCCCTGCTCCCAGGGGAGGGTGTCAGAAGAATTAGTGATGTTCAGCTCTAAGCGGAGGGATCGGAGCAAGTCAAAGGCATAGCCACGAAAGGCATCCCCGGTGCCCAGGGCTGGCAGTGAGAGGGCAGGATCCCCACAGGGGGACTGGGCCATTGGCACTCACCATCAAACTGGGCGGCATCCCCATACCCCTCCTCTTCCTTCTCTTGGAACAGTCTGAGGCAAGCGCTAGGGCTCGCCAGGAGCAGCCGGAAACCCTAGCACAGAGGGAGGAAGAATGTCTCAGTGGATGGGGTCCCCCTAGGTGCAGGAGACCCTAAACTCAGGAAGGGCCTGAATTCAGAGGCCAGACCATGCAGGGGTGCCACCTACCAGCCACAAAGAACTCTCAGCGAGTCCCCTAATCCTCCAAGCTGGTTTGCACCCCCAAGCCTTTGTCCAAGACATTCTCTGCCTGGATGCCCTTATCAACCAGGGAACTCAGCCACTGGCCACTGGTCAGCCTTCCCTCCCAGGCTGCTCGCTCTCTGAGCAAGGGGCCCTCTCTGCAAGGCAGTGGAGCTGAGTGGTTAAGAGGCTGGTCCCGAGTCCTCTGTCTGGGTTTGAATCTTACCCTACAAGTAATTGCCCTTCTGAACCTCAGTTTTCCCATCCATAAGATGGGGACAATGATAATACTACCCACTTTATGGAATTGCTGGAAGATTAGATGACTTAAAACACATGCACACCATAGGTGCTCACTAAATGTTACCAGTTATCATTATCAGTGTCATCCCTGGGTTTAGACTGAGAAGTCTGGATCAGAGCAAATACCCAACAAGTGTGAGAATGAGTGTATGAGTGGTGGAGCCAACCAGCACCCTCCTGATCTGAGCTTGACCTCCTCCAGGAAGCCCCCCAGATGAACATCATCTTGTTCCCAAGGTGCCCTGACTCTGAGCTCCCTATGGACATAGGCAGTGAGCTGGTTCCAGGCAGCTTTGCCCCATCCATCTTTTTCCCATCAGGTTGGGGAGTGGGGGGTGGCTCAGGCAGGAGGAGAGGGGACGTACCTTTTGATCAGAGGTGGGCACAAAGCTCAGGAACTCATCCACGTGGCCCACGGAGAGCCAATCAGAGTAGAGCTCCACAGGTGCCTGCACCTGCTGGGCCTGCAGGAAGTCCCGGACCACCTTGGCCATCCGCCTCCCACCGGACCTGGCCCAGGAGGGAAAGAGTGGGGTCATTTCATGCCTACCATCCGCTGGCTCCCTGCAGGCACTCTCTGAGCCTCCCACCCCTGTCCAGGCCTCATAATGTCCCTCTGAACGGGTCTCCTTTCGTCCCCACTTCCTGGCTCCAGCTCCCAGGGTCTCCCCAGAACTCACTGTCCATCCTGACCGTCATCCCAGAGACTCCAGCCCTCCCATACACAAAGCATCCTCCCCAAGGCCAGGAAGGCCCTGCCAGCCCCTCCCCACTAAAAAGAGCCAAACAAGAGAGCTCCACCTGCCAAAGGGAACTAAAGACCCTGACCTCACATCCCATGACTCAGAGAGGTTGACTCTTTACCTAAGGTGCCCAGCCTCAGGTTCCAAAGATGACCAGGAGCTGGCCGGCCCCTCCCTCGGCCCAGTGTTTCCCGAAGCGTGAGGTCTGGACCACCTGGGAGTCAGACTCTGGTGGAGGCAGCTGCTTGTTTCAACAGAGAGTTCCTGAGCCCTGACCTCCTCCACATCTCAGAGTCTTTTTTTTTTTTTAAGATTTTATTTATTTGTTTGACAGAGAGAGAGAGATCACAAGTAGGCAGAGAGGCAGGCAGAGAGAGATAGGAGGAAGCAGGCTCCCTGCTGAGCAGAGAGCCCGATGTGGGGCTCGATCCCAGGATCCTGAGATCATGACCTGAGCCGAAGGCAGAGGCTCAACCCACTGAGCCACCCAGGTGCCCCCACATCTCAGAGTCTTGAAGAACGTGGCACATCCAAGGATGTGGGATCTGCATCCCAACCAGCCCCTCGGCTGATTCACGCGCCAGAGAACCACTGCCCTGGTCACCTTGTGCTCAACATGGACTGTCTAGCAGTTCCTGAAATGAGCTCTGGGCAGTTTCACACCACCCTTTACTAGCAGAGGGAGGGGCTGAGGTGGCCCAAACCAGGGAGCAGGTCTTGGGAGCTGGAGTCCCAGGGCTGTGGGAGGAGACATTACCAAAAGCCGCCTGGGCCTGGGGGTGGTTTCCACACTGCCTCCAGCACGGCCATGTCCCCATTTCACAGATGGGGCAGCTGAGGCCTAGGAAGGTCAAGGGGAGGACTTGTCCAAAGTCAGAGCCATGTCTGATATACTCTGGGCTCTCTCCACCTTTCCTTAGCACAGGTAACCATGTGCAAACACACGCATATATATAGAGAGAGAGACATTTTTTAATATGTTATATGTTTTAATATATTAATATTTTTTAATATGGCTTTGCTTGCCTGGCTTAAGGACCTATTATGGACAAGCTCCCCAGCCTACATCGAATCTGGTGCTTCTACCTTAAGCAGAACACAATCCAGCCGTCCCCTCTCCTCTTCTGCCACCATCTGGCCCGCACACCTCCCTCATCTAAATAATTCTAGTGGCAGGGGCTCCTGGGCCACTCAGTGGGTTAAACCTCTGCCTTCAGCTCAGGTCATGATCCAGGAGTCCTGGGATGGGACTCCCCTTGCTCAGTGGGAGGTCTGCTTCTCACTTTGCCCCTTCTCCTACTCTCTCTCTCAAATAAATAAAATCTTAAAAAAGAAAGAAGAGAGAGAGAGAGAGAGAGAGAGAGAGAGAGAGGAAGTGAGGGAGGGAAGAAAGAAGAAAGGAAGAAAGATAGAAAGAATTCTAGTGGCTTGCTTCTTTCCCTGGTCTCTCTGCTTCACCCTTGCTCTCTTGCAGTCTAACCAAACGGAGGCTCCCTCCGTCCTCCAGACAAAATCCTCCCACCACCCATCTCCCTCGTTGTACATGCAAAGTCCTCACGCTGACCTGCACAGCCCCTACCAATCCCGACAACTTCCCGCCTTCCACTCTCCTCTTCATCTGCTCAGTTCTGGCCACGCTGGCCTCTTGCTGCCCCTTGAACATACCAGGTACAGGTACAGACCTGTCTCAGGACCTTTGCACATGCTGTTCTCTGTACCAGCAATTACTGCCCACCTCCCCTCTCCCCATGGCTCGCTTCCATCTTCAGATTTAACTCAAATGTCATCTTCTTTCTCTATGAGGACTTTGAAAATTACAACAGTCCCTCAATCCCCTTCCAGATTTATTTTTCTTTGGCACTATTTGGTGTACTTTCTATCTCATGTATTGCCTGGCATCCCACCAGAACATAAGCTCCAGGAGGGCTGGAATTTTGTCCACATTCACTTCTGGGGTCCTAGCACCTCTTATGTACTAGATGCTCAAAACCTAAAAACTGTTTGTAAATGATATGCTTTTGAACAACTGTGTAATAGTCCATAGTCTGTATCAATCAAATATGTCATAGACTCGACAAGCAGTGACAAATGACAACACTGATTTGACCTGGGGGATAGGATTGTGGAAAATATTTTTTTTGTATTTCTGTTATTTTAAGATGGTGCTGGTGATTTAAAAGACTTCCTAAACACAGTGAGATAATGGAGAAGAGCGAGACTCTGGAACCTGCTCCTGAGCAGAAAGTGTCAGGAATGAAGAAGGTTCTTCGTCAGCCCAAGCCTGCCTGGGGAGCGTCAGAACTGCTCGCGTGTCACATCAAAGCCACCACCAGGGGGCAGAATTGCTCAAAGATTATTTTAAATATACCGCACAGAGGTGGAGAAACCAGAGAATGGACAGGACACTTACTGAGCACCTAGTGTGTACCTGCTTGAGGCTCCTAGTACTAAGTATCTTGCTTTTTTTAAAAATTATTTTATTTATTTATTTGACAGAGATCACAAGTAGGCAGAGGCAGGCAGAGAGAGAGGAAGGGAAGAAGGGTCCCTGCTGAGCAGAGAGCCTGATGTGGGGCTCGATCCCAGGACCCCGGGACCATGACCTGAGCCAAAGGCAGAGGCTTTAACCCACTGAGCCACCCAGGCACCCCCTAAGTATCTTGCTTACTGTCCACAATTCCCCTATGCTGTATGTACAAATAATGCGCGGTCATGATCTGAACTCTGCCCGGCTAAGCTCTCTGACCTCATCCCCGATGGAGACCCTCCTTGCTCACTCAGCTCCAGCTCATGGGTCTCCTTGCTGCTCCTCTAATGTCTCCAACACACTCCTGCCTCAGGGCCTTTGCACTGACCATTTCCACTCCCTCACACGTTTTCCTCCCAAATACCCACATCTTTCCTCCAGGGCTTTGTTTAAATGTCAGTTTCTCTGCAGGGTGCACTTTACCTAACATTCTCCCTGCTAGAATGAATGTAGGCTGTCTGTCTGTTCACTACTGAGGTCCAAAAGAAGCGAAGACAGGAACATAGGACAGCAGCCTGAGTGTTGAATTTTAGTCTGGGGCCCAAGGAGGAGATCTGGATTCTATCCATACTGCTAACTTACTGTGTGATCCTAGGCAGTAGGTGTCCCTCTCTGAGTCTCAGGGACCCCTTCTGTTTACCAAGGAGCTTGTTTCTGGTTATCTACACAATGGTCAGTGGACTGGGTCTCAGCTGCACTGGGGATCCTCACCTTCCTATCCCCAGTCCTTGCTCTGAGCCTGGGAGCTTCCAAAACATTTCTTTTATTCAGGGCCACAGACCTGGCAAATGGGAAGTTTCAATAAATATTTATGGAATCAGCAAATGAATGCATGAATGAGTGCATTCCGTTCCCCTTTCTGAGCCTCAGCTTCGTCATCTGTGAAATGGGGATAATAATCATCCCAACCTCATAGGGCTGTTCTAAGAATTAAATGAGGTAATGGGTAAATCATTATGTTCATGGCACATAGTAGTTGATTAATAAGTTTTGTCCAATGAGTTCCAACCTGCTTCATAGCAGACCCACTGCTGGGGACCCAGCTAAACAATACTGAAACATCCAGAAGACAGTTAACACAAATTCTTTATCCCCACTAGTGCTGATGATACAGCTAGCATAGAGATTTTTAATAGACCCATTTCACAGACAGGGAACTAAGTAAGGCATGGAGTAGAAAATAATTTGTTCATTTCCTAATGTATCTGTTGCACACTGATAAATCCCTAGTATCAGCCATGCCTGGCACATAGTAGGCCTGAAATAAATAGCTTCAAATGAGTTAACTGAGCACCTACTATGCGTCAGGCACTACAGTAAGTGCTGCTTAGGTGGTATACCCCCAAACGTGTGACTATTATATGGCAGAGGTAGGACTCGAACCCAAGCCCATCTGGGCTCCAAAGCCTGTGCTCCTTCCTCCTGGCTCCCTCCCTGAAGCCCAGGAGGACTACCTGGAGGCTTCATGGTCCTTCCGCTTCCAGGGCTGTGGGCGGGATCCGGTCCCAGAGTAGTGTCTGAGCATGAGTCACCAGCGAGGTGAGCACTCCTCCCTCTAGCCAACCTCAGCCCCAGGCACCCAGCTTGGGCACCCGGCTACGTGCTTGGGGTTAGTGCCAGGAAACCTCGTCTCACCAGATCCATAGCCCTGAGACTGCCAGGGTCACCACCTGAGGCTGGGTGACCTTCCTGTGACTGCCTGCCTGCTCTAGGTGTCAGTCAGGCCCCAGGGTTTTCACCGGGTTTCAAGGCCACCCATACACACAAAGGAGAAGGTGGCCTCCGGTGCCCGTGGTGGGCTTAATGTCCAGGCAGGAAGTCAAGGACCCCACCAGGATCCCTGGACAGCGTACCCCATTCTTCGGTCAGCAGAATTTAGCAGACACTGTCACCTGTCTCAGCACTAACCCCTATAAACCTTATTTCCCACCTGATGACAGCTGTCCAGGGTGGGACTCACCAGGTCACCTCTACCACTCTGGTGTCCTGGCCAGCCACTTGTTCATCGGCAACCACCTTGGTGACCCCTGGGCCCTTTAAGCTGTTGCTAGAACAATAGCCATTTTGACCTTCTGGGAGAGGTCACCAGGTCCATCTCCCGCCTCTGGGCCAGATGGCGCATCACCTCTCCAACAATTTCCGTGTTTCAAAAGAAGCTGGAAAATCTGGCAGCTCCCCCTATATACGAGCTGGTGACTAATGAAGCTCATTAAATACTTGGCAGGCCCAAAGACCGTGGGTCGCTAGTTCGTGAGTTTCCTCCAACGAGAAATGAGCTTTTAAATCGAAGACTCTAGGATTCCGAGTCTTTGACTCCAGGACCGCACACAGGAATAAAGACCACTTCTCAGACTGGGGACCCATGTTTGGGGTGAGGGAGCTGGAGTGTGCATGCTGTGGGGTCCCCACGCCCTCCCGCCTCCCGCCCAGCCTCTCACTTGGGGAAGCTGCTGCCGATGAGGATCCGGCCCAGGGGATATTCCTTGCCGCCCACTGTCACGGGGGGGCTGACGTCCAGGTTGCCGAAGGAGTCAAGGCTGGAGGCGCCAGCGAACAGGATCTCCCGGGTTACATATCCGAAGTCAGGACCCTAGGGGAGGACCAGCAAGTCCCCCCACCCCAGAAGGAGGGGTCAGTTAGGACAGGAAGTGACAACTCTTGGGTCGGGGGGTGGAGGTGTGCGATTAAAGTCCAAGTCTGCAACCGGACAATAACGAGAAAAATCCCCAAATGTTGGGAAATCAGGCAATACCCTTCTCAAGTATCCTTAGGTCAAAGAAGAAATCCAAGTGGAAACTAGACAATATTTTGAAGTGTAAGGTAATAAGCATGCAGCCCACCAGAACTTGGGTGCTCATGAGGCTGCAGCTAGGAGCGGCTGTAGCTCCGAACACACATATCAGGAAGAGAGAGGGTTGGAAAATCTTGCTTCCATTTCCAGCTAGGAAAAGAACAGCAAATTAGACGCAGAGCAAGTGGAAGGGAGGACAGAGTAAAGACGGGGACAGAGATGAGCGGGGAACGCCCCGGCAGGGTCAGGCCCGGGCTTGGGGGCAGGCCCTTGGTTGATGCAGAACTCACCCTGTGGGGCTCACTGTTGCCTGTGCTGGGGCTGGGTCCCGGCCCCGGGTCCCGGCCCCGGCCCCTCCAGGCTGTGGTAAACACCCTGCTCCAGGTGACCAGGAGTTCCCGGACTTCCCTCTCCCAGCCCCCACCTGGACAGAGGGACAGTCCCTGCGCAGGGGTGTGGGAGCCGGGAAACAGGCAGAGATGGTGAGCTGTAGGGCTCAGGCCCACCTCCAAAGGCAGTTCAGCCTAGTGGTAGGGCTGTAGAGACAGTCCCTCTGGTTTGGCCTCTTGGTGCCACTAGCTGCATGGCCTAGGGTAAGTTACTTAACCTCTCTGAGCCTCTGGAAAGAGGGACTGAACACAGAACTGTGGATTTGAGGAGTGACCCTGTGACCCGAGGGCCGGGTGCCTGGAATGCAGTGCAAGGTTGCTGGGGCTGTTCTCGTCCCCATCCTGGGCACGAGAGGCAGCATGGGGCCTGGCCTGCAGCAGGGGTTCAGAAAACATTTGTTACCTTAAGAGGCCCCACCTCGTAAAAGCAAGAGTCATGAGGGCTCGCCAACGGTGCGCTCCCCCACAAGGCAGTTTGGTCTCCCCAGGGCTGGCCCCACTGTTGACTCCCATCCACATGGGGGAGAAGGGCTCCCCAGGAGGACTTGACTGGCCTGCCCTTCCCAGAACGGGGTGATTTGCATGCTGTTTGCATGTCATTTGCATGTTCTGGCCCAATCTCCCCCCCCATTTCTCCACCATTTGTGTCCTTTAGCTCCCCCTAAAGGACAAGGACCAGGACCAGCAAAGTCCTATAGGAGGAGCCCCCCCAAGGGACCTCCACTCAGCCCTTTGCCACATACCAGGATCCGCTTATAGGGGAAATGCTTCAGACCTCTGTTTCGGGGAGAGTCAAAGACCACTGGGAAGGACTTGTGAGGGGCCTCAGTGTAGCCAAACTCCATCTCGTCCTAGGAAGGGAGAAGAAGAGATCCTGGTGGTGTCCCCAGGTGTGATTTTCTGAACGGGGTGATCCCCTCGGAGCTGGGCCAAGGCGGGGCCACAGATGCTTCCTAAGACCTGGGGGTACCTGGGTCAGAGGTACAGGTGAGGCCTCTGGGAGGCCACTGGGAGAGGACTCTGTCTGGGACCCGGGCATGTGGGGGAAACAGGAGAGACTGGGAAGATGGGGCAGCGGGAATGTGTCCCCCTAAGCTGTCAGCGCCTCGCGCCCCATCCCGACCGAGTCCTGGCTTTTCTCGGGACACCAAGTCTGCTTAGGAACCTGTACGGGCCCCATTTCCCAAAGTCGGGGTAAAGGACGGGGGACCCAGGCGTCCTAGGCCACCCCTCCCCCAGGCTCCTGCACCCACCTGGATCCAGCGGTCATTTCTATTTTCAATCTGAGGACAGACGATCAGCTTGCAGTTGGTTTTCAATGCTAGGTCCAACATGTCTTCCAGAAATTTCTTATTTGGGCCATGAGAGTCTACCACACTGCAAAACACAGGGAGAGAGGAACGTAATTGTGACCTCTGACTGGGGCCTTGGTCCCGTCTGCACTAGGCCCCATGTGGCCCCTGGGTAGAGGGGTTCAGACACATTCCTGCCCTAGAGAAGACAGAGATGGATAATGTCCCCAGATCATAACTGCATGGTCAGGAGCAAGCCCAGGTGTGTGGAGCCCAAAGGCAGGGCACCTAGGCTAGCAGGCATGGCCATGGAGAAGGAGGCCTGGAGACTGGGGGAAGGTGTCAGTGAGGGGCAGGCAGCCCCATCCGCTCCCGCTCCTCCAGCCCACACAAAAGTGTCAGGGTGGGGTTAGTGAGCAAACGGAAAGAAAGAATTCCCTTCCGAACAAGTGCAGAGCAAACCTATTGCTCCACACCTTCCCGGCCTTTTGACTTAGGTTCCAAGCCCGCGGCAGGTCTGTCCGCTGCTCTGATCTCTGATACACGGGCCTGGAGTGGCCTTGCCAATCAAGGCTCCCCTGTCCATCACGGCGCCTGCCAAGGATTCTGGGAGACGGCAGAAGGACTAGGGTCCTGGGCTGGGCTGGGGCTCACAGCTGGTGCCAGAGGCTGGGCTCCCGTGTTCTGGGCAGGCCCAGCAGCATGTCCACGCCAGAGCGAGGCTAGGTGTCCTGCGACCACCAGCTGCCTCAATAGAGCCTAGCCTTGCTGCCCGGACTGGATCCAAGCTGTCCCACCGGCAGGACACAGGAGAGGCAGGGACACCGACGCTGGAGCCAGTGACCTCAGCCGGGGCCTTCGCTGCTCAGAACAAGATGGGGCTGACCGACCCAAGCCAGCCTCGTGCTCTCCCCTGCCCAGCCAGCACCCACGGGTGACCTCAAGGCATCTGTCCACTGAGTGAGGGCCCAACGCTGGACCCAGCATTCCGTTCCTATCTCTACCAGTCCAGAAATGGTGGGGTTCCTGCAGGAGGAGTGAGGCCTCACCTGCACGCATACAGCTCCAGGGGGGGCTGGGTGTTGGGGGTCATGATCCAGGGGGCCATGCGGAAGGCCACGGTGTCTGTGAAGAGGGGCACCTCAGGCAGGGTCTGGGAGGGAAATGAGGACTAAATGGGCCCTGCAGGAAGCCCCATCAGGCCCCAAGGGCCCCACAGGCCCCCAGCCTGCCCAGCCCCAGAGATTCCCAACAGGTTCCCCCACACCCTCAGCCGCCACACCAGCCCCCAACACTGTACATACCCCCGTGTCCACCAGGCTGACACTAAGGGAGACCAGCCCCAAGAAATCAGTGTCAGGGAAGGTGAGTCCCTCCACAAAGAAGCTGATTTTCTGCTCCCCCTGCTGCCGCTCAACTTCGTAGGACAGGCGCTGAGGTCCCAGCACCTGCTTGTAGTGCTCGAGGGAATGCCCGCCTAGGGGAAACCAGAGGCAGGGGCCAGTGCTAGGACGAAGGACAGGAAGGAAGAAACCAGAGGCCAGGGATCCAGGGCAGAGCCACCTTCGTGTGAGATCTACTGGGACTCCCCTCGAGCCCTGCCACGTGTAAGCTGTGTGACCCTGGCTCAGTGACTCAGCCTCTCTGAGCCTCAATTCCTCATCTGTAAAAGTGGGCCAACGGTATCTCATGAGGTCAGTGTAAAGCTTTAAATCAGATCAAGAGATAAAAGCCGCTGGCATAGAAGGTGAAAAATACTCAAACGTCCATCAGTGGATGAATGGATAAACAAACGGTAGTGCGTCCATATAATGGAACCTTTTTCACCCATCAGAAGGAATGAGGGGCTGATGCGTGCTACAGTGTGCACGAACCCTGCAAATAGTATGCAAAGCTGAAAGAAGCCAGACACAGAAGACCACATATTGCATGATTCTATTTGCAGGGAAGTATCCGAACCAGGTAAATCCACAGGGACAGAAAGCCAGAAAGCAGATTATGGGTTGCCTAGGACTGGCAGTGGGGGAAGAGGGGAATGGGGAGTGGCCACTGATGGGTACGGGTCTTTATGTGGGGGTGAGGAAACGATCTTACAACTAGATAGAGGTGGTGGTCCTACAGCAGCAAGGACCTACTAAGTGCCAGGGAGCTGTCCACTTTCAAATGGTTAATTTCCTATTATGTGAATTTCACCTCAATTTCTTTTTTTTTAATTTTTTTTAAAGATTTTATTTATTTATTTGACAGATAGAGATCACAAGTAGGCAGAGAGGCAGGCAGAGAGAGAGAGAGGAGGAGGCAGGTTCCCTGCTGAGCAGAGAGCCCGATATGGGGCTCGATCCCAGGACACTGGGACCATGACCTGAGCCGAAGGCAGAGGCTTTAATCCACTGAGCCATCCAGGCGCCCCTCAATTTCTTTTTTTGAAAGCGCCTGGCCTGTAGTGGTTCAGCGCTACCCGCTTCCGTCCTCGCCTGAGGCTTGTCTGGGAAAGGTCACCCCGGCATGCTCTTATTCACAGCGGGGAAAGGTTATCTGTTCACTTATTGAGATTTTGTTTATGTTCCGGTGTCCCAGGAAGCGTTTCCAAAGCAGGGCCCTCAGCCTAAACTTCAACCATGGGTGCACGAGGAGGAAGGTTCTGGCTCCTGCCAGGCTCAGGTGGCCAGGACAAGTTTTGGGTCAGTCTGAACAGAAGGAGGTAAGGGGGGAAGAAACAAAGGAGCAGGAGAAGCCTCTTGCTACTTATAAAAATGAGTGAAGGCAGCTCAGGGTTAAGGATGGGTATATTTTTTTTAAGCCACAGATTTTGATTAATAAAAATCTCTGGCATTGAGACGCCTGGGTGGCTCAGTGGGTTAAAGCCTCTGCCTTTGGCTCAGGTCATGATCTCAGGGCCCTGGGATCGAGCCCCACATCAGGCTCTCTGCTCAGCAAGGAGCCTGCTTCCCTTCCTCTCTCTCTGCCTGCCTCTCTGCCTACTTGTGATCTCTGTCAAATATATAAATAAAATCTTTAAAAAAAAAAAAAATCTCTTCCAAGGTTCCAAGGGCCGGCCTGGGCCTCAGCTTTGCTAGTTCCCGCTCCCACCTCACCCAGCCTGCACAGAGCTGGGCGTGTTTCAAGAGCTTGCCCCGTGCTGCCTGACCAGGGAGTGGGGTGGACAGTGGAAAGAGAAGGGGTTTGGGCAGTTGAGAGACCTGGGTCCAAATGCCTGCTCCCTGCCCCCACTTGGTTATATGACTTAGAGACCCTGGATTCCTGCCCCTGAGCCTCAGTGGCCTCCTCTATAAAATGGAACTCATTTTTGAACCCCCTTCTTAGGTAATATGCTGTGAGCTGCTGGGGTGGCTGTTGGTCAGAGGTAGAGGGAGGTATAGAAGATGCTGCAGGGGAGGGGGGATGTGTATAAGAGAAGAGTTTGGGAAGCAGAGTATAAGCAGAGCAGGGAGGAAAACAGCCCCAGCAAGCCACTCACCCCTAGAACAGAAGACCCCCACTCGTTTGGAATCCGAGAAGGGCACATTCAGGACCAGCTTGTGGTTGTCGAAGAGCCTGTCTGGGCCATCACAGCTCAGCACCATGGGGGACATGTCCTGTAGGTCTGGAGAGAATGGCACCCTTGAGACAACTCTCCCTGCACCCTCCTCCCACCTCCCCCAGCCTGTACTGCCCCACGCCACTGCCCTGGACGTCCCCACACACCCTTCTATCACACACCGTCCAGTGATGCCAGCTGGCTGTTGGTAAGGTCAGGCCCTCTGGACGTGATACTGTCCCGGTCACAGTTCACCAACAGGACAGCCCCATAGCCCTCGGGGCCCCAGCGCCAGGTTTTCTGTGGCAAAACAAGAAGCTTTGGGGTCAGTGGGACCCAGAGAGCCTGGGGAAGGGGCTCTGGAGTTGGCTAGGGCTATTTTGTTAACATGGAGACTTTGGTTTTCTGGGTTTACTTCAGGATTTAAAGAAGAATCATAGATTTGGGGACTGGAGTTCCAAGTCTTTAGACCCAGAGCCACCCCACACTTGTGCAGTGAACAACCTATGCAACCATACATGGTGGCCCCACCCAGCCATGGCACTGGAGGAGGAAGGGTAGTGTCACTCCCTCAGGAGGAAGGCTGTTTCAGAAACGACCTTCACCAGCCCACTGAGCTTTGGCCCTACCTAGGGGACAGAGGCTGCCTCCCTCCCAACTCTCTGGGTCCTGGCATCTACCCTCAGTCCTACAGGTCCTGCAAGGAGGTCTAAGCCAAGGAGGGAAAGATGGCTGGAGCCCTGCCTCAGATCGCAGCTCTCCCTTATACACCTTCACTTAATCCCTACCAGACCCTACAAGGCAGGGCTCACTTGCCTCATTTCACAGAAGAGGAAAGGAAGGCTCTGGCAAATGGAAAGAAAGGCTCTGGAAAGGAAGGCCTCAGTCCCCTAGCTGGGATTCAACTAGTTGGGAGACCTGGAGGACTCCGCAGGGCCACTGCTAGCCTATATGACACACCTGTCCACCTTTCTTGGTAAATGCTGCCCTATGCCAGGGCGCAAGACATGACTTGTACCATAGCCCCACTCACCACCTTAGCCAAGCAACCTTGAGCAGTGAACAACCTGTACAACCACCCATGGCTGCCCTAACCCCTCTTGTCCTCAAAGCCTGTCCTTGGGGCCCATGCTTTCTCTCCAGGATCTCTCCCTACAAATTACACCTTCTACCCCTCCAGGATGGTTTCCAGATACTTCTATCTGGAATCCCCATAATGTCTCGGGACCACCCCACCCTCCTCCTCACTTTTTAGGATCCAACTGAGGCTGTCCACCCAGCCTCCTCTATCAGAAGCCTTGCCTTCTCCCAGCCTTCAGTCAGTCCCTTGGCAACCTTTTATGAAGCACTTATCATGTTTCAGGTTCAAATACCGCTAAGGAAAGAGAAGATGTATCAAGCAAAAGAACCAATTCCAATCCCTAAGTGCTGCAAGATAGGCTCAGAGAGGCTCACACAGGAGTCACGCAGCACAGTGATCACACGGTGCAAGTTACGCCCACCTGGGCCAGCTTGGCAGCCTCCACATGGGTTCCCTACATGGTCGGATCCCACAGACTCTGGGATCCATCACCCCTGGTTTTGCCTGTCAACTCTGCCAGCCCAAGGTAGCCAGGAGAGCATCACCTTGTCGCCGTGGCTCCTCTTCACCTTGCCCGTGCGATGCGTGTCGACATCGAGGGAGATGTCTGTAAAGGAGTGGAGAGGGGCACCAGAGGCTCACGCATCCCACCTCCATGCCCATGAGGTCCAGGCTAAGGCAACCTTTGCCCACGAGACCCAGGAAGACCTGTTCTGGGGACCACACCAAGCACCCGGGAGACTGTGTGGCCACCCCCTGTGGTTCTGGATGTTGGAGGGACCCGGTCTCCGGGACTCTTGAATTCATTGCCGGTCTATGCTTGCTGAATTGCTAGCTCTTGGTGGCCCTGCCTCTGGCCATTGGGAACGAGGCCTGAAGTTGTCGGTGCTGGATCCACAGTTCTCAGGACCAGCGGCCAGGGCTCAGGCAGAAGGCGGCTCACGGCTCCCTGAGGTTTAGCGAGGAATCTTGGAGTTCCAGAGGTGTGACAGGTGGCCTCCAGAGGAAGGAGGCCTAGGGTGGGTCTAGCTGTGGGCCATGGACAGTTTCTAGATTCTGGTGGCCCTGAGTACTGCTGAGTCTCCATCCCCGAGTGAACTAAAGGTCTCTGAAGAAGCTCCTGGAGGTGGAGGAAGAGGGCCTGGGCCTGGGACTCAAGGGGGCAACTAACACCCTCCAGAGGGCAACATGGAGGGGTGGGGGGACATCCTGGGAGCCAGGAGCTGGTACTTACCGACACCGGTGAGATAGAGCACGCTGTGGCCTAGGGCCCCATCCTGATGCTGCCCAAAGTAGGACACCTTCACCTGTGGGGACATTGTCAGCCCTAAGTGAGCACAGTCACCCTTCAGAGATGGCAGGGGCAGGGGACATGGTGGGGGAGACCCTAACAGTCCTGCTTCGAGGCAGGGGAGGCCTGGGCATCCCTAGAGTCTCCCCAATGCCTAAGGTCCAAGATGCCCAGGCTCCTGGCTTGGGCTCAGATCTGCCTTCCCCAGCTCGAGAGGCTGTGGATGCCTCCGGGGCTCCAGGTCTGGGCTGAGGAGCAAGGAGGGCTGAGGAGGGTGGGGCGGGTGCCGGGGGAGCCGCTGGACCCTCAGGAATCCATGGAGATATCAGAGAGGAAGAATGAGGGGAGGGACGGTGGACGCCATCGACATGAGCCAGCTGCTCAGCCCATGTGTCTTCTGTTCCTTCATCTGTAAAATGGGAGCAATGGCCACACGCTCCCGCACCCCCACTCCCCAAAAGAGCCAGCGGTCACAGAGCTTTTCCCATGGTCCAGATCCCATGCCAAGTGCTCTACCCAGGTCATCTCAGTGAGCTCCCAAGATGGCCCCAGGAGTCTGGGCCCATTCCTAATGAGGCCACTCCCAGCCCTCCCTGCAGGCTTGTAAGCAGAGGGGGTAGGATTTGAACCCATGGCAGGCTCCAGGGCTCCTGCTCTCAACAGCTCACAGTCTCTGCCTTTAGGGGAGAAAGGGCCATGGCAGCGAACCAGTGGGCCACTGTGTGTGTGGGGGGTTCCTGGGGGTAAGTGATGAGGAGGCTACCCGTGAAAGCAAAGCCTTTCCCTTCCTTGGATATGGGGACGGGGCACATCTGGGTGGGCACCTGTGTCTCCGTGCATGCACATATGCATGTGCCCGGGCTGTTACTCGAGTCCTCCCTGCTACGGGACATATTTTGGGGTCTGTGCATAGGGTGAACACAGGTATTCATGTGAGGGTGCCTGTGAATTGGAGGGGTGAGTAGGCAGGCTGTTTTTATGGGCGTATCCATTCATGTGTGCATGTGTGACATTGCTGCCATGGGGAGGGGGGGAAGTGCATGTGCGGGGTGTCTGTGGCATCGAGATGTGCTGCGTGGAGGCAGATGTCTGAGCCTCGTGGGGTTTGGTGGAGTAAGGGTGTTGTGTGAATGGAGTTATGCTTGGGTGCAGGGGTGGGGAACACGGCCCCTGTGGAGACGTGGCCTCTTACCTTGAGATCATTTAAGTCCTTACTGGCTGCATCCACGGATACGGTCACCTCCACACTGACATCCAGGGGCCAGCGGGACTTGCCTGTAGGCCCCGTCACCCGAGCTGGGTCGTAGACCACGAAGACCTCCACTCCAGGGCTTCCAGAGACGCCGAAGGTCTCGGCCCCCTTGGGCACAGCACTGACAGAAAGGAGAGAGGTGAGTTTCCAGGGGGCTCAGGAGAGAGACCACAGTGTGGTAGCGGGCTTGGGTCACCAAGCTATACAAACAGCACCCCTAAGAGCTGGACTGGGGGGTGGCAAGGGACTGCCACTGGCCAGGAGACCAGGCCGACTGGGCACCAGGCAGCCTGGGCTCCATCCCAGCTCTCTGCTGATTCCCATGTGACCCACCCTGGGCACCTCATCTTGTCCTCTGGCCTCAGTCTCCCCATCTGTAACATGGGGCTTTGCTTTAGTGGCAGGGCCCTTTTGGCAGACCTCCTGTGGAACCCAGGACCTAAGACAGACACAAGCAAGCAGGACATGGGCCCAAACCATGGCGCTTAACACCCCCGCCCAAGAGCGATCCCTGAGGCTCCAGAGAGCAGAGACAGCAAACCCCGGCACAACCTCCCACCCCCACCACAAAGCTTCCCATGCTGATACTTCCAAATTCTCCAACCCAAGAGGGAACACACTGGGTCATCTGCCTCTCACCACCCCACCCCCACCACTACCTGATGGCTGGGCAGCCTCCTCACTGGTCTCCCTGACCCACCTGTGCCCCCCTCCAGTCTCTTCCGCACACGGCACACTTAGGCAGATTCTGTCATTCCTTTGCCCCAAAGCAGTGGTTCCTGTCACACTCAGTAACAGGTAAAGTCCTCACAGTGGCTTACAAGGCCCCCAGTAATCTGCCCCCTGCCACCTCCCTGACCTCTCCTCCCCACGATGCTCCCCTCGCCCACTCTACTCCTGCCACACTGAGCTTCCTGCTGTTCTATGAAGCTGCCAATCTGTCCTAGCTCACGGCCTTTGCACTGGCTATTCCCTCGGCATAGAATGCTCTTCCCCCAGGTGTCCACAAGGCTCATTCCTTTACCCTCTTCAAGGCTCTGCTTAAATGTCACCTTCTTTCTCTCTCTTTCTCTCTCTTTTTAAGTATGGGTTTTTCTCCCCTCCAATATATTTTTTTTTAAAGATTTTGTTTATTTGACAGAGAGAGACAGGGAGAGAGGGAACACAAGCAGGGGGAATGGGAGAGGGAGAAGCTGGCTCCCGCCAAGCATGGACCCCGATGCGGGGCTTGATTCCAGGACCCTGGGATCATGACCTGAACCAAAGGCAGACACTTAATGCCTGAGTCATCCAGCTGCCCTTCTCAGTGAGCCCCCCATCACTCCATTGAATGCTGCAACTTGCTCTCTTCCTCTCCTCCTCTTCCCTATCCCTCTCACTCTGCTCTGACCCTAGGCTCCGCAGGTGGAGCTCATAGCCTAGAGGGGTATGTCGGACCACAGAACTACCTGTCAGTGCTTCTCCGTCCCCTCCATGTCAGGGCTCTCGCCTGCCCTTCCCAGGGACAGAGCCATCAGCCACTTAAGGTCACGTCCACTTACTAGACATCCACCTGACTGCAAAGATCCAGAGCCAGAGGGGTCCTTTAATGTATCCTCCTGCCTCTATCCTTTCCCAGATCCCTGAGAACCCACCCAGATATTAAACCCTCCAGAGAAACCAGACCCCCCGACACGGTTACCGGCGCCATCAAACTGCCTCCCGTGACAAGGGTGACAGCGATCACGGTTACAACAACCCCAAGCCCTACTCAGCGCTTGGCCCTCTGATGCTCAGCAAGTAGTTTTCACTCTCCTCACCTTACAGATGTGGCTGGGGTGGAGAAGGGCCCTGGGGCCCTGCAGGCTGCTGGCAAGACCCACCCGCGCCAGCCCACACTCGTGGCCCCATGGTACCTTCAGGAAGCCCCATCCTACATGCCCTTTGTCCTTGTCTAATCAGTTACCATAGAAACCCAAGTACCCCAGACACTCGTCCTCTAATCGGACCCCATCTCCCATCCGCCCCACTCCAGGACAATCCCACACACCATCACCTGCGCAGTGGCCTCAGTCACATCCCAGAGTGTGTCCTTGACCTTCATACTGCCATAGAGACCTGTTTCCCACAGCAGGCAGGGGACCCCCTGCAGCCCTCTCAATGGTGTCCACTCCCCCCTCACTTCCCCTACCCCCAGGCCCAGAGGTGGGCAGGAGTCCCCCTCCTCCCGGTCACTGCCACATCACTGTCACTCTGCCCTCATTCCTGAAGGGGGCCAGCTCCTGCCACCATCTCCAGCGCTGCAGCCCCATGAGTGATGGGGCAGCCCCTCAGGCCTCAGCATCGGGTTTCCTCTCCCAAAGATCCTGGCCTCCACCCAGCCTCAGCCACCCGCCCCCAGGGAAGACCCCAGACTTTGTCATTACCAAGAACTACACTCCCCACACACCCCCTCTCAGCTAGTCCAGTGAAACCACCTGCCGACCTGCCGGCTCAGTCCTCTAACATGCCAACCCCATTGAGCCCCCAGCTCCACCAGGACCAGCAACCCCTGAAGTAGAGACATCTTTATCCCCTCTCTGCAGCCCCGGCCTTCCTGATCTCTCTTCCCTTCACAGGGTCAGAGTCCCTAGCCCACCTCAAGGTCACTCCCTAGCACCTCTCCACTCCTCTGCACACCTTCCCCTCCATCAGACCCTCTAAGCACCGCCTCAGCCTCCAGGAAGCCCCTCCCTCCCCACTCTGCAGGTGCACCTCCCCACAACCCCCCACCAGCCGACCATGTTCCACCTAGATTCATTGCCACTGCCCACAGCCTGACAACATTTCTAGGGGCTGGAGAGCCCAGGAGGGAGGGGATAGTGTATCTGGCCCTTTGTGGCTCCATCTCCTGGGCACTGGGCACAGGTCTTTCTTTGGTCTAAAGAAGGGCTCCAACTCGGAGTCCTGGGTCCAGGCTTTGGGGTCTGGGCTGTGTGTTCTGATGGCCAAGAGGAATTGGTGTGCAGCATCGGAATGAAACAGGGACAGGACTGGGCAGCCCTGAATTTCTGCCTCTGTTTCTTGCCTATGGCCCATCTGCCTGAAGTAGAGAGGTGGTGGGAAGTGACAGCTCGGACACCCACACCTTTGTCTCTTCCGCTCCTTTCCTTTACAGGAAAATACCTCAGGAGTTGGCGTGCTGGCTGCCCAGTCCTGTCTCCCCGTTGTCCCTGTAACCTGTCACCAGTCAGGCTCTCCTCCCCGCCATGCCATTGAAACTGCTCTGGTGCCAAATCCAGAGAGAGGTCCCTTCTCTTCTTCCTCTAGAGAGCCGCCAGGGGCATCTGACCCAGATGATCGGCTGTCCTCCCTAAAACACTTTCCTTGACTTCTTTCCTTGACTTCTGGGGCACACGGCTCTCCTCTCCTCCACCTGACTTCTCCTTCGCTGCTCTGTCCTCCTAACTGCAGCGTACCCCAGGCAGCAGCGGGCTGCCCCCCCAAACCACCAGCAGCTCTGGGCAGAGCACATAGTTAAGTTGATGATGAATTTTACTGATACAAAGGCCTTGCAGCACACAGCATCCTAACGATAGTACACTGTATGTTACTCTTCTTTATAAAATTACTCGGAAATCCCATAAATCCCTTCGATTCTTACAGAACGCCTCTCAAAACCACAGCCAAACCATGCTGGCCATTCAACCACAGCTCCGCAAATGCAGTTGCCTCCCAACCTGCTCTTTCTTTCCCCAATAAATTCGTTGTCATGAAATTTGATATGTGACATAAACGCGGATGGATATTTTCATTTGCGTTCAAGAATAAAATGAAAGCGAAGCCGTGGAGATAAACCTCACTCCATCGGTGATATGAATAATCTCTTTGCTGAGCCAGTGAATACCAGACAAACACCTCCCTCCTTCTTGTGCTAATCACAACATAACACGCTTTTAAATTTAACCTGCGTTAATCTCCTTTTCTTCATCAGTAAAACTGTAAGTGGAGGTCTGATTTGTAGACTTTGCCAATTTCCATGGCCTACCGACTTCCACCAATGGCCAATATAAAGTTACCAATGCAACATCCTTGAATTCAAGAGTTGCAAAGAAACACACAATGGCACCCCCTACATCACTATTTCTACCAGACAGAGGTAAATGATCACAGAGCATAGATCTTGGTAGAGTATAACAAAATAGTAAGGAAGTGGAGATAATTTTGATTGTCACCTTTGTTTTAAATATGATTTATTTACTTGTAAGCATATAAAATTTAATTTTAAGTACTGTCATGGAGGGATACCTGGGTGACACAGTCAGCTGAGGGACCAACTCTTGGTTTTGGTTCAGGTCATGATCTCAAGGTCGTGAGATTGAGCCCGCCATAGGGCTCCACACTCAGTGTGGAGTCTGCATGAGACTCTCTCCCCCTTTCCCCCGTCCCCTTACATGTGTGTGCGCACATGCACGTGCTCTCTCTCTCTCTTCTCTCTTTCTCTCAAAAATAAATGAATGAATATTTTTTAAAGATTTTATTTATTTATTTGACAGACAGAGATCACAAGTAGGCAGAGAGGCAGGCAGAGAAAGAGAGAGGAGGAAGCAGGCTCCCTGCTAAGCAGAGAGCCCGATGCAGGGCTCGATCCCAGGACCCTGGGATTATGACCTGAGCCGAAGGCAGAGGCTTTAACCCACTGAGCCACCCAGGGGCCCCAATGAATGAATACTTTTAAAATTAAAAAAATAAATAAATACTATTATGGCTGTGTTTGCCAACAGGCTCATAAACTTCCTAAAAAATGGACAATCAGGTCCTCTTGGGGAAGGACCCTCCTGTACTGCTAAAAATGGGTACTATTCCCCTCTCTCCCAGGCTTCTCCAGAGGAATTCACCACCAAGTGACTGTACACTGGGGAAAAGGAAATGATCAGACTCTTCCAGCTTTATTGGACACTGAACTGAGGCTAATTCCAGGAGATGCACATGTCACGGCCACCTGCCAGTCAGAGTAGAGGTTTTCAGTGGTCAGGTGGCCAATGGGTTTAGCTCAGGTCCAGCTCCCATTCTGTGATTTTTCACCCTGCATTCCAGAATGCATAGTTGGAACAGAACTCAGCAACCGGCAGGGTCACCTCATAGGCCCTCCTGTGAGGATGTCCCAGCGGGCTCCAGCCCACCCAGCCCCAGGGCTTCGTGCTCAGTCCTATTGTCTGGTGACATTCACTACCTTGATGATCTCCACCTGCCATGATGATATGCATAGAACCCCTACTTTTCATCTTCAGACTCTTTTTTTTTTTTAAAGATTTTATTTACTTATTTGACAGAGAGATCACAAGCAGGCAGAGAGGCAGGCAGAGAGAGAGGAGGAAGCAGGCTCCCCTAGAGAGCTTAGAGCCCGATGCGGGGCTCGATCCCAGGACTCTGAGATCACGACCTGAGCCAAAGGCAGCGGCTTGAGCCACCCAGGCGCCCCTCATCTTCAGACTCTTATAGCTAATTGCTTTTTGAACATCTCCCTTGGATGTCTAACAGGCACTTTAAATGTAACATGTCCATATAGAATCATAAAGGAAGCAATCCAATAAGAAGATAGAACAATTGTAAATATTTATGCAGCCAGCATGGGAGCACCCAAATACATAAAGCAAATAATAGCAAACATCAAGGAAGTAGTTGATAGTAATACAATGATTGTAGGGAACTTTAACATCCCACTTATATCAATGGATAGATCATCCAAACAGAAAATCAACAAGGAAACAGTGGCTTTGAATGACACACTGGACCAGATGGAAATAACAGATATATTCAACATTCCACCCTAAGACAGCAGACTACATGTTCTTTTCAAGTGCACACAGAACATTCTCCAGAAGAGATCACATATTAGGCCACAAAACAAGTCTCAACAAATTCAAAAATACTGAAGTCATACCATGCATCTTTTCTGACTATAACATTATGAAATTAGAATTCAACCACAAGAAAAAATCTGGAAAGTACACAAATACATGGAAGTTAAATAACATGCTACTCTAAACAATGAATGTTTCAATTAATGAAACAAGAAATCAAAGAGGAAATTTAAAAGTACATGGAGAGGTGGGGCGCCTGGGTGGCTCAGTAGGTTAAAGCCTCTGCCTTTGGCTCGGGTCATGATCTCAGGGTCCTGGGATCGAGCCCCGCATTGGGCTCTCTGCTCAGCAGGGAGCCTGCTTCCTCCTCCCTCTATCTGCCTGCCTCTCTGCCTACTTGTGATCTCTGTCAAGTAAATAAATAAAATATTAAAAAAAAAGTACATGGAGACAAATGAAAATGAAATGGTCCAAAATCTTTGGGATGCAGCAAAAGCTATTCTAAGAGAGCAGTTTATGCCAATATAGTCCTAGCACAAGAAGAAAGAAAATCTCAAACAACCTAATCTTACACCTAAAGAAGCTAGAAAAAGAACAACAAACAAAACTCAAAACCAGTATAAGGAAGGAAATGGATAAAGATCAGAGCAGAAATAAATGAAATAAAAACAAACCAACCAACCAAACAAAAAAAAAAAAAATAGAACAGATCAATGAAACCAGGAGCTGGTTCTTTTAAAAAGATCAACAAAATTTATATACCTCTAACCAGACTCCGAGAGAGAGAGAGAGAGAGAAGAGAGAGAGAGGATGCAAATAAACAAAATCAGAAATGAAAGAGGAAAAACAACAACAGACCTAACAGAAATACAAAGGACTGTAAGTGAATAATATAAAAAATTACATGCCAACAAATTGGGCAACCTAGAAGAAATGGATAAATTCCTAGAAACATATATCTACCAAAACTGAATCAGAAAGAAATAGAAAACTTGAACAGACTGATTACCAGCAATAAAATTGAGTCAGTAATCAAAAAACTCCCAACAAAGAAAAGTCCAGGACCAGATGACTTCACAGGTGACTTCTACCAAATATTTAAAGAAGAGTTAATACCTATTCTTCTCAAACTATTCCAAAAAACAGAAGAAGAAAGCTTCCAAATTCATTCTATGAGGCCAGCATGACCATGATATCAAAACCAGATAAAGACACTAAAAAGAGAGAGAACGAACTATAGGCCAATAGCTCTCATAAACACAAATACAAAAATCCTCAACAAAATATTGGCAAACTGAATCTAACAACCTATTTAAAAAAATCATGCACTGTGATCAAGTGGCATTTATTCCTGGAATACAAGGGTGGTTTAATATTCACAAATCAATCATCATGATATATCACATCAGCAAGAGGAAGGATAAAACCATATGATCATTTCAGTAGATGCAGAAAAAGCATTCAACAAAGTACAACATCCCTTTATGATAAAAATCCTCAACAAAGTAGGTTCAGAGGGAACACACCTCAACATAATAAAGGCCTTAAATAAAAACAGCACATCATATTCAATGGTAAAAAACTAAGAGCTCTTCCCCTAAGATCAGGAACAAGATACAGATGTCCACTCTCATGATTTTATTCAACATAGTCCTGGAAGTCACAGCCACAGCAATCAGACAAGAAAAAGAAGTAAAAGGCATCCAAATTGGTAAGGAAGAAATAAAACTCTCACTATTTGCAGATGACATGATACTATATATAGAAAACCCTAAAGAAACTACTAGAACTGATATGTGAATTCAGTATCACAGGAAATGAATTGTATCCCAGGATACAAAATCAATGTACAGAAATCTGTTGCAGTTCTATATACCAAAAGAAAGAAAATTTAAGAAAATAATCCCATTTACAATTGCACCATAAATAATAAAATATCGAGGAATAAACTTAACCAAGGTGGTGAAAGACTTGTATGCTGAAAACTATAAAACATGAAAGAAATCGAAAATGACACAAACAGAAAGATGTTCCATGCTCATGGATTAGAACAACAAATATTGTTAAAATGTCCATACTACCCAAAGCAGTCTACAGATTTAATGCAAACTCTATCAAATACCAACAGCATTTTTCACAGAACTATAACAAAGAATCCTAAAATTTGTATGGACTACAACAGACCCTGAAAAGCCAAAGCAATCTTGAAAAAAAAGAACAAAACTGGAGATATCGCAATTTCAGATATCAGGATATGCTGCCAACCTATAGTAATCGAAACAGTATCCTCCTCGCTCAAAAATAGATACATAGACCAATGGAAAAGAATAGAGAACACAGGAATAAACCCACAATTATACGGTCAATTAATCTTCAACAAAGGAGGCAAGAATATCCATTGTGAAAAAGACAGTCTCTTCAACAAATGGTATTGGGGAAATGGGGTAGCTACATGTAAAAGAATGAAACTGGACTACTTGTACCATATACAAAAATAAACTCAAAATGAATTAAGGACCTAAATGTGAGACCTGAAACCATAAAAAGTTCTCACATTTAGGTCCTTAATTCATTTTGAGAGTGTAGGCAGTAATCTCTCTGACATCCACCGTAGCAACGTTTTTCTAGATATGTCTCTTGAGGCAAGGGAAACAGAAGCAAAAGTGAATTATGGGGACTACATCAAATAGAAAGCGTCTGCACAGCGAAGGAACCAATCAACAGAACTAAAAGGCAACCTACGGGATGGGAGAAGATATTTGCAAGTGACATGTCCAATAAAGGGTTAATATCCAAAATATATAAAGAACGGATACAACTCAAACCTCACAAAAAACAAATTTTAAAAAATGGCAAGAAGACATGAACAGACATTTCTCCAAAGAAGACATCCAGATGGCCAACAGACACATGAAAAGGTGCTCCACATCACTCGCCATCAGGGCAATGCAAATCAGAACCACAATGAGATACCACCTCACACCGGTCAGAATGGCTAAAAACCAAAACCCAAGAAAAAACAAGTGTCAGCGAGGATGTGGAGAAAAAGGAATCTTCACGCACTATTGGTGGGAATGCAAACTGGTGCAGCCACTCTGGAAAACAGTACAGAGGGTCCTCAAAAAATTAACAGTAGAACTACCCTATGATCCAATAATTCCCCCACTGAGTGTTTACCCAAGCCACACAAAAACACTAATTTGAAAAGATATATGCATCCCTAAGTTTACTGCAGCTTACCAACAACAGCCAAATTATGGAAGCAGCCCAAGTGTCCATTGATAGATAAATGGATAAAAAAGATGTGTTTATATACATATACATATATATATATATATATATATATATATATATATATATATATACACACTAATGAGTATACTTCCATGATGAGCACTGGTTAATGTACAGAATTGTTGAATCACTATATTGTGTACCTGAAACCAGTGTAACACTGTATGTTAACTATACTGGAATAATTTTTTTAAAAGAAGTTCTACTCTAAAAACAATAATGTAAATAAATAAATTTATAGTGTCCAAAATCAAACTCCTACCTCCCCACCCCTGCCCCGTCCAGACCTGACCAAGACCTTCCCCTGCCTCTCCATCCTTGGGTTCACCCTGAGGTCCCCTCCCTCCCTTGCACCCAGCGGCCCAGCAAACCCTAAGGACTCCACCTTCATGTCATGCCCGGGGCAGACACTCTCACCTCACCAATAGCTAATACCCCAGAGCAGATCACCAATCACTTCCACATGAATTTTTACAACAATCTGGTCTCCTCTCCTGTTTTACAACAAGCTCCTCTCCTCTCCTCTCCTGAGGGCAACCCTCTCCTGTTGCCCTCAGTCTGTTCTGGACCTATCTGCAAAAGGGTCCTCTTTATTAAAAACAAAAACAAACAAAAAAAAAACCTCTGGTGTCCCTCCTGCATGTAACCCTTCCACAGAGTCAAACTGGCTTCCAGACTATGTGGCTTCCCTTTCCCCCTTTTCCCAGACTCAGCTCCTTGCTCTCCCTCTAGCACGTTCATCTCACTCCTACCTCAGGCCCTTTGCACCTGCAGTTCTTGCTCAGGATGTTCAGCTCACAGATATCTGCTAGGTCCTCACCCCTCATTTCCTTCTCAGAAAAGTCTTCCCTGCCCAATTTAGTACAGTGTGATAGGAAGACACCATGAACACCGCACTCTCTTACCCCATGAGCCAGCTTCATTTTACCTGACGTATTCTGCTTATTTTGACATATTTGCTTATTCCCTGTCCCCCCTGTTTCTCCCTCTAGAATGCAGGCATTTTTTCCACTTTACTCTCTAAACCTACTGTCATCTGAGCGTCCAGCTCAGTGTCTGGCACGGACCAGGAGGACAGTAAACCTTTGTGTTATGGATGAGGACAGGGAAACCCAGAAACCCAGGACTGCCCAGCTGGCAGGTGGCCATGTTGGACTTGAATCCAACTTGCCCAGCCCCAGAGTCTTTCCCCACACATCCCAAAAGCAAGCAGGCACAAGCCCCAGCTGATGGCAGAAAGGTTCCCAGCTCCTGGGAGACTCCTGCCCTGCCCCAGCAATGGACTGCCATCACCAGACACAGCATTTTCAAGGGGAGTGGGGTTCCATGGAGCCAATCCCCAGCTTTGGTTGACATTTCCAAGTCACAGCCCTGGCCTGCAACTCCCTATTCGGGGTAAGAAATATAGGAACAGTAATAACAACGACGGTGGTAAAAGAAGAGGGGGAAAGAGCAGGAACAGATGCTCTGGGGCTGTCCAGCCCTTCCAAGCCCAGCCTACTTCTCACCCCTCACCTTACTCAGCCGCTGCTGCCTCTGGGGTGCTGGGAGTCTGCTCTCGGCTTCTGTCTACCCGGCAGGTGGCAGGACAGTCCCTCCAAGGCCGGGCCTCGGGGAGAGGTGATGACGTGCAGGAGGGCCATGATGGGCCAGGCTGACCCCCAGGGCCGCCGCCTCCCTCCTCCGCTGGTCTCACCTGCCCTCTGGCCCCCACGGTCTTCCCTGTTCCATCACGCCCACCCAGGTGGTTTCCCTTGGGCTGCCTCTTGGGGTAGAAAAGGTGCAAAAGAGCCGAGGCTCTCCCAAGCAGGAGCTTTGCAGACTGGGAGGGAGAGGAAGGGGTCCGCTGCTTTCCGCTGGTGCCCACACTTGGCAGGTTATGCCCAATAGGTCCTCATGATCTCAGAGCCTCATTCGCTTGGCATCCTCCCCTGGACCGTGCCCAGGCCTCGAAGAGGGGGTTCACCCTGCTTTTCCTCATCTCTCAGGCTCGCGGATCTGTGGCTGGGGCCGTGGATGAAGGGCTGGGGGTGTAACCGGCAGGGATAGAAGGTTGAGGGCGGCTCGGTAGGAGCCTCCAGCTGACACCTGCGGGCCGGGTGCTCTGTGGCGGAGTCTCACAGAGCAGCCCCCAGACCCAACTCAGACTCACAGGCAGATGAAATAACGGACTTGAAAGCACCCGTCAGACGAGAGGGTGTAAGTCATTACCACACACGTCAGCATTGTGTCTTTATCATCATGTCCACGCTGATGCCAATGAGCTAGGGCCCTTCTCCCACCTCTGCAGGGGTGCAGGGTGAGAAAGGAGATGGTCGAGGAGAAATCTGTATTCTTGAAGACCCACTTCAGATACCATCCTTCTGCGGACAGAAGTGTGGGTTCTGTGCAGAGTGTGGGCCCAAACCCGGTCGCTCACCTGCTCTGAGCCTCTGCTTCCCTCCTCTGGGAAATGGGTATAATCCAAAGAGTTACTTCCTAGGGCTGTGGGGGGGCGGATTCCAGGAGATGATGATTTAAAGTGCTTGGCATACAGTAGGTGCTTAAAAGGCATTAGGTGCCGCTGCCACCATTACTATCACTCAGCCCAGAGCCCCCCAAATAGCCCAGCCCACAAGGGCCAGCTTCCTGTGTCCTTTCCCCGTGTTCCCATAGCACAGGTTCAGACCTTCCCTGGGGCCCTGTCGCAGTCCATCTGTGTCCCCCGGAGCCGCAGACTGCCTGACCCGTGTGCATCCGTGAACCCCAAAGCTGGTATGCACCAGGTTCAGAAAGAGGCTGCGAGGAGAAGAGAGTCGATTCTTAGAAAACCTCACAGAAGGAGGTGCCGACGGTGAGGTGGGGAATTTCAAGTCAACAGATAGTTCCCAGCCACCTGATGAGGCAGAAGGACAGCGTGTTCCGCGGGTAATAGTGGGGAGGAGGACGCTGGGGTGGCTTTTCCCAGCACCCACCATGTGCCAGGTACCTGCTCAGGTTTTGACACTCATGATGTCATCTGTACTCAAAACTACCCTCCCAGGTATGTGTTGCTGTCCTCATCTAGCCCATGAAGAAATCTCAGAGAGGTTAAGTAACTTTCCTAGGGTCACACAGCTGGCAAAGGGAGGAGGGAGCAGCAGGTTTATCTCCCATCATATGCTGTACTGATTGACATGAAAATGAACGTGTGTTCCCTGAGCATGCCCCCAGGGGAACTGGAAGGGTGAGTTAGTTGGGGAAGACGTAGGAAGGAAAAAGGAAAATGAAACTTTGCAACACAAGCTCCTCAACATGATTCCTTGGGATTGAGGGGAGGGGGTTGGCATGGAACCCAAGGCAGTGTGTGGGGCACCGAGTCAGGAAAGCCATGTCCCCTCTTCCCCACACAAGCACCTGAACTTTGCAGGAGTGAGGCTGGTGCAGGCCAAGAGGACAACGCTCATGACCTCCTGGCTCCTGCTTCCCCCAAAACAATAAGTCTGTGGAGTATCTGCCCAGGCCCTGGGTCAGAGAAAGGTCTCAAAGATCATCTTGACCTACCTCCTGCCCATCGCAGGGCTCTGTGTTTGAACTCTTCCTGGGCCATACAGCTCACTACCACACATCCCTTTGTGCTTTGACAGCTCAGGTAATTAAAAAGCTTTTCCTTTTGCTCAGCTGCACCTTCCCAGAAGCTTCCTCCTACTGGGGTTCAGCAGGCCACACCTTACCTCAACTACTCAGAAACTTACCACTGGTCTCTAAGGAGAGGAGAAACACAACAGTCTTGGAGAAGTCCCTCCCATGCCCTTCATCATAGCTGCTGCTTGGACGTCACCAGCGCCCCAGAGGATAGGGTTGAGGGGTTTGGGGTCCCTCTTCCCAGCCTAGGGCCTGGGCAGGGAGGGCAGAATGGTGCTGACCTAGCCTCCAGCTGGGTGGGTGGGGATGGGGGCATGGTGGCAAAGGACAAGCATGCTCCGGAGGGCTGCCCAGGGCACCGTGCTGGGGAGAGGCAAAGGCAGGAGAATAATGCAGAATTGGATGGAAAGGCTGAGGAACGAGCCAGTGGGCAGCTCTCAAGCAAACGGGGCCAGCCTACAGCTGCCCTCACACTTACCCAGACACCGGCTCTCTGGGTGCCCTCAAGGTGCCACCTTCCAGATGCCCTGGACTTGAAGTTTTCTGGACCGAAGCCAGAAGAAATGACATAGCGCCAGTGAGCAGGACCCATCAAGTCCTCTCTGGTACAGCCAGCCCCGTGGATGCTTCTGCTGGGTGCCAAGACCTACCATAGCCGACGGTCCCAGAGAGCTGGGCAGCCAGCTCCCAGGGGCCCAGGGAGCTCCCAGTTAGTGCTGCTGGCTGCCCTGCCTCAACACACAGTCCCTGGGCACCTGCTGGGCGTCAGGCACCACACCGGGCACGGGGAGGGCAGGGGGAGTCACCCCGGCCCTGCCCTCATGGGTCCACACGGGGCAGGTACACCATGGTCTGCACCACACTGCTATTCCATTCTAACACCATCCCTCTGACCTCTGCCTGCGGAGCGGGGAAGTCCCCATTCCTCTCCCCATTTTATAGAAGACGGATTGAAATTCAAAGGGAAATCACACATAGGGACACGGTGGCGGAGCCAGGATTTGACCCCACTTGGGACAGACTCCAAAGTTCAGCCTCTACCTTGATCTCACGCCTCCCCTTGAACTGACAAGCAACACAGAAGATTCCCAGACCTCAAGGTGTTTGGAGGTTGAACTCATGGTATTTGGGATCAGGTAGACCTGAGCTCAAATCTCAGCTCCTGCGTGACTAGCGTCAAGTCTCTCGACCTCTTTGTGTCTCCATGTCTTTGTCTGCAAAATGGGGACCATAGTTGTCCACACCTCGTGGGGTTGTTGGGACACTTCATTGAGCTAAGGCCGTGAGTCCTTGCTACAGTGCCACCCCCTGTCATTATGGTCACAAAGGACATGGAGAGAGGGCAGATCCTGGAGAGAAGGCTGGTAGATAAGAGGATCCTTGTACCTCCCTTCCCTACCCGACTTGACCAAAAATGTGGGTGATTAACATCCACATCCTGAAGTTCCTTTTGCTCCCAGACGAAGACCGGAGTCCCTCACCGGTGGGTACGGGCTGTATCACCTTCCAGTGCCAAGCCCAGCAGGGACCTGGACACAAGGTAAGTTTCAGTAGGATCTGTTAAATGCCCTCCATGGGGCAAAGGCCCCAGAAGGTCCCACAGCTTCCCCACCCCAGTGTGGCTTTCTCCTCGGACCTCCCTGGGTGCTGGCTGTGGCTGGCCCCTTGCAGACCCCACGTCACAGGCAGACACTTTCTCCTAAATCTAGAAGGGTGCAGGGTGTGGCTGTGTTCTCTCTTTCCTTCCTTCCCAGTGATAACAATCATGGGTAACTTATGCCCTGTCATTGCTCAGGGAGGGGCACACCCAGGACCTGGAAGGAGGGCCCAGGCCGGGGAGGCCTCCTTTCAAGCGGACCCCTGCCTTCCTGGGAGTGCGGGAAGGAGAGAGAGGACAGGGCTCTCAGCTGCAGGCGCCCCCAGCAGAGCCACATGGGGGCTGGGGACCAGAACCTCCCCCCACCGAGAGAAGCCAAGAGCTATGGATGGGAAATCATGGGTGAGTCACTTCTTCCCTCTCACCCACGGGCTCCCCAACTGCAGAAAGAAAAGCATGCCTGTGCGTACACATTTCATGCGAGATGAAATTCCTCATCTGTAAAATGGGGGCCAAAGCCACAGGTAGGAAGAACAAGTAACGTCATCCCTGTCTTGCAGGGGCAGAGCAGGCGAGGCTAAGCAATGGGCCCAAGGTCACACGGCCTGCAAGCACGTGCCTGACCCGCCGCCAGAGGTCATGACTCCGCGGTCAGTGCACTGACTCTCCGATGGCCCCAGCCCCACTGAAAGGGACCCAGTGATGATGGTGGCCGGCCTTCCATCCCAGGTGAGAAACCCGAGCCCAACAACCTCGGCTCAGCCCGGCTCAGACCACACAGTTGTACCCACAGCAGGGTCCGACTCTGGAGTTTTCAACCCTACCTTAGCCCACCTCTCCCAGCTCGGTGCCTGTGACCCAGGTGGGGGTAGGCGGGGTGGTAAATTGTGACTGGAGCACTTTAAGGGCTTCAAGTGGCCTTGGGCTCCAATGCAGGGTGACTGGCTTCTCTGGGGCATTTGGAGGGCCAAACACTGCTCTGCACCTCCTGTGAGGTCAGGGCCCTGACAAGAGCCAGTGCGTCCCAGCTCCCTCGGCCCTGGCCCCGAGAGCCGGGCACCCACACACACAGTCTCGATGGCACCTGTCCAGGCCCACAGCTGAGGCCCACGTCCCAGGCTCCCCTGGTAGCTGACGTCCTCAGCTGGTTGGGGATTTGCCAGCTCCTTCTAGCCCCACATACCACCCACAACATCTTCGAGCCTCAGGACCCCTTGGCAGAGCTAAACAGCTACTTAGCAGCCCCCCAAAAAGGAGTAGAACCTTCTCTGGACAGAGCAAAGCTGAGGACATGTGACATGGAGAGCATTTTGGGGTCAGGAGGAATCCACCTCACCTGGGAGCAACCCCCCCATTCCTGGTGTCTCAAGTGCTCTCTCGGGGTCCCTAGAGGGTGGGCCCACCGAGAGAGGAAGGGCAGGGACTGGGAGGAGACGGGACTGCCGGGGGTCGGCAGTGATGGAAGCTGGAAGGGAAACCAACCCGGAAATGATGGGAGGGGCAGGGAGGAGAGGACAGAGAGACCGACGGGGAGGGGCCCATGGCCTTAAATGGCAGGTGGCCAGGGGGACCAGGGAGGCAGGGACACCTGTAGGATTAAACAGTGACTGACCTCAGAGGTCTGCCCCATCACCAACATTTTCCGTCCCAAGAACACACAGTGCAAGTTCCATGTCCGGACCCCGCGGAGGGCGGGGAGGACCCCGGCCCCAGAGTCTCCAGGCACCTCACGTTCAAACTGCAGCATCACTAACGAAGGAATGCGGTGCGGCCGGGGACGGAGCCAGGAGGAGAGACGGTCCTCACCCAGCTTTCAAACCCTGGTCCAGCCCGGCTCCCGGAGTCCATCCGTCATTACGAATTAGTGTCTGCGGCAGTCGGTAATTACCCCGTGAGCCGCACAATTACACCTCACGGTACTTCTGCGCACGTTAAAAGTATCAATTTATTCAATGTAAACATTAAGAATATATATACCACCGGTTTTATAACTCTGTTTTGGCATTTTCATTTTTTGAAATACACAGAACTCCAGGAAAAAGCAGCAGCCTGGGGCCTCTCTCCAGCTCCTCGGAGAGGCCCCCGGAGTCCCTCTTTCCTGGGCACCTCGAATGTTACCCGTCTGATCTGAAGGGTCTATTTTGCTCTGAAGCTTTTGCAGGGCTGGGGGAGGCTTTGGAGAGATCCAGGAGGATGTCTCTTCCCCCTACCCCCACAACCAGCTTCTCAGGGCCAGAGAGTAAACATTCATTACAGCCTCCAGCCTGGGCCTCTCATTCTGGCCTCTGGGCGGACAAGGAGGGCCAGACCACACCACGGATGGACTCCCCACACTCCCCACCCTCCCCTCTTTTTTGGCATGTGTCCTCTGGGGTCCACCTCCAAGCGAGGACAGGGACAACCAGGGCAATCTGACCAGACCCGGGGGGTCAGGGTGGGGGCTAGGGAGCACGTCTGCTGGGGTGATGATTCAGGGTGGGGAGCTAGTCCTTCGGAGTGGGGGGGTTCTATAGCACATCCTGAGTCAGGGGATTTCTAAGGGTTCCTTGGGCTGCGGCACACAATTACCCCAAACACAAATATTTCTCTACAAGGTCCACACAACACCTGGGGGAATTCATCACCCCACATCTCCACCCCCATTGGCTCTCCTGGGGGGCTTAGCCTCCTAGCAGCTCAGGTGATGGGCAAACCTCCTCTTTCGGAGGGGGGGCTTTCCCCTTCAATCGGCAAGGCTAAGTAGAAACCGGCTGCGGGACACCTGGCAATGTGGGTGGAGGAACCCCAAGTTCACCATCCCAGCCAGCCCGGGCCCTGGGTGACCTTCAGGCTCCTCTTCAAGCCTTCCCAGGTTGATAATGCCGTGCCCACTTCTCTACCTATCTTCGACCAGACGGCAGGGGTGGCGGGGGGGGGGTTCTTCCTTTCGTCTCCTTTTAAACCAACTTGCTGCAAATAAACTTCCGTTTTCTAGCTTAGAGACCCTCAGTATTTACTCCCCTGGTCAAGACCAACACCCAGGATGAAGGCTCCCTAAGGGCTGTTAGGTGGGGGGAGGTCTCTCAAAATGCTCACTCAGGGGGCGCCTGGGTGGCTCACTCGGTGAAGTGCTCAACTCTTCATCTCGGCCCAGGTCTTGATCTCACAGTTATAGGTCTGAGCCCCACAATCAAAATAAAATAATTAAAAGTGCTCACTTCAGGGCCCCAAAGTAGTGCCCCCCCTCCACCTCCCAGAGTCAACCAGAGCACAGGAGCTGTGGCCAACCCAGGCAGCTTCCTTGTGCTCCACCACTAGGCCAGGGCCCGAATCTGAGGGTGCTGGGGTGCTTGGTGATCCCAAAGGGGAACCGCCCTCCGTTCCCACCCCACACACAGCCTAATCCGTCCTCTGCTCCTCCCACTCTCTGAGACTTGACAGGAAGAACAGGGACCAGAGGAGCTGTGAGCACCTCCTCCAGCTTCCAGGGGCCCTAAACACGCAGGGTTTCGTTTATCCCCCCTCCCACTCCATTGTCAGATGAGAACACCAGGGCCCAGAGAAGGACAGCGGCTTGCCCAGGGTCACACAGCCACAAATGGAGCTAGGATGAGAAGCCAAGTCTGTCCAGAATCGGGGCCCTTGACCTCCACGCTGAACTCAAGACAGGACTCAGCTCACTATGCTGGGGCTCAGATAAGGAATGAGGCCCAGCAAGGGCCGGTGACTTGGCTGACGCCAGAGAGCAAGTCAGCTGCTGAGCTCAAACGAGAACCCATGTCTCCTGGCTCCCAGGAAAATGCTTCTGGCCTTAGTCAGCAGCACCGTGTAGGGCCCAAGTTTCTGAAATGACCTTCCGGAAACAACCACCCCCCAGGATGAGAGCAGAGGTCTGGAATCCGGACAGCGGGGGTCTGCTAGCGATCCCTTCCTTGCCCTTGGTGTTAGAGCTGGGTGGCCAGATAAAGTCTGTGTCCAACTAAATTTGAATTTCAGCTAAGCGGCGGTTTTTAAAAACATAAGTAGGTCCCATAGGATATACTAAAAATAATTATTGTTGTTTACCTAAAATGCATACTTAACTGGGCGTCCGGTTTTCCCATTTGCTAAGCCGGGGAAATGCTACGTTAAAAGGACAGGAGAAAATGGGATCTCGGCTACCCACCCAGATCCGAGAGAACCAGCGCCATGCCAGGACTCCCAACAGGACTCAGAGCCAAGGTCTGGCCTCCAAGTGTCCTGGCTCCCCCTCCTCAGCCCTGTCACTGGGGCCCCAGGCCACTCTGAGCGGGGTTCAGAGGGTTTCTGGGACAGAGGCTCACCGGAGGCCAAGCGGGAAGGCAGACCCAGCATTCACAACCAGACTGGGACAGCACAGGAACTGAGACCCAGGAGGCAGTGGGAGCTCAAATCCCAACTTGTGACAGACTCCTCAGCCCCCACCTCCTCTGAGCCCCTTATCTGCAGGGGCTCCAGCTCCCTCTTATCCAGCAGGAGTGGAGTCCCTAAATAGTTCCAGACAGAATGGAGTCCACAGACAGTATCAGAGCTGGAAAGGCCCCCCGAGACCCCCAAGTCCAGCTCCCTCCATGGCCAGGTGAGGAAACTGAAGCCAGACCAGGTCCCTGGGACCCCGTCTGGGCACAGCCAGGACAGGTCAGAGACTTGAGCCAACAGGAGAAGCTGATTCTCCTGGGGCCCCTCAGATGTCACGCCTCAGGTGCCCCCTTCACCACCGGTACCGTCATCATTGCGGCAAACACAAGCCCGGGTCTTGTTCTAGGTTCTTGTCCTTTATTAACTCCTTGAATCATCCCTCTGACACTCCCCCCTGATCCCAATCACCCTGGCCGGCCTCCAAGGATCAAGCCGCCACACACCCCACACCTCCACCTCAGACAGAAGGGCTTTTGGCAAGAAAGAGAGAGAAACTCAGGGCGGCCCGGTCCTGCTCCCCGTCTTGAATACCAGTTCATTCTGGTGCCGCACACCAGCGCCTCTCTGATGTCAGAACACAGAGCCTGGGGCTCAGAGCTAGAACCCTGAGGCCAGAGACCCGACCCCAGGTGCCCAGGAGAGACAGAGCCCCAAGATGGGCCTGATACCCTAGCTCCTCCCTGATACCCAGGCTCTCCATCCAGGCCACCTGCTCCACACTCCAAACGACCTCCTACCAGCACCCTCTAGCATACTCAATGTGTCCAACGGGCACCCACCCCATGGCCTTGGGGTCCTCCGATGCAGCCCAGCACTCTACACCCAGACGGGTACCTCTGAGTTCTCACCTGTGAACGTCCACAGATGTCTCAACTCCCACCACACACACGGCATAGGTGGGCTTCTTGAGGGACAGCCTCACAGATCTCTGCGGGGCCATCCCGTGCCCCGGGCTCCCGGGCTCTGCTCTTCCTATCTCCCTGGCTCCTGTCCTGGGCACCAAGTCACCAGGAAGGAGCCTGCGTTCTGATGGGTCGGTGCTTTCCTCCTCCCTTTTAATTTCACCCTGTGACCTGATTAGCTGCCTAAACCGAGTCCCCACCTCCTGGCTCCCCGCCCAGCCCTCTCACTCAGGCCTGCCAATCCAGGAGGCCAGGGGAGGAGGCACCCCAGGTCTCTCAGAGAGATGGGAAATGGGGGTTTCCATTGGGGGCCCCGATGAAGCAGGGCTCAGCTGCCCCCGGAAGCTCCCCGTGGGCCCTGTCTCTCCTTCCCTAGCTTTGACTCCAGCCTCAGACCTCGGCGCTCGAACCCTCATGGTCACAACATCAGCACTTTCTGAGGGCCGATGACATGCCGGGTGCAGATCCCGATCTCACACATCCAAAGCATGGGGCAGTCAGACTCCAGGTTCAAATACCGGCTTGGCCTCTTACAACCTGTGACCTTGGACAGATGCTCCACCCTCCTGTGGCTTCCTCTCCCAGGAGTGACTGTACCTGCTCCATCGGACGGATGTGGGGATGCGTGAGCTACGCGTGCGAGGGTTAGCACAGGGCCTGACCCCCAGCATTCGCTGAAAGAAATGCTCACAACTCTTCTCGGTATCCTCGTTTTACAGGGAGGAGAGGACCCACTGTCAGTAGGAGGACAGCCACGGCTGACACCCAGGTCCTCCTGACTCACCAAATCACCCCCAGAAGCTGAAACTAGAGCCTTGTACCCCAACTCCAGAGATGGCCAGCCAGTGGGGAGGGCACCTCACAAGGCACTCAGAGCAAGGGGCTGGGGAGGCCTGATTCGTCCCTCAAAATCCCATCTTTGCAGCCCTCCTGTTCTCGGGGTGCTCATGGAACCCCGGTCGCTCACTTGACAAGCGTTTGCGGAGCACTTACTCTGCGGTGGGCACTCCTCTAGGTGATGGGGACACAGCCAAGAACCAAACAGACCACAGTCCCTGCTCCAATGGCATTGATACTCCGGGAGCCACCACAAGCTCTGAGATGATGGTGGCTTGGTCCTAGGGGCAACCATAACGGTGGGGAGGAGCAGTTGGGTTCTGAATGTCTCCTGAGGACAGGGCTAGGAAGGGATGCGGGCAGGCTGGGTGTGGGTGCGAGAGAAAGAGGGGAGTCGGGGATGACAGGAGTGCTTGGGCCGCAGCAGCTGGAAGGATAGAGCTGTCATCAGAGAGACGGGGAGGGCTAGGGGTGGGCAGGGGGCCCGGGGCCTCCCAGTTAGGAAGTGTCTATAAGGCCCGCAAGGACGGTAATGCTTTACGGGTGCCATGCTCCCATCATAGTGGGCAAAGAGGAGGAGGAGGAGGGGAGTTCCCTCGAGAGGCACTGGACACCCCTTCGGCCACGGGGTCCTCTTGCTCCCGGCCAGCCACTGCAGGGGCAGAATAAGGACGCACAACCAGGACTGCTGCCATCCACAGGTCTGGGGTGGGAGGATGCCAAAGAGAGAGGGGAAATGGAGCAGCACCCTCACCTGGGGAACTGCCAGTCTGACCAGGCAGGAGGGGGACACAGTTCCTGCTCCGGGAACCCCCTGTCCGAGGAGGAAGACGGGAAAAATAAAAATCATATAAGCATTTATGTGGTTACTTTTCACTTTGAAGATCTTCCTGAAATGTCTTTCTTAGGGCCAACACATCCAACGGCAAATGTTCCCCATCTACAAAGTTCTTTATACCCATTGGCACCGATGCAAAGTCTAGGTTTACCCCCATGGACACAGAGCCTAGCAACACAACACCCAAGGGGTTTCCACCCCCACTAAGCAGAACCCGAGCCATTTTGTTCATATGTAATGTAAAGTGGAGTGGAAAAAGTGGGCTCCCAGAGAGCACATGGGAATATTCCCGTTAAAGGAAGATGGATGGATGAATGGATGGATGGATGGATGGATGGATGGACAAACAGACATGAAAGAGGGAGGAGGGGAAGAAGGCAGGTTGGTGCATGAAGAGCTGTCTGCACAAATGAGGGTGATGGCGGTCACAATGGTGACAAGATGCTAGCAGACACCTGTTGGCCTCTGACCACGTGCTGGGCGCTGTTCTCACCCCCTTCCGTGTCATCACCCACCTAATCCTCACCACAATATTAGGTGGCAGGTAACAGCTAAGCCGGGAACCCAAGTTCAAACAGACCACAGCCTGGGTATACAGGACGTGCCTTTTGCGGGTTGTGGGTGGGGCAGGGGCCTCGGGCAGCTCACAGTCGCTTAAGGGAAATGTTCTCAGAGCTGGAGGAAAGAGGGAGGTAGTAGCAGAGAGTGGGCAGAGTAGCAGAGACTGAGAGGAACATCCGTGCATCCCCATTTCACAAAAAAAGTGAGGTACGGAAAAGCTAAGGGACCCTCTCAAGATCTGACCCTGGCCAGTGGTCGAGGCAGGATTTGAACCCAGGCCACGGGACCCTGGATTGGCTCTGAATTGTTGACTGGATCCCTGGGAGATAGAATATCAGGGTTCTTATGTTTTGTTTCATTTTGTTTCATTTTACCTTCTTCCTTATGCTTTTATATATTGTTTGAAAATTTTGGTAAGCTGATGTTTTTACTGTTAGAGAAAAAATGAAATCTGTCTTTAAGAAAAAATGAGGAGACTGGCCCCCCAGGTGGCTCAGTCGGTTAAGCATCTGCCTTCAGCTCAGGTCATGATCCCAGATCCTGGGATCGAGTCCCACATCGGGCTCCTGCTCGGCTGGGAGTCTCCTTCTCGCTCTCCGTCTCTGTGTGCCTGCGTGCTCGCTCCCTCTTAAATAAATAAATCTTGAAAAGAAGGAAGGAAGGAAGGAAGGAAGGAAGGAAGGAAGGAAGGAAGAATAAGTTTCCTGCTCTTGGCTTCCCTGTCCCCCTCCTTCTTTCCTCTGGCTCTAAGAACATGTCCCTTCAGACACCATGACCTGCCCGGGTTCCTGCCCTGCCCACAACCCACAAAAGGCACATGCTGTACACCCATGCTGTCATCTATTTGAACTTGGAACATCAGGCTTGATTGGTCAAATTTGGGAGGAGCAGGGGTAGGGGAGCTGAATGACATCACTGCCCCCCCTCCCCCCTGGCAAGGAGAACCTTCAGCTGGGAGGACATGCCCGGGTTAGCCTCAAACACAGCCCCTCGCAGGGGGAGAGGCCTGCCAGCTGCTGGGTGACCGTGGAACCCTCACATGACTCCAGGATGCCCCCGGAACAGCCCGGAGGCATGGCAGCAGAGAGGATGTCTGGTGCTGGTGCGACCATGTCCAGGGACTCATTTTCCCCATTCTCCAACGGTCATTTTGAGCTCCTGCCATGCACCAGACATTATTCTTGGTGCTGGTGATACAGTGGTGAATAAGACCAAGCCCCTGCCCTCATGGGACATACAGAGTAGCAAGAGAGACAGGGAATACACAGCAGGACAGACACTGGGGCGTCAGGAGGTGCTGAGACCCAGTGAAGCAGGTTAGAGGAGCAGAGGGGTGGGGTTCCGTTTGCATCAGCTGATCGGGGAAGGCTTGCTGGGGAAATGATGTTGGAGCACAGCTCTGAAGGGCAGACCTCACACGTCCCGTTTCCCCATTCAGAAGACAGGGCTCTGGAGCCAGCACCGAGCATCCAGACCGAGATGCCTTCAGAGGCTGGGCAGATAATAAATGTGGGAAGCCACCAGCTATAGCACCCAGGGAGGGGTACCAACTGTGGCAAAGGGAGTAACACAGGTAACACAGTTGCTTTGCCTAATGCATTAAAATTCAATATCTCTTAAAAACAGAATACTGTAGGTCAAGCCCATAGTGTCAGCAGATCTGGCCCTCGGGCCACTGTTTGAGACCCCAACTCGGACTATTTAAAAACTGGTGGATAAGGGCAGGGGAAGGAATAGTTCAGGTTGGGGAAGTCATTTGATGCCGAGGAGGGTAAACTACCTGGGCCCAGGGAAGCCTTGGTTGGCATGATCAGGCAAGGAATCTGCCGGCCTCCGGCCTTGCGAGCCTTCAGAATGGGTTCTGGGCCGTTTGTGATTTGCGGACATCAGCTGTGGGCTCCTCTCCTCGCGGGGAGGGATCCTCTTCAGCCCCCACGTGCCGCCTGTGCCTGAGCTTACGTAGGATGGCCATGGGGGGTGGCAGCAGAGCCCAGCTCTCTGGAGCCCCACACGTGGCCTTTCTCCGCTCCCGGCGCCCTCCGAGCACCACAGGCTCAGTTCCTCCTGCCTCCCACAATCCTCCCATTTCCAGCTGGAAAAGCCCCTAGAGTCCCTTAATTTTGCGGTACAGTAAACCAGGGCTCTGAGAAGAGATTTGACACACACAGGGCAACGTGGCAGAGTCATGGGAAGCCAAGTCCGGGTCCCAGGTTCTCAGTCATTCACTGGAGACGACGTGCCCTGGGTGTTCTGTGTACAGGTGCTGCTCTGGGCATCGGAGGGCTCACCACCCGTCGGGCCCTCGCAGCTCCTTACACTGACTCACTCCTCTGGGATCTCCCGGGGCAGGATCCTGGATCCCCTGTGGGCCTCAGGGGCTCTGACTCAACTATCGTGAGAAGGCAGGGGACCCACTGATTCCCGCAGGGCCAGAGGGCCTGCAGCCAGCGGCTCTAATAGCAGGAAGTGGCAAGGGCCATGAGTCACCCAACTCAGAGCCAGAAAGCCAGACCCAGGTCTCCGTTGGGCACCTCGGACCTTTGGGGATCGCTGACTCCCTCTCCAGCTCTGGAACATCCGAGGCTCCACATGGCATTAAGAGCATCACGTGCGGGGCTGGGCTGGGCACTAGGGGCTCGTGGTCAGGTGCAGCCAGCCCCACCCCCACAAGTGGCCAATTCAGCAGCCTCCCAGGCGCATCACCTCCTTCCCTGCCCCCCACTGGCTGTCTGCCCTCCCCCTCCCTGCCTCTCTCAGCAGATGGTGCCGCCTCCACCCCAGGTATACCAAGCACAGACCCAGGCAACCCCTTCAGTCGTCCCCTCCCTCATCTCCAGCATCTAACAGTCACTCCACCTGACTCATCAGCTCTACATCCCAAACCTCTCTGGCCCCATCCCTTCCCCTCCACCTTCACCCCTACTGCACCCACACCCTGCCAGGACCTGAGCCGACCCCCGCTCTCCCCATCCCCAGGCTCACCTCATTCTGCACTGCAGGCAGTAGGGAACTGTCTGAAGCACACATCCCATCTGCCAACCCCCTACCCCAGAAGACTGCTCCGACATCCTGTGGCCCCCGATAAAGGAGGGCAACTGGATGGGGAAAGTCTAGACCCTGGAGCCCTACTATCTGTGGTTCCAGTCTGGGCTCAGCCGTTTCTCAGATTTCGCAGCACTGGCCAAATGATTTAACTTTTTTGAGACTTAGTCTCCTAATTTGTAAAGTGTGGAATAATGTGGGAGTTCAAAATGATGTCTGTAAAGTACCTGGGATATAGGCAATCCTCGAGAAATAGAAACTTTGCCTGGCACTCAAGGCCCCCCAGACCAGGCCCCTGACAACCCCTTCTACACTCAGTGCCTGACACCTGTTCTGATCATATTTCTGTAGCTGCTCCCCCTCACTGCCCCACAGGAATTTGCTTCCTGACCTGCGGGGTCTCCATAAAGTTCTACCCATCAGCTGCTTTCCCGCCTTCCCCTCCCCCACTTCCACCTCCCTTCCTCCAGTGCCCACTCCACACAAGACAACATTTCCTTTTCTTTCATGGGTTTTTATTCCACATCCTAATAGAAAGAATTTGAGGCAGCTTACAAAATGTACCCTGGGTAAAATCATTTTTTAAATGAGAAAATTAGGTCAAAGAGTGGGAAAAGAAAACAAAAGACAGGGATGGACATCTGTCTGGTTGATAGATCTAGCAGTGAGTTCCCCCTGGTGGCCCATGAGAAAAAGAGAAATAGAAACAATTTCATGAACCATGGCACCCACAAGATACAACCAAACCAGTTGAAGAAGAGGAGCCCGACTCTTCTGGGCCCTGAAAACTAAGGAACATTCCCCTCCTCCCATCCCCAAAACAGGGCAAGTGTGGGATTTTGAACTAAGTGACCCATGGCATTCTTATGGTTGGTTCTGAGTTGATTCATGGGTCTATTTTGGGGTGCAGTGTCTCTAGAAAAATGTGCTTGGTATCCTTCAGACTTTCCTCAATGAACAGTCTTCATTTTATTCAAGACTTTGATTAAATGGGGAGTAGCAGGGAATTTGGGGGTTCCCCCCATGATGACAGCCCTTCCTCACAGCTGCTACAGTAGAGATCCAGTATCTTCCAGTGTCAGTCAATCTGGCCACACTTGCGGTCCTACCGTGAGAATCAGAGTCTAGTACCTTCTACCGGCTCACACAGAGCTGGGGAATTGCTCCTGGAAAGGGGGTGAGGGACGGTACCTCTGCTGGGCATCTCCCAACACTTCACATCTCAGCAAGCACTCCCAGAAAACTTGGTCCACCTGCCTCATCAAACACATAGAGATAGAGAGGCCCAGAGAGGGAGAGCAACTTGCCGCAAAATACACAGCCTCCTCTAGCAATGTGAAGTAAAAGACAGGGAATCAGCCTCGGAGCAAGAAACCTGGATTCTCGGGCCACCTGACAGGGGTCCTTGAAAAAACTCCTCTTTTCTGTAGGGCAAACCTGTCCACTAGGGACCTTTGATCTGGATCTGGCCTGTCCAGATGCTATGAGACATCATCTCCCCAGGCCCCCAGGGGAGAAACCACTGGACAGAAGAGCCCGGCATCGTTCCCCATATCACTCAGGCATATTTATGCCATCAAGATTTCCTGGGCGGCTCCACCATGGGCCAGGCCGTGAGCAGAGGACAAGACCTGGCCGCAGCCTGCCTTCTAGGAGCAGCCGGCTAATGGGGACTGTGGGCATGTGAATTGGTAGCGACGATGAAGCTTCCTGAGAGCCCCAACAGGGAACCATGCAGAGGCGCAGGGACGCATGCGTGGAGAGAAGGCATGGTAGTGATGGCAGCCAGAGGTCACTGAGCCCTTCAGGGCACCAGCTTGGTGCGTCAGGCCTCTCGGGCACCATCGTGCTTTCTCAGAGTGGAGCGAGATGGCAGACTGCTGTCGCCTCCGCTTGGCAGAGGAGGACATGTTGTCTGAGGTCTCCTGCCAGTGAGGTTGGAAACAAGGCCACGGTCCTGTCCGTGGAACTCTGAGCTTGTTCTACCATATTCTACCGTCCTTGGTGCCACAGGCCTCGCCCCTCTTGCCGCATTACTCACACACATAGGCACGCACGCACACACACACGCGCACGCGCGCACACACACCCCGACCTTCTGCCCTAGGGAGGCAAGATTGTCCTGTGTCTGGCACAGAGGCCAGATGGCAAGACTCAAGAGACACCCCGTCCTCGACACCTCACACCAGTAAGACCATCTGGGTCCCAACCACCCAACTCTGTCTCTCTGGCTCCTTCAAACCCTGGGAGCTTCCACGACATGAGCCCCAGCCATCTGGGCCCTGCTGGCCTTGGCCTGGCCTGAGCCCTGGGCTTGGCAGGGAGCCCAGGGGCAGACGCCCCCCTCAGAGAGGGCCCTGATGGCTGGGGCGGTGGGATGGGACATATACTCTCCTAAAATGTCAGGGAAAGAGGAAGCTTTCGAGATAAGCTGGATGTTCAGGGGCTTACACTGAAAACAAACCAAAGAGTAGACATTCAGGCCAACGCAGAGTAGGGGCCCAAAGCCCTCTGCTCACCCTCCCCCTCTAGCAGTACCTGTAGCCCTTGATCGGGAGCCTGGGGCTCTCCAGATCCTCCCTGAAAGCCATGGTCCTGGTTCGTCACCACTAATAAGCCCAGAGAGGGCCAGCAATTTGCCCAGGACACACAGACTATTCTGTTTCCCCCAGACAGGGAAGGAAAAGGGAGCAGTAGGAGTATTGGCAGGGGGTCAGCAGCTGGACAGGCTATACGAACAGTGGACAGAGCATGGGTCCGGGGGAAGGTCCAGCCCTGGCCCATCACTCCTTGGCTGGGTGACCATGGACAGCCCTCTTCCTCACTTCTGTCCCTTTGTTCTCTGGGTTGGACTTTCTCTGTCTCCATTTCTCTCTGTTTCTTCTCGCCTCTGTGTATCTCACTGTCCCCTCTCCCCCCACTTCCCTCTGGAGGAGCATTTGGGATATTGGGGGATCAGCTTTGGCCTCAACATGTCCCCTGTGACACTTCCCAGGTGATGGCTGTGCTTGTCCCCACTCCACAGATGAAGACACTGAGGTCCTGCTTACAAAGCATTCGGCATGGCCAGGTCCCCAGTAGGCACTCGGTGCATACTAGTCCCTCTCCTAGACCCTCACAGTCCACTACCTCCAGGAAGCCGTGTCACACGCCTGCCTCTGGCTTCCATGGAATGTTCTGTTCTCTCAGTAGCAAACCCCCTCCCCGGTCCAAGGCTCTGTCCCAGGAAACCACCTGTTTTAACCCTATTTCCCCCATCACACTGGCAAGACTGCATATTTCAGAGGAACAGAAACAGGGAGTGGCCAAGCCTTCAGCTCTGGGAGATCAGGAAGCTGGCTTGAATGAAAAAAAAAAAATGAGACTCAACGGTTGTACAGGAGTTCTCAGCCACCAGCCCACAGCCAGTCAGCAGCCCGAGGTTGTCTAGGCAGGGGTTCCAGCCACCCATGACAGAGCCCCCTGGGCTCCATCACGCCCCAACTGTGGCCCTCGGGGAGCACAGTGCAGCCTGGGAGCCGAACTCCAGCTTTCTCCCCACCCTAGCCTGGCCCTGTGGCTCAGTGAAGCCAGAAGGGCCTCCAGAGAGAAGTGGGGGGAGGGGGAACAGAGAGATGCACAGAGACAGGAAGAAACGGAGACAGAAAGAGACAAAGAAAATTCAAACCAGGGAACAAAGGGACAGAAGTGAGGAAGAGAGGCACAGAGAGCAGTAGAGACAGAAAGACAAACGGAAAGACAGAGGGAGGGACAGAAAAACCCCAGCCCTCTCAACCCCCCAGCTTCCCCAGGGCCTCCCTTTCCCCAAACTCCTGCTCCCACCCTCGGACATGGAGGGATCACCTACTTTGCACCTGCCCTGGGTGCTGGGGACACACCCCCTGATACACCTCCCACGTGGTGGCTGTGTGTATCCCCACTGTGCAGATGAGGAAACTGAGGCTAGGAGCCATCAGGTTACTCAGCCAATCAAACTGGATCTACCACCGCAAGGGTGCAGGAGGAAGGCCAAGGCACAGGAACACTGAGGCCCAGAGAGGGCAAGTGACTGGCTCTGGGTCACACAGCAGCCAGCCACAGAGCCAAAGCTAGAAGCCAGGTCCTCTGCCACTTGGCCTGGATGTGAAGAAAACAAAGTTAATCATATTAAGTCTTTGGCAAGCAGGTTCCAGGTCTTACCAGATGGCCTGTAGCCAACACCCTAAAAGCTGTCAACACCCCCCGCATTTCCTTCTTGCTTTCCTCTTACTATCTTTTCTGGGAAGGGCAGCCTAGGAACCTCCAAAGCTTGTCCTCTCTCCTAGGAACCAGGCCTCCACCGGGGCATCTCCACCTCCCCATTCCCTGCCTTCCAGCCTGGACTCCTGCAGAACTAGGGCATAAGAGCCAGGCGGGCTGTTCCTATACCCTAACTTCACTGACACCAGCTAAGTCTGAGCTCAGGCTCCCCGCCATGTCCTGACGGGTCCAGCCGTAACACACAAAACCAGGGCAGAAACCAGGGATGAGGTCAACAGGTGAGCCCACATTTACACACTGGGACATGTGTCAAGGAAATTGACAAGGAGTCAAGGAAATTGACAAGGAGTCAAGGAAATTTCTAGAAGCGGTGCTCACTGCAAAGAATGTAAAGACCTACCCCAGAAAACAAACACAGGGAAACCTTTCTGTTCACCCCACCCGAGTTCTGAAGAAATTCTCCTTGATTCAACATTCCCAAAGAAAACCACTTTAGTGTGGCAAGAGGAACCGGCTTCTCACCCACTGTGTTCTCTCTCATTCTTCATGTCAGGGCAGGGGCACGTCACAGGCACCGGCACCAGCAGGGCCTGGCCAGTCAACCCGGTGGCTCCCAGAATGACCAGTGACTACATGAATTACATTTCCAGAGAGCGGATATCTGTGTGTGTGACAAAGGACTCACGTCCGGCATGTATGAAAAATGCCCATAAATCAACCTGAAAAAGAGAAACCACCAGCCCCGTGTGGTTAGTCGAGCAGGACACAAAATTCACGTGCCACCCATGCTAAGCAGATGACTTCCAGGATAGTCTGTGGTCGCTGCTGGCTTCCCCGGCCGGGACCCCCGCGCCCCTCCGAGGCAGGCATCCACCTGTGCCTTACTCAGGGCTCAGTCTTGGAAAGTCTCCCGTGCAGAGGGGCAGGGCTGCGGGCCGGGGACCGGGGAGAGAGGAGGAGGAAGGATGAGGCCGGGAGCAAAGGTAAGAGGCGCACGTAGTCTTCCCAGACCAGCCCCACGCTCTCGCCCCTGACTTAACCAGGCTCAGTGCTAACCGTAGAGGGGTATGGGGAGGGGGGTTCTGTTCACCCCCAGATTAGAGGGGAGGTTCCCCAAGAGCACAGCTGTAAGAAGCAGGCTGGTAGAGTGGAGCCAGGAGTCAGGAGCCCCGAGATCTGGTGCAAACACACCACGTGCTGACTGGCCTGTGGGGGTTGGGGGGCTTTGGGGACCGGCTCCATGGCCTTGGTCTTCACATCTTCACATCTGAGAGGATTGGGTAGCTGATCCTCAGAGTGCTGCTAGGGCCGACTGCCAGCCCTCTAGCTGCCCCTCTCCACCCACTTCCCAACAGCACCCCCAGGGCCCCCAGCCCCAGTGACACCCCCAGGGGAACTACCATGAGGTCAATCAGGCTTTGGCCAAGTCTGAGAGCCAGCCAGCCCCAACACGGTCTGGAAGGACCCAGCCCGACCCTGGTCCTCTGTCCTGGGAGCGCCCAGTGCCAGTATGGCCTGGCAGGGTGGGCAGCTCGTCCCGAGGTGGTCTCTCAGTGTGGTTCTGGTTTACATTTCCCTCCTGACTCCCAATACTGAGCATCTTTTCATGTGCCTGTTGGCCGGACATATCCCCACGGGCATATCCCCACGGGCCAGCCACACACCCCACAGCTGCCCACAACACAGTCCTCCCAGGTGCTGGCTGTGAAGGAGAAAGGCAGGGGACCGGGGAAGCCCCCAATCTGAAGGGGTAGACACAGACCACGCTCTGTGGGATCCCCAGACTGAGTGTAGAGACAAAATGCCTGTCCCTCGGGAATTTTCTCTCTGATAGAGGAGGCACAGCCCTACACCTGAGAAGCTTCCAATCTGACCACACAGATCAGCTAGTGTGGGGGAGACACAGCCCCAACCTCTGAGAAGCTTCCAATCTGATGGGGGAGGCACAGCCTCTGACCACACAGATCAGCTAGTCTGATGGGGGAAACACGGCTCCTACCTTACAGGAGCTAAGGATTACACAAAACCCCTCTCGCCCTCTTTATCAAAACTTCTGATCTAATGGGAGAAGCACAGTTCTGTCCTAGAGGAATCTGTAGTTTGATGGAGGAGCCTAGGGAAACTCTGTTTCTGTCTGTGGAAGGGACCAGCTCTACCGTGAAAGTCATTCTTAAATCCCACATCCACTCACTACTGGCAAAAAGCTTTCCTGTAATGTCTTCCCTGAGTTTCATCACCATCCAGAAGCAAGGCCAGTCCAGGACTGGCCTCCCTGTTGGACAAGTGAAAAAACTGAGGCCCAGAAGGAAAAGTGGCAGGGCCAAGGCCACACAGGGAGGCAGGACTATAGCCCAAGTTTATCTCCAAAGGGAACAAGGCGAGGATGGAGGCTGGAAAGAGGGAAGGGTGACTAAGAGAGCTGGTTTCCCAGACACTTGGCCCAGAAGGCCAGGCAGCCAAACGGCCCAGAACCGGTGCCTCTGGGACGGGCTGACTCAGGGTCGCCCAGAGCTAGCCTTTCTCAACCCTGTTTGGGAAACAGTTCTGTTTGAGAGAGGCCTGCTGTCCCGCCAGGAATTTACGAGCCTCGTTTATGGGTCTGCCCCAGGGAGCCTGGGGCACAGCTTCTGTGTGAGCTAAGGCTGGGCAGGAGCTAGAACTCTCCAATGGTCAGAGCCAGAGGGAGCCTGGGGCTGAGTGGGAAGGAACAGTGAGGACCCTAGGAAGGGCAATGACCTGCTCAAGGTCACAGAGGACCTCAGCAGCACAGCTTGGCTCCCTTGTCTGGGACTCTCCCAGCAATGGGGTCAAGCAGAGCCACTCTGTACCTCAACCTGTCCTTGCAGGAACCCAGGTTTCAGAAAGATCTGTATTAGGGGTATTTTGGGGATTTGCTTAGGGTTGAACCCCCTTCCCCACTCCTAGCTCTGTACGCCACCAGAGCATCCCCTGAGGCTGCCACCCAGGTCCTGGCCATGGTAGGGATCTGCTAAGACAGGGGTGGGGAAGGGGAAGGGGAGAGATGGGGGAGGGCCTGGAGGCTCACATCACCCCTCCCTCCTGCCCCTCACCGTCAGCCAGCAGGATGCCCTGGCCGGGGAGAAAACCAGGGAAAGGAGAGAAACATACTATTTACTGAGCGCCTCCTGTGTGCCAGCCCAGTGAGAACCCTGGAACACGAGCTCATCACGATCACTGTGGAACCAGGCACCTTTATGAGAGGAAATGGAGGTTCAAAGATGTTGAGACACTTCGCCCAAGGTCATGCAGCAGTTATGCGGGGAGCTGGAATGCCAGCCTGGCTGGCTGCCTCTGAAGCCCACGCTTTGTGTCTCCTTTGTACCCGCAGCCTCCGGGAGGGTCCCAGGGGTTGCCTGGCTCCTTTGGGGAGTGCTCGGAGCATGTGGCCTTCACAGGATGGGGGTCCTGTCTCTGCTGCTCAGAACTGGCCTTGCTGCCTCCCGCCTCCACCGTAGCCTTGGCACGAGGCTTCCGGGGCTCCCTGCAGGAAACAACGGGGCAGGCATAGCCACACCTGACTTCTGGGTATGTTCGACCCCATGGGGATCCCCAGGCCAGTGCAAGGCAGCATGGGGGGTGGGGGGAGTTGAAGAGGGTTCGTGGGCCACACCCACATTTGTACAGTTCCAAGGCTGGGATGGGAGTCCATAGTCTGAGGTTCCAGGTGAACTCTGCCATGGCCCACTGTGTGACCTTGGGCGTGTTGCTGGCCCTCTCTGAGCCTCCATTTCCAGAAGCTGGTCACTGACATTCTGTGATGCCTAAGTCTACACAAGCCTGGTGAGGTTCAAAGTTTCAGAGTGGACCACTGCCCTAAAATGGTCGTGATGAGCTCATGTTCCAGGGCTCTCGCTGGGCTGGCACACAGGAGATGCCCAGTAAATAGTATGCTTCTCTCCTTCCCCTGGTTTTCTCCTCCCCACCCAGGAGTTTCTGCTGGCGGACGGTGAGGGGCAGGAGGGAGGGGTGATGTGAGCCTCCCTGCCCTTCCCTACCTGCCCTCCCCCAGACTCGGCAGATCCCTACCACGGCTAGGACCTGGGTGGAGGCCTCAGGGAATGCTCTGGGGGTGTACAGAGCCAGGAAAGGAAGCTGGGCCACCAGTGAGGGGAAGCTCCTGGGCTAACGCTCCCTGGCAGTAGCCTACCCCAATGAGCCCTCGCTGGCTGCGCCATCAGCGACTCTCCCAGAGTGGAGGGTGGCTTGGCGGGGCCTCAGGGGCAGGAAGACACGGCAGGAGTCCATTTCTTGTCACAGGTCCGCAGAGTGCTGGAGGCCGGCTTTGCGGAGGGGACGCTGTACATCTCTGCCCACCTCTGCACTCAGCAATGTCGCACTATAGCTTGAACCTGGTCATGGTGGGAAAAGTCACACCACGGAAATTGGCAAATGCTACCAACAGAGGGGGTTTTGTTTGTGTGCATGTGTGGGTTATTGGTTTGGGGTGCCAACTGTAAAGCATTTACCCGCACACCGTGTGTTGGATGGATAAGTTATATTTTTCTAGAAATGTGTCCAGTACCTCTGAGTTTTCACACTTATTGCACACATTTTTCTTTTCATCTAAATTTAATTTTAGCACCTAAAAAAAAATAAGATGAAGTGGGCTTCATCAAAATTTAAAAATTTGTGCTTCAAAGACAAAATCCAGAAAGTGAAAGACATTTGAGAGAATGGGGAAATATTCACAAACTGCACTCTGACAAGGGTCTACTATCCAGAATATATCAAGAATTCTTACAATTCAATAGCAAAACAACAACCCAGTTACAAAATGGACCAAGGTGTTTGTTTATCGGTTTGTTTGTTTTTGAGAGAAAGTGAGACACGCAGATGGGGCAGAGGGAGATGAAGAAAGAGAATCTTAAGCACGCTCCGTGCCCAGTGCAAAGCCCCACTCAGAGCTCCATCTCATGACCCCGCAATCATGACCTGAGCCAAAATCCAGAGCGGGACGCTTAAGGGACTCCACCGCCAGGTGTCCCAGGATTTACATAGACATAGACATCTCTCCAAAGAAGACGGCCAACAGGCACATGAAAAGATGCTCAGTATTGGCAGTCAGGAGGGAAATGTAAATCAGAACCACACTGAGAGACCACCTCACACCCACTAGGATGGCTACTACCAAAAAAACAGATAATGACAAGTGTTGGTGAAGATGTGGAGAAACTGGAACGCTCGTCCAGCTGTGGAGTGGGGGGAGGGTGCAGCTGCTCTGGGAATCAGTGGGCAGCCGTATGGTAATCTGACAGTCCACTACCATCCAAGGAAAGGGCTCCTTCCCTGGGGACTTCCATCAGACAGCAAGCAGGTACCCCCTGAAGGCCTGAGCTCCTGCATGTTTGCCAGTGGGACTGTGAAGCTCCCCGGGGGGCAGGACTGCCTCTTCCAAAAGACTGCGATGTGGGTGACCTTCTAGGGGTCCTTCCAAGGCCAATAGATCTGAGGTGGTATCTGTCCCCTCCAGGAACTGGGTGGCTTTCTTGAACCACCTAGTCTACATCATCAGACTCTCTCGTGCCTCTCTCATTAAGTTCCTTTATTTATGTGTTTCTCTTTTCACCCCACTGAATCTTGCCAAAAGTTTATCAATTTAATTAATCTTTTCCAAGAACCAAATTCTGATTTTTTTTAATCCTAATTTTTTCATCAATTCTCCCACATTTCTACTCATCATTCCTTTCTTTGGGTTAATCTTGTTATTTTCCTGAATTCTCAATTTATATTGAGAATTATATTATATATTATATTATATTATATTATATTATATATTATATTATATTTTGATTAATTTTCTGCCTTTCTTATTTTCCACCATAAACATTTCAGACTCTGCATATTGGTTTGGGGGGGGTTTTTTAGATTTTATTTATTTATTTGACAGAGAGAGCCAGAGAGCATAAGGAGGGGGAGAATGGCAGAAGGAGAGGGAGAAGCAGGCTCACCAAGGAGCAGAGAACCTGATGCGGGGTTGATCCCAGACCCCTTGGATCATGACCTGAGCCAAAGGCAGACACTTCCAAGAACAACTGTAGCTGAGCCCACTGGTTTCCAGATGTTGTCTTTCCACTATTGTTCCATTCAAAATTTCCATTCATAATTTAACTGACAAGTTAGTTACAAGGCCATTTTAAAACATTTCCCTACAAGGGGCGTCTGGGTGGCTCAGTCAGCTAAGCGTTTGACTCTTGGTTTTGGCTCAGGTCATGGTCTCATGGGTCATGGGATTGAGCCTCGAATCGGGCTCCACACTAGGTAGGAAGTCTGCTTGAAGATTCTCCTTCTCTGTTCCTCCCCCCAACTTCTCAAAAATCAATAAATAAGTCTTTTTTTTTTTTTAATTCCACAGGAATAGGTTTTTCTTACTATCTGTACTGAGTTTTAAGTTCATTGCACAAGAGTCGGATATGGTCTGAAGGATGCAATTTATTTCCATTTTGTTGAGACTTGCTTTCTGGACCGGACTCGCATGGTCAGTTTTCACTTATGTTCCCTGTGCTCAAGAAGAATGTGTGTCCGTCTATGATCAATGCAAAGTGCTTGTGTCTGTTGAGTGGGTGGGGTCTGCTATTGTCTTTCTCAAACCTTCTATCAACTACGGATTTCCTTGTCGGCCTCATCAGTTAGTGAGATGGGTTAAAATCCACCAGTGCTCAGCATTCAGTCCACTTTGCCTTCATAGATTTTTGTGATTCTTGTATTTTTGGTATTTTATATGTGTAATATTTTTATTGCTATTTTTCGGTGTCATTCGGGCTTCATAAAATGAATTGCAAAATGACCTCCTCTTCTGTTTTCTGGAAGAGACTGTGCAGGACTGGTGATAATTCTCTCGACACACGGTAGGGTTCTCCAGCAAAAACATCTGGGCCGGATTTCTTTTTTAGGAGTTTTTATTTACTTATGGATTCTAGGTTTTACTTATTTAAATAATCTCTACACCAACATGGGGCTCAAATCCAAGACCCTGAGATCAAGACCTGCACACCCTTCAGGAGTTTTTTAATTATGGATTCAATTCCTTTAAGTGGTACAGGGCCAAATTACCTATTTCATACTGTCTGAATCTTGGTTCTTTGTGTTTTCTGAGAAAGGGGCCCGTTTCAACTGAGTTGTCAGACTTACACGTGTAGTTTGTATTATTTCCTTCTTAATCTTTTGATAGCCCCAGGTTCTGTATGGATATCCCTAGCTTCATTCCTGACATGGACAACCCGTGCCTTCTGTCTTTTTTGTGAGTTTCACTAGACACTTGTCCATTTTATTGACCTTCTCAAGAACCAGCTTTTGGTTTCATTGATTTCTCCATTGTTCTTCTGTTTTGGACAGCATTGATTTTTGCTCTTAGCTTGATTACTTTCTTCCCTCTGCTTGCTTTGGGCTTCTTTCACTCTCCTAGCTTCTCACAGCGGGAGCTTGGAACATGACTCGAGACTTCTACATCACCTTTCCACATCAGCATTTAGTGTACGTTTCTCTCTCTCGGCACAGCTTCCTCTGTGCCCCATACATTTTGATAGGATGTATTCCGATTTTCATTCAGTTCAATGTATTTTTTTTTTTTTTACTTCTCTTGAGACTTCCTCTTTGACCCATGGATCATTGACAAGCATATTTTTTTAGTTGCCAGGAGTTTGAAATTATTCAGATTTATTTTAATTCCATTGTGGCCCAAAAGCACACTGTATACAATCTCCATTCCTGTAAATTTTGCTGTTGGGATGATACTGGAGACAGTTCTTTCTGGGGTATGCGGCTGGAGCACAGAGGTTCACTGTCTAAGATGGCCTTTGTTGCTCTGCTGCCTCTTTTCCTATTCTTTGGCCCGAGAAAGCAGACTTTTGTGGAGTCTTTTTTTTTTTTTTTTTTTTTGTCATCTCTGCCTGTTGATGTTTCTGGGTTCCTACCTTCTTTGGTATCCAGTCCAGGATATACAAAAGAAAGGCAAGAAGAAAAGCCAAGAAGTTCACTTTATATATTTTGAACTCATGTCATTAGATCATACAAGTTCAGAATTATTCTGGCTTTCCAATGTACAGAACCTTTTTTTTTTAAGTTTTATTTATTTATTTGACAGACAGAGGTCACAAGTAGGCAGAGCAGCAGGCAGAGACAGAGGGGGAAGCAGGCTCCCCACTGAGCAGAGAGTCTGATGTAGGACTCGATCCCGGGACCCTGAGATCATGACCTGAGCCAAAGGCAGAGGCCTAACCCACTGAGCCACCCAGGTGCCCCCATACCGAACCTTTTAACATTATGTGGCAATCTCCTTAATTATACATTTATTTATTTATAATTATTCTATTTTATTATAATCAATAACATTATTGTTTCCTAATAATGTTTTCACCATAATTTTCTCTCTCTCTCTCTCTCTTTTTTTTAAATGTAAGCACCATGCCCAGGGTAGAGCCCAATGCAGGGCTTGAACTCATAGCCCTGAGATCAAGACCTGAGCTGAGATCAAAGGTGTGTAACTGAATAAGTCGCCCGGGCGCTCCTCTAATAAAGTTTTATCCGTGATATTAAAGCCATACCAGTTTCCTTTAGGTTGGCATTTCTTTTCATCTGTCTTTTTTCCATTCTACTCTTCAAACTTCCTGTGATTTAATATTTGGGGAGTTTCTTTAGTACAAAATTGTACTTCTTCATCTACACGGACTATCTATGTCTTTAAAGTAGATAATTTAGTCCATTTCCAATTATCGTCATTGTTGACTCATCGCTTTTAGACATTCAAATATTCGGGTCCCTACTCTGTGCCAGGCACTGTTCTAGACGCTGAGACATGGCAGTGAGCTGAAGAGCCACCACCCAAGCCCTAGGAGGTCGAGTCTGGTTGGGGGACATGGACAACGAACACATGACTAACGTAGATACCATCCATGGATGAGAATTCCGAACAGCTTCTGTAGGCACTCTCCCCTCAAGGAGGTGGAGCTTAATTGCAGGTTGCGCGTGACTTTCTTCCAACGCACAGAGCGTGGAGAGGGGGAAGAAAGAGTGACTGCACCATGGTGTATATATTTGCTAGGGCTGCCATAGCAAAGTCCACAAACTGAGTGGCTCAAACAGCAGAAATGGACTGTCTCAAGTCAATTTCTGGAGGCTGGAAGTCCGAGATGGACGTATCCATGGGGCTGGTTCCTTCTGACCACTGTGAGGAAAATACCTTTTTTTTTAAAGAGATTTTATTTATTTATTTATTTGACAGAGATAGAGAGCACAAGTAGGCAGAGCAGCAGGCAGAGGGAGAGGGAGAAGCAGGCTCCCTGCTGAGCAGAAAGCCCGATGTGGGACTCGATCCCAGGACCCTGGAATCATGACCTGAGCCAAAGGCAGCCACTTAACCAACTGAGCCACCCAAGTGCCCCAGGAAAATACCTTTTCCTGTCCACTTTTGGGACTCTTAAATGGCCGCCTCCTCACTCATGTGGCATTCTCCCTGCATGTCTGCCTCCAGATCACCCCTTTTATTATGAGGACACCTGTCATATTGGGTTCAGGCCCACCTGACAATTTCATTTTTGGCTTGCTTCCCTCTGGAAGGATGCTATCTCCAGATGGGGTCAGATTCCGAGGTGCTGGGGGTTTGGACGCGAGTGCATGGATTTAGGGAACAGGGGTATACAGGTTCAACTCATAACAAGTGGAGGACACTGACCAACATGTCATGAGCCGGGTGATCAAGGTTAACGCCAACAGTGGTAAGACAGGGTGCTCAACGCCACAGAACAGGGCAAGGCTGCTGTTTTTTTTGTTTTTTGTTTTTTTTAAGAGAGGGACAGAAGGGGGAGGGGCAGAAGGAGAGGGAGAGAGCAAATCTTACACAGGCTCCACCCCCAGTGCAGAGCCCGATGGGGTACTCAATCTCACAACCCTGAGATCATGACCTGAGCCACAATCAAGGGTCAGAGGCTTGACTGACTGAGCCACCCAGATGCCCCAAGGCCACTGTTTTGTACAGGGGCCAGCAAGCCTCTCCAGCAGAGGAACACTTGAGCAGGGACCTGAGGAAGCAAGGGAACAAGCAGTGGGGATATCGGGGTGGGGAGATCTCAGTGCTGGGAAAGGGAGCAGAATGTGCAAAGCCCCAAGACACATCCAAGGACCTGCTGGGAGGCCAGCGTGGCTGGGGGTGGAGGGAAAAGGACATGGCATTGGGAGATGAGGTCAGAAAGGTGGAAGGTAGACTCGTGTTGACCTTGAAGACAGAAGGAAGGGCCTCACGTCTGCACGAGTTGAGGAACCATGCGAAAGGTTTAAGCAGAAGAAACAAGAACTTGACCTGGGTTCTCACAGAATCCCTCTGGCTGCCTTGCTGACCGCCACTCAAAGGAGGACACGGTGAAGCAGAGACACGGGTCAGAGACATCGATAATAACCCTAACGAGAAAGCAGCGGTGGACCGGGGAAAGTCCTCAGACTGAAACCGTTTTTTGGAGGCAGATCTGACAGTGTTCACGGATGGATCAAATGTGGGGTGTGAGAGAAAGATGGGAGCCAAAGGCTATTCCATGTTTGGGGGTGGGCCCCCTGAAGCCTGGGGCTGCCACCGACTGAAATGGGGACCCTGGGTGAGGGGTAGGCTTGTAAGGCTGGAAATCAGGAGGTTGGTTTGTGGGTGTTGAGACTGAGATGCCATTAGGCCTCCTCGAGCTGATGCATTGGTAGGGGCAGCAGTCCCTCTAGGGTTCAGAGGTAAGGCTGGACTAGAGGTGTGACGGCAGGAATCGTGGGGCTGTTTCGAAGCCGGGACCCTGGATGAGTGCTCCTGGGAGTGTAGACAGCAGAGAGATGAGGCCCCGGGGACGCGCCTATAGTCCTCCAACAACCAGAGGTTGGGGAGAACCAAGGAGCCTGAGAAGGAACACCCAGGAAGGTGGGAGGAAAACCCAGCAGGAGTGGGTGTGTCCGGAAGAGAGTGTTTCAAGAAGGGGCACGATCCGTTGTGTGACATGTTGCAGGGGAGTCTAAGAAGAGGACGACAGATGGCCCCCAGCCAGGCCTTCCGTCTTTCCCGTGTCACGGCACACACAGAAAACACCAATGTTGGTGTGGCCCCTGGGAAACACACAAGGCTACTCAGGGACGAATGTGACAGACTGGGGATCTCTGGCCACCCTGGACCCTGCCCACGAGCTGAGTGAATCCACAGCTGGCCATCCAGGACCCTCCCTCCACGGCATCCCAGTCGGGAAGCTCTCAACCACTGGGCTCCGCCATCGGGTGGTTTTGGTCTCCTGGACCAGAGCTGGGACAGGGGGCCACAGGGACAAGTGCCTCACTGGAGTGTGTTGAGAGAGAAGAGAGGCGAGATGTGGAGACGGTACATCCGGCCTCCCCTGTAGGGGCCTCTTGCTGAAGTGGGAACAGAGAATCAGGAAGGGGATAGAAGCACCCGGACTTACTTCTGCCATCCTGCTTTGTACCATCTATCATCTTGATTTTTTTATGATCTTTTTTTTTCTCCTTTTTTTTTTGAACTGAGTTTTCTCCTCATTCTATCCACCCCCCTCCCTTTAAATGCTATCACCTCTGTTTCTCTTCTTTCAGTAGCTTCCCTGAAGCAGGTGCCAGCAAACGTGTCCTACAAAGTGCCCAGTGGTAAATATTTTAGGCTTCGCCGACCACAGTCTGGATAGCAACCGCTCAGCTCTGCCACGGTCGGTAGCTTGAAAACAGCCATAAACAATACCTAAAGGAATGTGTATGGCTGTGTTCCAATAAAACTTTATGCATAAAAACAGGCAATGGGCCTAATTGGGCCTCAGGGCCACAGTCTGCAGACCTCTGTCCGAAAGTGTACATACGTAAGTCACTAAAGCTACTGTATCCTCCAAAACAGGACAGCCACCTTGGAAAACTCTAAATCCTGTCACCCCCTCGTGACTTAACATGCTGCTGTTGTCTGGTATTTTCACTCTATTTTTTTAAGCCCTCAAAAAAGACATTATTACAGCTAATTATAGATTTGGTGTTTAATTACATTTAGCCACATGTCTGGCGTGTTTATTACTCACAATTCCATCTGTGGCTCAGACTTCCTTCTAAGATCATGTTCTTTCTTTTTGAAGCACATCCTTGATGATCTCCTCTAAATGCGTCTCATCTGGGACCACACTCTCAGCTTTTCCGGATCTGAAACTGCCTTAATTCCCTCTCCTTCCACAAAGATAGCTTCTCAAAGCATCCACGGCTGGTCGAGGGCTGTTACCCCCCCACCACCCCAGGCCTTTCCTGTGGGTGTGGCCTCTGGCTTCCACTGTCTCTGATCAAAGGTCCCCTATCAGCCCTGTCGCTGTCCCTCTGCTCCTACCAGGCTCTTGGGGTCTTCCCTTTATCCTCAGTATTCCGAAATCTCAATGTAATTGTCTAGTTGTGTATTTCTTTCTTTTTTTTTTAAGATTTTATTCATTTATTTGACACAGAGAGAGAGATCACAAGCAGGCAGAGAGGCAGGCAGAGAGAGAGAAGGGGAAGCAGGCTCCCCGCGAAGTAGAAAACCCGATACGGGCCTCAATCCCAGGACCCTGAGATTATGACCTGAGCCAAAGGCAGAGGCTTAACCCACTGAGCCACCCAGGCGCCCCTAGTTGTGTATTTCTTTTTCTTTTTCATGATGGGGTTTCTGAATGTGAAGATTCATCTGTCCTTAGTTTTGGAAAATTCTCAGCCTTCTTCCCTTTGAAAAGCATTGCTCCTTTATTTCCCTGATGTCCCTTTCGAGAAAGCGGAGTCAATTTGTTTTAGAGGCTTTCATGCCATCCTTTACATTTCTTCATTCTTCTGTGCTGGGATCTGGGTATTTATCTACCAACCTCCAGGTTCATCGATTCCCTTCTCAGCTCTCTCTTCAGTGTTTAATCTACTACTCAACCTATGTGTTGTATTTTCTGTTTCAATTTTATATACTCATCTCTAGAAGCTCAAATTGAGTCTTTGTCAAACTGCCTATTGATTTTTTAATTTAATTTTTTTTTGAGAGAGAGAGTGTGTGTGCATGTGATGGGGGAGGTGGGGAGGAGGCAAAGGGTGGGAGAGGGAGGGAGAGGAAGAGAATCTCCAGCAGGTTCCACGCCCAGCACAGAGTCGGACTCAGGACTCAATCCCAAGACCCTGAGATCATGACCTGAGCAGAATCAAGAGTCGGATGCTCCACTGACTGAGCCACCCAGGTGCCCCAATTTATTGCTTTTTTAAAATTAACTTTACTGAAGTATAATTTCCCCAGGTGCAGTTATGTTGTATAATTTGCACCCAGTAAAAGTCTCTATTTGAAGTGTACCATTTGATGAGTTTTGACACTCATGGAACCACCTCCACAATCAGGATGGAGAACATTTCCATCGTCCAAAAAAAGGAGCCTCGTGTCCTTTTGCCCCCTTTACTCTCAGCCCCAAGCACCCACTAATCTGCTTTCTGTCACTAGAAATTAGCTTTTACCTTTTTTGAAAAACTCATAAAAATGAAATCATACAGTGTGTCGTATCTAGGTTTCTCTCTTCCCACATGGTGCTTCTGAGATGAATTCAGGGAGTCCAAAGCATCTGTAGTTAATTTCCTGATACTGCTAGATACCATTCCACTATATCCCGCAATTTGTTTCTCTGTCCACCTTGTGGTGGACACTTGTGTTGTTCAGTCGGGAGCTCTCAGAAATTCTTATGAGCATTCACGCACAAATCTTTCCCGGGACATATTGGTGTGCATTCCTCTTTGGCAAATACTTAGGTGTGGAGATGCTGGTTCACCTGCTAAGCATCTGTTTAATTTTAAAAGATACTGTGCCTGGTCCTTCTTGATAGTCTCTCATTCCTTGTTCCTACTTTCAATACTTTCGTTTGTTTAAATGATTATGCACCTTTATTTCCGAAGATGAACTCTCTCATTGCCGTACCTGAGGGTTTGCAGATCTGGTCCTCCTGCTTCTTGTTCCTATTAAAACTTGTTCATGGAATCTTGGTTCTTGTGTGTTTTTAATATTTTTCACTGCAAGCTCATGACCATTAGGACTCTATCTGTGGGCATTTTATAAGGCTTTTAAGGCTCTGATTGTTTTCCCCCAAAAGGATTTTAGTTTTTATGTTTTGGGGGGTTTGTTTGTTTGTTTATTTGTTTGCTGGAGACCTGGGAGTATTACTCATCCCGATCTACTTTAAATTCTCAGCTGGAGGTTTCTGAACCAAGCAAGAAGTAGGAATTTGGATTCTAGTCTCTCCTGAGGGCTGGCTCAGGAAAGCAGTTATCCCCCCCTCCATCCTAAGTCAAAGCCAAGACCAACATTTTTCTTGCATACCCTTTTGGAAGACAGATACTTTGCAAGTTTCTGAAGAAGACACTGAAGACATTGGCTGCAGAGGAACCCAGATCCCCCTTTCTACCTGGTCAGGTCTTGGGCTCTATGTCCTGTCTCCTGTGCATCTATTAAAACCAAAGTTCCAGGGGCGCCTGGGGGACTCCGTTGGTTAAGTGTCTGACTCTTGATTTTGGCTCAGGTCATGATCTCAGGGTCGTGGGATCGAGCCCCACTCACACTCCATGCTCAGTACAGAGTCTCCCTGTCCCTCTCCCTCTGCTCCTCCCCTGACTCACACCTGCTTGCTCCCACGTTCTCCCAAATAAATAAATAAAATCGTTAAAATGTAAATAAGCAAGGCAAAGCTGCACATTGTTGGTCACGGAGGGGCTTGCAAAGTAGCACAGGCACTTGGGAAAACAGTTTGGCAGGGCAGTCTCATGAAGTCTAGCACGTACGTGCCATACAACCCTGTGAGCTCACTCCTAGCTATCCACGCGGATGAAATGAAAACCTGCATTCACACTGTGCCCTGTGCATGAATGTACATAACAGCTTTACTCGTAATCACTACAAACCACAAACAAGGCCGATGTCCCTCAACAAGCAAATGGATAAGGAAAATATGGTATGTCCATACAATGACATAAGGTACACACGTACCTGACCACAATCACTCTCGGATGCTTTATGCTAAAAAAGAGCCAGCCATGAAAGGTAACATACCATAGGATTCCATTTCTACAACATCCCACAAAAGGCAAAACCATAGGGACAGAAATCAGATCAGTGTTTGCCAAGGGCCAGAGACGAGAAAGCAGGCTGACTACAGAGGGACACAGGGAGATTTAAGAGGAGAGGAAACATGTGGATCTTGACCATGGTGGTGGGGTCGCAACTATGGTTGACCTTGAAGGACAGTTTGAACTGTGCGGGTCCACTTACACTTCGCTTTCTTTTTGACAAATACAGAACAGTAGGGCAAATGCATTTCCTCCTCCATACGACTATCACAGCACTTTCGTTTCTCTAGCTTACTTCCCTGTAGGAACGCAGGACACAGTCCATAGAACAGACAAGATGCTTGTTGACTGACTTGTGTCACCAGTTTTGGCCAACAGAAGGCTGTTAGTAGTTAAGTTTGGGGAGTCAAGAGTGATGGGGGGATTTTCAACAGCGTGACAGAGGAGGGGTGGTTGACGTCACAAAGCCCCATGTCATTCGAGGGTCAACTGCCTTTTGCATTCGTCAAAATTAAAAAACCTTCACACTAAAAGGGGCGAACGGCACTCTTCGTACATTTCGCTTCCATTGAAAAACTGACAAAGCTCTAGTTCACAGGCATCTTTCAGGGGAGTCTGTCAGGGTGGGACTCACTTTCCTCTCTTGATTTGTGTCCACATCCTTTCTTTATCTTGAATTTTTTTTAATTTTTAATTTCTTAATTTTTAAAAATTTTTTTACTTATTTATTTGACACAGAGAGAGATCACAAGCAGGCAGAGAGGCAGGCTGAGAAAGAAGAGGAAGCAGGTTCCCAGCTGAGCAGAGAGTCCAATGCGGGCCTCGATCCCAGGACCCTAAGATCATGACCTGAGCCGAAGACAGAGGCTTAACCCACTGAGCCGCCCAGGCACCCCATCTTGAATTTTTTTTAACTTATTTTTGGCTCTTGAATAGCTTCTTTATGTTCTTGCCAGCTCCGTCGTGCATTTTAAGCGTTCTTTCAGATCTTTGGTCCAGAGCTCCAGCCTCACGATGGGGATACCCTCTTCATCCTTAAAAGGGCTCCCCGTCCAACTGTGCAGGACAGAACTGGCTGGAAGCAGGAGCCTCCTCCCAAGCAGCCCTGGAGAGGAGCTCCCCTGGGGCATTCTGGGGCTTCCTGGACCTGCACGGTCACGTAAATTTTTCATAATGACAGTAATGGCTGTTATTAACTGACATCAAAACGTGATGCACGGTAGGTGGCTGGCCCGGCTCATAGCCAGGGAGGCAGTGCTGCCTGACTCATGCCTCGGGGCGGGGGAGTCAGCAGAGGCAGACCAGAGAGGCTAGTGGCCCCACCAGGCTCCAGAGAGAGTCGTGGAATGCACCGTCGTACCCTGGTGCAGGTGGGAGGCAAGGTCCAGGACTCAGAGCATGGGCCTGACTCCATCCTAGTCAGCATCCAGAGGGTCCTGGAGCTTGAACTCATCACCCCTGAGATCAATAGTTGCCTGCTCTACCCACTGATGGAGCCAGGCGCCCCTCTGTGGCCGATCTTAGAGCAGAGCGCTCCCCAGGGCCGGATGTGGAGCCAAACCCTTCACCTGAATTACTGCACTGGGGCCTTCTGCAGCTCTGTTTCAAGAGCTCCTGTCTCGACCGGCAGCGGCGAGGATTCAGTTAGCCACCACGTGCAAAGCATTTATGACGGGAGCTGCCACTCCACGAATGCTGGCCATGGCCATCACCGCCCCCATTACACAGAGCAGGCAATGGAGGCCCTGTGTTTTTAAGGGACTTGCCCAAGGCCACACAGCTACTAGTTTGTGGAGCTGAGTATTCCTACATCTCACAGGACACCCCCTTGGAGCAAGGTCATAGCTTAGACAGAAGTTTCCAAGCCTCGAGTGGGGCTAGCTTTAAAATATTCCAAGGAGGGCATGCCTGGGTGGCACAGTCGGACTCTTGGTTTCAGCTCAGGTCGTGGGATCGAGCCCCAGTCGGGCTCCGTGCTTGGCACAGTCTGCTTGTCCCTCTCCCTCTGTCCCTCCTGCTCGTGCTCTCTCAATCTAAAATAATTAATCTTAAAAAAAAAAAAATTCTAAGGAGGGAAAAATGGTCCCCTGAGCCCTCTCCACCCAGCTCTTACCCAGTCTCCCGGCCACTTAACACACTTCCTGAACACCTACTGTGGGGCCAGTTCAGAACTGGCCACTGGGATAAAAGATGGCCAGGTCCCAGCAGTGCCTCGGGGGTTGTGTGTGGGGGAGGCACACAGGCCACCAGAGGAGGACAGGAGGACGGTGATGGTGGGGATGGTAGTGACAATGGGGATGATAGGTTCCAATTTGTTAAGGGCTCACTAGGTGCCCCGCACCATGCTGACCACTTGACGTGCATTAATTCACTAATCCTCCTAACAGCCCTATGAGGCAATAGTAATTATTTTAATCATGGGTAACATTTACTACTTACTAAATGCCAGGCACTGTTCTAAATGCTTTACAAGTGTTAACCCATTCGAGGTGGGTGTTATTATTGCCCCTATTTTACTGGGGAGGACACTGAGGCACGGAGACATTTAATAACTTGCCCAGGGTCACGCGGCCACTAATTGGCAGAGCAAAATGCCATTTGTCATGATGAATGCAGGCAGGGGGTGCTGTGGGGCACAGAGGAGAAAGGAGCCCCTTCCTCCTGGGCAGATTGAGGAAGACTTCATGGAGGAGGTGGCTTTGAAGTCAGTCTTAAAGGGATTAGGAGGGGTTCACCAGGTGGGCGTGGGGGAAAGGGCATTCCAGGCCAAGGACAGTAGGGCAAAGGCCTCAGAAGCCGGGCGTGGTTTAGAGAATGGGCGTTGTTCGGGGAAGGGCGTTGTTCAGAGGGGCCGGAGGGTTGGGTGGGGCTGCTCAGGTAGGAGAGATGGGGAGAGGCCAGGTCACCAAGGGCCCCAGGTGGCTAGGCTGAGGGGCTTGGACTGACCCTGAAGACATGGGAGGCTGCAACCCCCTTGTCTCTCCCCTGAACTGCTAAAGCTAACTCTTAACCCTGTGAGGTGTGAAAGAGAAAAACTTTCTTTAAAGAGGCCCACTCAGCAGCATCCTTTCAGAAGCCTGTGGGCCCTGCCTCCCCCATCCCATTCGTGTTGCACCCCAAAAGTGTCCTTGGCAGCCCTCAGGCCACACATCCCACCAGCATGACTCCTGCACCTTGTTCCCCAGCCCAAATGCCCTCCATTCTCCCATCCACCTGTCCACAGCCTGTTTTCTCCCTGCAGCTTTGCTCAGGGACCCTTCTCCAGAAAGCCCTCCAGGATCACTCCAACCTAGGTGACGCTACACCTTTGATGCCAAGATGCTCGTCCCTTGGGACCCACATCATAGCTGACATTGTGGACTCCCAGCTTGCTTCCGACCCATCCTGTCTCCTCAGCAAGAATACAGGATCCTTAAGAGCCAAGACCATACGCTGTAATTAAGCGTACGAGGTAGGTTCTGTTTCCGGAACGCTGCGTGCAGTAGCCAGCGGCACGACCATCTCAGGCTGGGTTCTGTGCTCACTCAGTCCTCAGTGCCGGCTTGCAGCTTGAGGACAGAGCCTCAGACAGGAGAGGGGATTTCTCCACGGCCGCCCCATTAGGATTTGACCCAAGTGTGTCTGACTCCTAACTCCCTATAAGCAGCTGCCTCCCACATCTCACCCAGATCACACCCTCCCAGCTGGAGGCACGCGGCAGGTGCACAGTAGAGAGTCAGAGGCTGATCCCAAGGCTGGTCCAACCTCAGGAGTCACCCTCTGTGCGGGGTCCTGCCTCGGCTCTGTTCTCTCAGATGAGGTCCTCCCGAAGGGTCTCTGGCTGCCCTCCCAGTCACTGCCCAATGACAACACTGAGGTCTGGGTGGCCCACAAGTCCCCAGGAGTTGGAGGCTGAGACTCTGGACTGAGCGGTTCTGAGCTCTTCTTGTGGGGATTAGCTGAAAGGCAGAGATACTGCTAAGGCCAGGGGAAGTGGTTAGGGGAGAAAGACCTTCATGCCTCAGGGCCTGGAAAGGATTTCACAGTTTCCCTGGGACTATGAGGGAAGCGTACAAATAGGCCTGACCAGACCCTGCCTGAGGCAGTACTGGAATGGTGGGGGCAGGGAGACAGGTAAGCAGGCTTCAGCGGCCTCAAGGTGAAGGAGTAGGCCCACACCCCTGTGCGCAGGCTAGCGCATCACTCAGCTGTTTGTGTTCCCACACATCCATTTCAGTTTTATCACAGGATTGTAATGGTTTACACTGTCCCCCTCACTGGACCAAGTCTCAGGCCTGGGACCAGGCCTTCTTCTTCTTCTATCAGCTACTGGCCTAGACTCACTCTAAAGGCAGGAATCTCAATGGAGGTCTAAGAGAAATTGACAGGGCGGCAGGTGCAAGTCCCTATCCCTTCGTCCTGCCAAATTATAGCCCCATAATAGTCTTGGTCAGCACACACTGGGTACTTCCTATGATCCGGAGCTGTGCGGAGCCCCCCACAGGCATTTCTCATTTCTCCTCCCAGACACCTAAAGGCAGTCCCATAACCACCCCCACTGCACAGATGATGAAACTTTCATGCATTTACTCCACCATCCAGTCACTGGATTTATCTGAAAAAAAAAAAATTATTGAACACCTACTGCATGCCAGGGCTGGAGTCCAGAACCAGGGTAGGAAAATGCTCAACGTATACACAGTCCCAGCTCTATAGCGCACACCACCTGGGGGGTGCCTGGCTTTGGGTATCGGCACAAACCCCCCCGGGGGGGCGGAATGTGAAGGCCTCACTAACTCTGAGTGTGGGGAAGGGAGAGACAGCGGCCCATCGAGAACAGAGCATGCGGAATGGCTGTGAGCCCCGTGATCATTTCTCCTGTGAGGTGACACTGGGGACGCCACCCCCCCCCTCCACGGGAGCCCCATGAGCAGCTGGACACGCACCCCGCGAGTTGCTCACACAGAGAGACTACTAAGTGTGGCTGAGAGCCCTCCATCCCCTACACCCTGCCAGGGGCGGACAGGGGCGGGGAAAGGAGGTGACAGAGCAGCAGGAGAGGACGATGGGGAACCTGCCACATCAGCCAGCCCAGGCAGGGAGCAGGTTATAAAGGCCAAGCCACTTAGCAGCTCAGGCCTTCCTCAGAACGGGCTCTGTGGAGGGCATGGAGAGCTGAGGAGGTGTGGGAAATGGAGCTGGCCAGGATGGGAACCAGCGGGGGAAGCGTATTCAGTGCCATGGTCCCAAGACAGAGGTGGCTGAGCGATGGAAGATAGGGAAACTGAGGTCCTGAGGGGAAAGAAGTGGCCCAGGACCACTCAGCACTGGGGTGGGGACCGGGGACGGGTGGGGGCAGGGGGTAGGCAGCCCAGGGGGATGGCGGAGCCTGGCCTACACACAACTTGACACAGGGCCGCTCCCAAATCAGCACATTCCACCCCAGGTCATGTGGCTTCTTCATGAGGCCCCATCATGCCCTCATGACTGGTGCCCAGGTGCTGGGCAGTTACTCACGGGCTTGTTACAGAGGCCTGAACGCATGGGGGATGGGCAAGACAGGAGAAACTGGCCTTGGCCTTGGCCTCGAGCCAGCTTCCTGCTCCAGCTTCTCCCCTTCCTTGGCCCCTTTCCACCACTGTTCCTGCTTCCCTGTGGAGAGCAAGGGCTGGGCCTGAGCCTCCCTCATTAGACTGGGGTCTCCTCTCAGGCAGGGCCTATGTCTCTTCTGCCCCACCAGGAACTGCCCCAGGACCTCCCCTCTCAGACTAGCGGTTCTGCCCAGAGAGAAGCCAAGCCTGCCCATCAAAGTAGGGGCTTCTCCAGGGTGTCCCTGGGAATTCCCTGGACGCCCTGATCTGGGACACTGGCCAGCCCTTGTAGACTTATCCTCTCTATTTGGGGTGTGTTTGAGGGCAGTCTCTTCAGGGCCTCATCCTGACAAAGGTCTCATGGTAAGGGACAACCTTCCAGACTCACACTGACCAGGGTTGGTGACCCACATTGCCAACTCCCTGATCTCAGACCGAGGCAATTTACTTAACCTTCCCAAACCTCTGTTGTCTCATTTAGAAAACAGACAGGAACAGTCAGTCGCCTGCCTTGTGGGGTAGGCGAGAAGTACATGACAAGATGCCTGTCGAGTGTTTTACACAGGCTGGGCAGGGTGAGGGCTGCACAAATGGGCACCATCGTCATCATAATAAGAATCACGGGAGACAAGCACAGCTCCGCCGTGCCCAGCGCACTTCCGTAAGCAAAGCACCTCCATCCTTGGAGGCATGGGAGGGAGCCTTGAAGGAACCCCTGGGGTGACAGGCAGAGGCTCCTTCCCTGGAGTCACCGAGCCTGTCCTCTTGGCTCTGGCCTTGTCATCCTGACCCACCACTTAACAGGTGTCAGTGCTGCGTCTGAGTACTCACAAGCTGGGTGCCTGGAGCAGGTTGCTTGACCTCTCTGAGCCTGTTTGCTCCTCTGCAAAATGGGAATCCTCGTGGTACCTCTCTCCCAGGCTCGTCGCAAAGAGTAAATGACATCATGCGGGCAGAGGATATAAACGCTGTCTGGCAGAGTCGGTCCTATCCATTGAAGCATTCGCCAAGGTTATCATTTACTGAGCAACTACTGTGTGCTGGGCAGTTGCACTTATAAAACATCATGGCAAAAAAAAAAAAAAAAAAAAAACACATCACGGCAGTATTGTTTCAAGTTTACAGATCCAGGGAGCTGACCTAGAGTCCCTCCTGGGGAAGCAGAGTGTGGGGTGGAGATTTGCACAGCGGGAGTTAACTGAGGGGTGCTTTCAGGATCCATACCTGTGGGGTGGCAGTGGGGGGAAGAGAGCCAGCTTGGGTGGAGGGAGAAGCTGGACTGGATCACATCCCCAACAGAGACCTCAGCCGAGCCCACCAGAGGCTCTGCTGCTGGAATGTCCTTCAGAGATGTCCTCCCCTGAGGCGAGGAGCGGGCTCTGTACCCCCACACTGGCATCACTGTATATGGGCTGTCCCAGGAAAGGGCATGGCCTTGAGCAAGGTAGCTCCCTCTGGCTAAGGGCAATTTCTGGAGAGGGACTCACCGGAGAGCTCTCAGCCGCCCGGTGTTCCTCGCCGCTGGGGCACGTGTGTTTTAGGATTTGGTTTTGTTTCACAGGAAGGGGGAGCATCTGGGCATCCCCCACGGGGAGTTTAAGTGACTTGTCCTAAGTTTCCCAGCCAGAAAGTGGCAGAGTTAAACCCAGGATTTAAGCCCAGATCAGACCCTCATTCTTCCTTCTCCATCACACTGCTTCCCATCAGACAAGGAAGGAAGAAACAAGTAAAAATGGAATCAGCAGTATGGGCCAGGATGATTTCACTAACTATGGAACAGAACAAGGAACACGGAAAGCCATCACGCAGCAGACGGCTATATGTCCCTCCCCCAGATCTACTCTCTCCTTTGACCCGTGGCTGGGGAGGAAAGACTCCATTTCCCAGCATTCCCTGCAGCCTCCATGACCATGTGACCAGGGTAAGTCCAAGTCATGTGACAGGAAGCTGTGAGTGCAACTTCTGGTTGGTACCCTTAAAAAAGGAAGAAAGAAGAAAGAATCCCTTTCCCATTCTGCTTTCCTACCAGATAGAATGCATATGTGATATGGAAAGCCTTATCAGATCATAAGGTGATCAATCCTCAAGTGTTGAGGAGGGCGGACCAACGAGTCAGAAGGAGTCTGGGACGTAAAATACCAGTCAGCTCCTGTATCTGTCCTAGACTGTGCATGTCCTGCCCCATTGAAGAAACCTATAGCAACCTTGGATGTCTGTCCTTTGAATCTTTTTCCTGCCTGTATCAATGTGGTCAGGAACACTCAAGCATGTGGGTTTGAATATGCAACGAGTGTGGATTGCCCAGGACACAAACTCACAGATGCAAAAACATTCTGTTTTCGGCATCTGAATGTAGTTTATGTCTCAGGCTCCTTGTTCCCTGCTGGGGGAAGCCTAAACCAGCCTATGGGTAACCTTGGTCATTTCAGATCAATTTCAGCCAATTAAGATTTATCTGCTTTGAGCAAATCAGGGTGAGTTCTATCAATATGGCATTCTTCCTCCCCATTCCTCACTCCTTCCTCTTTCCTCAATAACATTTAAATTCATAACTTACATCTAACATTATAGGGGTGTCGGGGTGGTTCAGTCAGTTGAGCATCTGCCTTCATCTCAGGTCATGATCCTGGGGTCCTGGGATCGAGCCTGATGTGAGGCTCCATGTTCAGTGGGGAATCTGCCTCTCCCTCTCCTTCTGCCCCCCCCCCCCCCGGCTTGTGCTCTCTCTCACTCTCAAATAAGTAAAATCTTTTTTAAAAATAACTTAAATATAGCATTATAATATTGCTGACTAGAGCTGGGGCCATCCAGCCCTTGGGTAGAATCGGAGGTGGACGTCCTGCCATGTGGTTCCTGACCATCCTGATAAGTCCACATCCCCACTTGGCCTCTAGGTGTGAGGTCTCAGCCACCCTTGCCCAGGGTCACCCTGTCATGACCCCACAGTGCACTGTACACCTTCCTTAGAAGTGACAACTGTTCTGCACCCCGTCTGAAGTCAGAGAACTCGGGGTGCCATCTGGAAGCCCTTCCCTGATCACCGTTTTCCAGCTCATGTCTACCTGTTCTCGGATCTCCAAACTTCTGTAGTCTCCATGCCCTCCGAGCCCCTGCCAAGCTGGCGGAGGGGCTGCAAACTGTCACCTTCCCTCTGAATCTCTCTGCCTCTTACAGTTGGAGGGCAAAGGGCCCCATGGAATGCAGGAAGGTCAAGGGATTGGAAGGAAGTATGTTGCAGGACAAGTTCTCTCTCAAAGAGTCCGCCAACCCCTCACACACACTCCTGCTGGCACGGAGGACACAATCGTGGGAAAACCTGTTCCCTGGCAAGTCTGAATTGAAAAGTGATTCCGAAAAGTTGGCTTCTGAATATGAGGATGCTTGAAGAACATCTTCACCAATTCACTTCTATTTCATTTATATTTTCCTTGTAATGTATCCACAAGACCAACTTATGATAAAGAATGTTGTCCAAAGGAGCTCTTCTGGTAAGAATAAAATATAACCTCAGTGTAAGGGAGGACTGGGTCCTGGTTGGTCACCTCCTTTCTTTACTTATGGGACATAAAATACTGGTGTTGGGCAATGGATGGAAGTCTTAGCTTTGATGAGCTTTGGTGGCTCGCAATATTGTCCCCATTCTGCAGATGAAAGCAGGCCAAAAGAGGTGAAGACGAGGGCACACAGCTAATAAAGTGGGGAGCTTGTCTGCATCCTTATGGGGCGTCCTTCCCTTTCCCCAGCCAGTTTTGGCCTCATGGTCTTGTGTGGTGTTCACAAACATCTCCTAAGGAAGACAAGGACCATGGCGAGGATTACTCCCGTTTTACAGTTAAGGAAACTGAGGCCAACTAGGGAAAGGTAACTTGGTCTTAGGGACCCAGATAGGGACAAGTGGAACAAGGTCTCCTCTGGGGAGGCCCCAACCCCACCCAGCAATACTTCCGACACTCCCAGGCCCCCAGCGTGCACACACACACAATGCACACCCAAATGACTTGCACACATATGTACATACTAAGCAGAGCTGGCCTGACCTCCTCCCAGTGGCTTCATCCCAGAACACAAAAATCATTACCCAGTGCTGGCACTCGGCCTCCCTCTCCAGGCAGCAGTGCAGGGCTGCCGGAGGGGAAAGTGGAACCTCGAAGCTGTGATTAACTCTCCAGCCCAATTACCAGTGGTAATTTGAGGAGGGCCTGGATGCTCCTGGAACCAGGCTGAGCAACATCAAATGTGGCTCCTAAGTGCACCAGAAGGGAGTCTGGCCCATTAACCAGAAAGTAGCTACTGTGGGGAGGGTGAGGCCCCAGGTCATACTGGAGAGGGCTGGAGGCTCCACGTTCAAGTCCCAGCTCTACCATTCTGTGGCCTTGGGAAAGTCCCTACACACCCGTGGTTGGTTGGGGAGTTGGGGAGGCCCCCTCTGACATTAGCATCTTTAAATAATGGTAACAACAACTTCTTATCCTTGGAAAATTCTGGGCCCTTTGGGTTAGGGACCACATCTGGCTTGCCCATCATTAGATCCCCAACAAGGCACCTGGCACATACAGGTGATTAATAAATGATTGTTGAGGGATTGGATGGCCACCCCCTTTCTAGTTATACACTTTTACAAAGTGCCTCTCACTTAATTTCATGATGCTGGTATTACTATCCCCATTTTATGGATGAGGAAACTGAGGCTCACAGAGGCAGGGACAAAGTACGAGCTTGTGACATTAATTTGCACGTGCCAATTCTCCCAGGCTCTATTCTATTTGACCATCATTTTCTCTTCTCTTCAATTTTTTTCTGATTTTCACCCCACCCTCCCAACCCACACACACAAAAGAGTCACAGTTTCCGGGAGCACCTAGGTGGCTCAGTCAATTAAGCATCTGACTCTTGATTTCAGCTCAGGTCACGATCTCAAGGTTGTGAGATCAAGCCTCATGTTGGGCTCCATGCTGGGCGTGGAGCCTGCTTAAGATTCTCTCCCTCTCCCTCTGCCTCTCTCTCCTTCTCTCTCTCCACCCCCCCCCAAAAAAGAGTCATGGTATCCATAGGTACAAATGTGCCCATTACTGTGAAAGAGCAAAGGGATGTGTCCTCACAAAGAGGACATGATAATGATTGGGAGGGCCATACCATAGACTGCTAACATCCATTCCCCCTTCCTAATGGAACCCCAAATTTGCCAATCTGGTGCTTTAAGAGAAACTAGCCTCGTCTCTAGCTTCAGAGGCAGGTGTCCAAGTCAATCAACATGTCCTATCCTTCTGCCCATAGTTGTTGATTGAGAGATACACAGATAACCCCAGACAGGCCAACTGAGACCAACAAACCCATTCCAGAACTTTTTTCTACTACCATGGAACTTTCTCTTTACTACTGAATTTGAATCTAGAGACATAGAGTCCCAGAAACTTCTCATGCCATCTTAGGAACATAAGGGGAGAATCCAACTGAGGATAGAGCCACAGAACTGAGCATGTATGAGCTGCTGGATCAAGCTATACCTGAAGGTTATATTGTTGGTTTTTTAGTATCTTGAGCCAATAAAATTCCCCTTATTGCTGAAAAATATCCTAACAAATATAAACAGTTTTAGGAATAGCCCCACAACAAATACACTGACTATTCTTATAGAGATTTTATGACCCCTACTTATTATTAAGGTATATGGTAGGCGAGTGGGAAAGGGGACATGGCCTCTCATCTTCCAGCTCCATCCATATTTTTTTTAAGATTTTATTTATTTATTTGACAGAGATCACAAGTAGGCAGAGAGGGAGGCAGAGAGTGAGAGGGAAGCAGGCTCCCCACCAAGCAGAGAGCCTGACACAGGGCTTGATCCCAGGACCGTGGGATCATGACCTGAGCTGAAGGCAGAGGCTTTAACCCACTGAGCCACCCAGGTGCTCCCCAGCTCCATCCATATTGCCACTTCTCTCCACAGTTCTTGCTAAATGAAACCTCATGGTTATACTCCATGCAAATTCTAGGGTGAAGTCCTAGAGGCAGCTGGAGAAGCATGGAGGCAAAGTTAGGGTGCCCACAATGGAGCCTGGTTCTTTGAGGGCAGCAATGACACTGGGGGGTCCAATTCCTCCATCCTACCTTTGGCATTTCCATCCTCCAACTAATGGTATCTACTGAGCGCCAGTCTACCGACACATCTTTGTTTAGAAAGTCATTTATTAATTTAGAAGTCTCCTGAAACCTTTGGGTAAACCTTCAACCAGTCAACAGAAGTTATAAACAGAGCAGCAGGGGCGCCCGGTAGGAGAGATCACCAGGATTTGGGGCTTAGGGTTTTGGGGTTCAAGTACTGGCTCTGCCACTCCTGGGCTGTGTGGCTTTGGACAGATCCCTTTGGATAAAACCCCTCTGTTTTGGGCAAAATAATCCCCCCCCCAAACAGGTCCACATCCTAATCCCTGGAACTCCCAAAAATGGCAGAGGGGACTTTACAGATATGCTTCAAGTTAAGGATTTTGAGATAAGGAAATAATCCTGGATTAGCCGCCTGGGCCTATCTAATCACAGGAACCCTTAGGAGAGGACAGAACCTTTCCTAGCTTGCGACAGTGCTGACTCTGGACCTGGAGGAAGGAGGCTGTGCACCAGTGAATGAAAACTGGAAAAACCAGAGAAATGATTCTTTTTTAGAGCATCAGGAATGCGCCCCTATTAACACAGACCTTAGCCCAGTGAGACTCGCCTCAGCATTCTGACCTCCAGAACCATAAAGTAACAAATGTGTATGGCTCAGGCACCAACTTCACAACAATTTGTTAGAACAGCCACAGGAAACAACCACAGACGTCGAGCCTCAGTTTCCCCATTTGGGAAATCAGTGACAGCACCAATCTCCCCGGAATCCTAGGAGAACTTGATGTTGAGAGCCCAGCCCTAAAATCACAAAGTCTAGGGTTCAAAGCCAGACTTACATGGGGTCTCCCTCCTCTTCAGTGGGCAGGGGAAGGGGTTCACCCTCTGCTGGGAAGCCTGTCTCCCCACCTGAGTGAGGCTTGTTGGCCCAACACCACCCCAAGCTTGCCTTTGGACCTTTGATCTTCAGCCACCTGCCGGGTCAGGCCAAAGCAGAAAGGATTAAGGGAGAGTCCTGGGAGGGGCTGGAAAAAACAGGAGTAGGGCCTAGGTCCTGGCCCAGGAGCTGGGTGAAGCTGGGGTGTTGGCGGAGGGAGACAGGCACTTGGAGGCTCAGCTTCTGATCTCGGGACTCCCAGAAAGGCAGTAAGCCTCGCTCTCTCCATCTGGAAAATGGGGAAGAAGTGTTCTAGAAAAAGCTAGCTCCCATTCCTATGCATCCTCCTTTTCTCTCCCCATCCCCACCCTCTCCTTCCTTTCCTCTCTCCTTCCACCCCACGCCAAGGCTAATAGTCTCTCCAGGGAGACAGCAAAGGAGCCACTTCAATCCAGACCCAGATCAGACTCCCCTCTCCCCAGTTCTTTCCCTGCTCTTTGTCCCCAGAGACTTAATAGAGAGGAGGCATCGTCACACAGCAGGGGAGAGACAAAGCCAAATCCCAGGTCAGCCACCTGCCCGTGGTGGGAACTTGAATCCATGAGTCCGTCTCCCTGAACCTTCACCTCCTCATGGGGAAAAGGGGCGTAATAAGAGCGCCTGCCCCACTCAGAGCTATTTACTGAGCACTAGATAAATAACCACGTAGGGTATAGCAAGTACTTAATAAAGGCTAACATTAAATTCCCTTTAAGCCCCTTTCCCCCCACCATATGCACACAGAGCAACAAGGGCAAGTCAGCCCAGACTGGACAACTGCTTATTAATGACCTGCCATGTATAAAGCCCTTAGGGTGGTAGAAATTGGAGGACACATGTCCTTTCCCTGCTGGGGGACATGGACAGAGGGAGACAGGGTCTCTGCAAGGAGGAAAGGGAGTCCCAGCCCAGAGGGGGCAGGCGCTGCGGCTGGGAGCTGCTTTCCAGGAAAGGGAAGCATGCGGCAGCTGGGGCTGGAGAGGCAGCGAAGGCCTGGTGTGAGAGCCACTTATGCTGGATGGTCCTGGATGGGGTCTTTCTCTACACCAGCTGCTGTTCTGTTGTGGGGTGGCTTTTGGGGGGGGTTCATTTTTCAGTTGTTTGATCCTCAGGACAACTCTCTAAAAGTACACAGTTCACCTTATTATCCTCTACATTCACAGAGGAGGAAACTGGGCCCAGAGTAACTTGCCCAAACTTAGCAGGTGGTAGGAGGCAGATGGGGTCTGCCCATAGGTCGTGGCTCTCGCAGTTCCCCGTTGGGGTTACTCCTCACAGCACGCTGGAATCTTGTTAAAATGCAGGCTGGGGAGCACCTGGGGGGTTCAGTAGGTTTAGCCTCTGATTCTTGACTTCAGCTCAGGTCCTGGGGTCAAGAATCTGTCTCCCTGGGGGCTCCTCACTCAACTTGGAGTTGGCTTGAGACCCTCTCCCTCTGCCTCTGCCCCGCACTCACTCTTTCTCTCTTTCAAATAAATAAATAATTATTCTTATTCTTATTCTTTTTTTTTTTTTTTTTTTTTTTTTTTTTTTTTTTTTTAATGCAGAGTGGCTTAGCAGGTGTGACTGCAGGTCTAGCCACTGGGTCTCTATCAAGCTCGCAGGAAATGCGGTGCTGCTGGTCCACAGACCACACCAGCAGTTTCCACGCTCTGTGTAGCCTCTTAATAAGTGCTCCGTGTTGTTTTTAATAATAATGAGTTTAACCACGGTCCCGTAAGGAAATTGGAGCTTGGAGAGCTTAACTTGTCAAGGTCACGGATCAGGCAAAAGGCAAAGGTGGCATCTGAACCCAGGGCCCTCAACAGCATCAGTACACAGGGCTGCCACAAAACCGAAGGAAGCCTGGCACCACCAAAAAGGGGGGCTCCCTTTGGGGCGCCAAGACTTCGCTTTGGGAAGCACAAATGTCCTCGAGCAGCAAACCTGGGCGGGACTGGATGGTCTGAACTGAGGGACAACCGCTCCCCTCAACAGACGGCGGCAGATCCCGGGGAGGGGTGGTGGCCAGGGCTCTTCCAAAGGCCTGGCGGAGGGCCGCCATCAGCCAATGGGCTCCAGCTTTTCTCCGGAGCCACGCCGCGGGATGAGACGGAGCCCGTGATTGGAGGAGGGTGGGTGTCCCTGGGAGCCCCGGCGCCTAGGGCGGGGCTCGGGCTGCGAATGAGCAGCTTAGTCACCAAAGAGCTGGCCCTCCGCAGTAATCCCCGGCTAAAGCCTCGCTAAACCATGGTTGCCGGCTCGCTCCCTGGCGGGCAGGGCGGTCACAGGTCAGGGCGCCTCTCTCGCCTCGCTCACGCCACGCGGTTCGCCCTTTCTCACCTCCAGACCCCCAACAGCAACAGCCAACCCCCTCCTCCCCGCCCCACACCGCAGGCTACAGCAGGGTGAGACCCCCACAGTTCCTCTGGTCACGCCCATATCCCATGTCACAGATGGGTAAACTGAGGCCCAGAGGAAGGAACCTGGTTGAGGCCAGCAGAGCCGGACTTCTCTGGTCATCGAATGTCATCACTTGTTCCTGTCTACACTAAACTGGGGCCCTAGCACTTAGCCTGGGCCCTTGCACATAGTATGTGCTGAGTGAACCTGGGGTCTTTGAGGCCATTCCAGAACCCCACACTGAACTGCTGAAAGAGACAAGACTTAGTGGGAGAAGTGGAGGGATGGCATACTCTGGAAGGGGTGGAAGACCAGTAAATGTGCCTACATTTTATATGAATATTTGCTAGAAATATGGACACTAGTGTCTTTGGAACCTGAATTTGCTGAGTTTTCTTTCTTTTTTTTTTTTCCTCCACTTTGTAAAATGCAGACTCCTCTTTTCAGTGTCAAGCCTCTGGCTGGCAATGTGCTTGTATATCTCATTCAAACCTTTGAGCAGGAGATTACATTATTCTTCTTTTACAAATGAGGAAACTAAATGGAATCAGAGAGGTTAGGTCACTTTCCCAAGGTCACACAGCTAGAAAGAAATCGAGCTGATTTCTGAGCCCATGTCTGGGCTTTTTTTTTTTTTTTTCCTGCTGAACTGGAATAAAATCTGTTGAGGGCATTCAGACTTGACGGTCTATGATTCTACTGTTACACTTAATATTTTTGAATTGATCTGTTTGAAGAGGGCAAAATCAGTTCTCCTGCAGCCTGGTCAGCCCACGGCTGCCAGGAGAAGGCACTCCAGTTCCTCCTCTGGAGGGTGTCCCTTTGCAGAAAAACTCCCAGGGAACGTGCAAGATCCATGCACCAAACGGCCACTTGTCCAGTTTTACTAGAACACAAAATTGAGGCTTGAGGACTGGGTTATTGTCTCACACAAGCCAGTTTCACAGACTTTTCCTGATACTATGTGACAGATATAGTCCTGGGACTAGAAATAGAACAACAAACAAGATACTGCCACTCTCTGTTCCTCAGTCTCCCCCTCTATAAAAGGCATTTGACTAGGTCAGAGATAGCAAGAAATACAGCCTGCAGACCCCTTCTCTGCCTTCCAGCATCCGTAGCAGACATTGCTAATCAATCCCAGCACACTTTCCTGCTGAAACACATCTCAGCCTCAAATACAGAGGTTTCTGAGGCACCAAGCACCAAGGACAGAGGTCCCAGGGAGGATGAAATACTTTGCCCTCCCTGGACTAAGGTAGCTCAGACTCTCCCCAGCTCTGCCTTTCAGCTCAGTATCTCCCAGTCCCCCCGAGAGTCCCCATCCCTGTGGTTTCTCTGCTCCCAGAAAGGATTCTCCCCTAGGAGAGGTGAGACTGCTGGGCCAAGCAAGAGAGCCATGGGGCAGGGTCTCCTTCTGCCTCTTTCCCTGTTGTGCAGAGAAGGGAGATTTGACAAGCCCCCTGAAGACTGGCTTCCCCAAGCAGTGCCTCCTAAAGGACTGCTTTCCAGCTCTCTGCAGGGAGGCTGGCCACTCCTGTAGTCACACGTCAGCCACCTCCCCACCAAAGCCACCTTGGCTCAGGCCGAAGTCGGGAAAGGCAAGAAGTAGAGGAAGAGTTGGATCAGCCAGAGGGGAATCCCACAGATGCCAGTGTCCCCATCTCCGTTGTGTTTTTTGCGAGCCTTCCAGCCTCTCCGCACCTGCACGTCCCTCCCTCTGACTGCCCTGCCCACTGTCTGACAAACTTCTATTCTATTTATCCCCTTGCCCCTTTCAGATGTCCTTTCCTTTGGAAGCCTTTCTTGCCCTCCCTCTAGGCAACCACCCACTTTGTGGGTATCCTGTCTGTGGCTCTACAAACACACACACACACACACACACACACACCATTTCCCGTAGCCACTGGACTGATTCTCCTACTTGTTTCTCTCCCTGTGTAGACAGTGAGCTCCTCAAACGCCGATGATGTCTTATTCTACAGGGCTGTGGCCAAGAGAGGGAACTCACTCAATGTTTGCAGACCTGTTGACCCAACACCAAATCCTTCTACCTGAAAAGTTTAAAACACCCCAAGCTGATGAGCCAGGAACAAACATCATTATCCACAATTTGTGAGTGACTCAGCTCAGACAAAGAGACCTGCCAAAAAGTCACCAGCTCGTGCCACTAGCTAAGTCAGGGCAAGGATCTGGGAGTCCAAGCTTCTCAGCATTCCGAGGAAGGGAAGTCGTCCCTCCCTTTGATTCTGCATATGAGTTGGCAAACTTTAAGTGTCTATTAGTGGTTTTTTTTTTTCTTTTCTCTGTATATTCTGAGGCTGGAGTGGTTCATCCAAGTAGTTCTAGCTCATGCTGCCACAGTGAAAAGTTTGCACCATTTTCAGCAAACACCTTCTAAGAAATCAAAAGACGGAGTACTAATATCCTTAATAAACAGAGTTCTTGCAAATAAATAATAACTCAGTAGAAAAATGGTAAAAATCATGAAGAGGTGAACCAGGTAATTTCAAATCAATTCAACAATTATTCATTGAGCAACTATTGTATGTCAGGCACTGTGGTAGACATTGGAGGTACAGGGTGAAAGACACAAGGTCACCCACCCTTGGAATGATCTAGTGAGGGGAGAACAAGAAGAATATACCACTCCTAGAAGGTGGGAGGGACAGTAAAGTATCCCCCAAACTGAGAAGGCACTTTGCGACCAGAAAACAGCAGGTGACCCTGTACAATTTACACAGAGTTTTATTCCGTGTAACTTACTAATGGGGGCATCTGGCAAAGGACGGTCCATGGCACCTGCCTAGTTATTCTCCACAAATTCCAGAACTTAGTCCACAGATTTTATAGAGCGAGGGGCCACTCAGAAGGGCACTGCAGTGAGACCAAAGGATCCGGACACGCCTTAAAGGGTTTTGCCCTGAACACTGGGAAGATGGTGGTGCTTTCTCTTAGAAGGGAAAAAAATGGCAGAAGGCAAGAGTGGAAGCTGGTTCAGACAGAAGTTTGTTTCTCTGAAGATTTTATTTTTTTAAGTAATCTCTACACCCAACGTGGGGCTCAAACCCACCACCCCGAGATCAAGAGTCACACACTCTACCATCTACCAACTGAGCCAGCTGGGCACCTGACAAGTTTTTGTTTTTGTTGTCTTGTTTTGTTTTGTTTTTAGAGAGAGCACAAGAGTGAGCAGGGGAGGGGGCAGAGGGAGAGAGAGAATCCCAAGCAGACTCCCCACTGAGTGCAGAGCCAGACACAATCCTACAACCCTGAGACCATGACCTGAGCCAAAATCAAAAGTCGGGCGCTTAACCAACAGAGCCACCCAGGTGCCCCAAAGTCATGAGTTCTTTGGCCAAGTTGGGCTGGAGTGCCCACTGGCTATCTTCGGACAGATATCAACCAGGCAGGCGGATGGCCACGAATGGGGCTCAGGGAAGCAGTTAGGGTGAAGAGAGGAGCTACCTTTGGGAGGCACCGGTGTCTGGTTAGGATTTATGCCATGGGACTGGAGGAGGTCCCCAAAAGAGAATGTAACGTCCCCTCTCTTTTGATGGATCTTACTCCTGTTATCTCTGCCCACTCCTGTCTCAAAACAGGATGTGGATGTCCCCATGAGCAATCACAAGGGGTGTCACCCTCCTACCTCCCCTCTACCTCCCACCCCATTTCTCCACTCTCCTTTCTAGCAATATTTCCAAAAGTGTGGGGACAGTCTGTCTCTCCAAAACATCACCTCCCATCCCCCCTCCACCCACTGTGATTGGGCTCCCATCCCAACATGTCACTGAGACTGTGCCCTCCGGGCCACCAACCCCAGGGGCCACTCCTCTGTCCTCATCTTATTGGCCCTCTCAGCAGCCTTGGACATACCTGGCCTCCCTCCTTCCAGAAGAACTTTGTTTCCCCGGCTTCCTCAACATCATGCTCTCTGGGCTTCCTTCAACGTCTCTTCTCCTCCTCCAAAGGGGCCCAGGGTCTGGTCATGGACCCCCTTTGCTTCCCTACTTACACAGAGGGAAAATAGGCAGTACGCAAAGAAAAAAACACGCTCAGCCCCAAGCATAAGGGGAGCCCAATGAAACAAATGAGATACATTTTCAATCTACACGATGGCAGAGATTCAAAAGATTACTAATGCTCAATGTTAGCATGGGCATGGGGGGACCAAGATAAAGGGTATGGCCCTTTTTTTTGGAAGGGAACTTCTTAATATCTATCATTATATAGATAAAATGGAATAGAATAATCAACCCTATACTTTGTCTGCAGTTTTTCTTGTTGACATAATTTCTTTTTTTTTTTAAGATTTTATTTATTTATTTATTTGTCAGAGAGAGAGAGAGAGAGAGAGAGAGAAAGCCAGCACATAAGCAGGCAGAGTGGCAGGCAGAGGTAGAGAGAGAAGCAGGCTCCCTGCTCAGGGAGCCCGATATGGGACTTGATCCCAGGACCCCCAGATCATGACCCGAGCCGAAGGCAGAGGCTTAACCTACTGAGCCACCCAGGTGCCCCCATAATTTCTGATTTACAGAAAAACTGTAAAAGTAATACAAAGAATTCCCAGATACCCACCATCTAGATCAATTAGATTCCCCAAATATCAACATCTTACTACATTAATGTTCTCCCTCTCTCTCTATATATATATATTCATGTTTTATATATTTAATATACATGCTTTTCCCCAAACTACAGGCATGATGACCTTTTACCATAGATACATATTTATGTGTTTCCTACAAGTGTAGGATTCTCTTATAACCACAGTATAATTATCAAAATCAGGAAGCTAACACGATGCGATGCTATTACCTAATCCATGGTCCTTAACGTGGATTTTACCGAATGTCAAAATAATGTCCATTTCAGCAAAACAAAATCCAAGATCATCTGTTGCATCCGGTCATCATGTCTCTTTAGTCCCCTTTCATCTGAAACAGCTCCTCGGACTTGCTCTGCATTTCATGACGATAACATTCTTGAAGTTTTTGCAGACGCTGTCCCTCCATTTTATCTGATGTTTCCTCATCATTAGACTCAGGTGACGCACCTTGGCATAAATTTTTGTGCTTCTCTTCCCTCTGCCCAAAGCTGGTTTCCTGGTTTTCAGTGGCTTTCTGCCTGCTCCTCTTCTGAATCTCCCGTCAAACATCGCCTCCTCCGAGGAGCCTTCCCTGACCACCCTAGTAAATAGGTCTCTTCTGCTTTCTCTGTGACAACATCATGCTTACTTCCTTTACAGCACTTCTAATACCCTGTAATTATTTATACATTTGTTCGCTTGCTTATCATTCTTCTCTTTGTAAAAGTAAGCTCAGCCTGAGCCATGACCTTGCCTGACCTGACCTTTACTTTCATTCCAGAATAGACCAACATTGCCTGGAATACAATAGCTGTTGAATAAATATTTGTTGCGCCAATAATGATTGTGCATAAAAACAATTTGAAGAATAAGATATATATTAGTGTGATCCCATTTATGTTGGAAAAAAATTTCATAAAATATGGTTATATATGTAAGGAATGTTCTAGAAAGATTCACGTTGACTGGCTAAAAGTGGTTACCCCTGGGAAGAAGGATTGTGGGGAAGGGCAAGCTTTTACTTTTTTTCACTTTGTATAGTTTAGTATTGTTTGGTTTTTTTTTTCTACAAACATGCATTGTCTATGCAATAATAATTTTTTAAAATAAAATGACTTACTCCCTCTGGAAAGTGTTCCCAAACCACTTCTCCCTCCTCTGGCCCCTCCCTGGGAACAGATCATGCCGTGCTGGGCAGAATGCGGGCAGCCTCAAGGTCAGGGGCTTCCAATCCTCTCTTCTGTGCTCTCTCCTGCTCACAGGTGCTGGAGCTGAATAAGCAGGTGGTTAAATGGGCAGGATTCTGGATCCAGGACCAACGTGCCAGACCCACTCCTTAGAACATTCTAGACTGCTCCCATCTCCAGAGTGCACACACCATCCCCCTGCCAGGAACACCCTTCTCTATCCTCTGCCTGGCAAACTCCTGCTTACCCTTTAGAACTCAGTTCAAACACCACCTCCTCTGGGAAGCCTTCCCTCATTCCCATTTGAACGCAGGCACTTCCTGCTTCAGCAGGTGCTGGGTTGAAACCTGTATTAGTGTTCCCATTTGGAGCTCCCTGAGGCCAGAACCTGCTCCTATGTATTCCTGAATCCCAGGGTCCAGCACAAAGTAGGGGTCTCAGGTCGTCTACCAGCGTGCATGAAACGGTAACAGGTGACCGATTAGCTTAAAGGGAGGGTAAGATCTCAGACCTTTCACAGGGTCCACACAGTGCCCTGTACAGAGCAGGTGCACCACCAGGGTCAGTGCAGCACCCGGCAGGGAGCAGATACTCCATCAATTAGCTGGATCCTGAAAGGCAGGGGGAGTGAAAGTTACCCTAGAAAGCAGACTTGAACTGCCCCTACAGTTCCAGAGCAAGATGCATTTCCCTTGTGGAAAAAGTCTCTTCTCTCCTCCTGCCCCCGGGGAGATCTGCACCCACCCATGTCACTTTTAGGACGGGCAGTTGGCCACCAGCCCTACGCATCTCTGTGCCTTCTTGCTGGTTCTCCCAAAACGGCTGCGTCCTGACTGCTCCTTACCCAGGCCAAGTCTCAGGCTCGTGTTTACAGCAAGCAACTGGAGGGATGAGGGGATAACACCACTCCCCCCACACCAGGATGAAGCCGGCTTCCTTGTGCTTGCCGTAAAAGCAGCAGATCCCCCAAACTCAGTGTTTCTCTGCCGATGCAATGCCCCCCCTTCCTTTGAGCCCTTTCTCCAGCCCTCCTACCCTGAGATTCCCCCCAACCTGCTCCTGCTACCACCCATCTCTCCTCCTCCCTTCAACCAGCAACCATGGGGAAGGAACCAACAGAACCATTTCCTGTTCTGATCATGCTCTCCGAGTAACCTAGCCCTGGAGAAACTAACACATTAAAGGCACGCCAGTAATTTACTCCCTTGTTCTCCAATGTATCAAAAATGCCACTAGTGGTCCCCCAGACACCTTTCAATAGGTACAGGGAAATGAACACAGCTTTAAGTAGCCCTAAATTCCCCTGAAGCAAGTAATTCCTTTTAGGGTTCTCTTTGCTCCTTCTGGTCACCTCAAAGAGAGAGTCTCAGCTGGGCGCTACTCTGGCCTTTAACACTTGCCAATCTCCTTCTCAGGCAAAAAGAGATCAGGTCTCAGGCTCTCCAGAGCTATGCCAGGCTAATGTCTCTGGCTTGACCTTAAAAAAAATGATTTCGCTTTCCTTAGACTTATTTCATAGGAATCACAGAGGAGGTAACTGGGATTGGAACCAAAAAACCCAAAGTTACCACAGTGGTGAAGGACACGAGCCCCCAGTATCCAAGAGCATCACGTGGAGGGGCTCCTCTCTGGGACACAGCCTTGAAACCCTGTCCTGCCCCTGATCCCCTGAGTTTCTCCGCCAGACACCTGACCTGGGCCACAGTATCCTAACCACATGTTCAGGCCACCAGGCATCTCTCTCCTCCGAGAGCCATCTCTCAGGCAAAGGAGCGCCCAAGCAGCCCGAATCCTTCCCCGCCCGTGGAGGCAGAACGACGGACTCAGAGCAAACAGACCAAAAGTCAATCCACCACATTATCAATTCTCCAAGGAAGCCATTGGCCAAATTATCGCGAAACCTGATGTTTTAGACCAGATGCTGACCGACTACAACTCAGGAATCAAATCCACCCCCCGGCAGATGTGCCTACAGCCCCCGAGCGAAGAATGATTTTAACATTTTTTAACATTGATTCGGGGAGGGGAGTTAAATCAAAAGAAGAATATTCCATGACACGTGAAAACTAAATAAAATTCTGTTTCCATGTCCATAGATAAAGTTCCAGTGGAACATGACTGTGCCTGCTCCCTACTCGCTGTCCAGGGTCCCCTCACCCCACAACCACTGAGCTCAGTAGTTACAGACAAACTCGCCGCTCTCCTCGCTGTGCGTGGCCGCGCAGGGTGCGACAAATCACAGTGACACAGCTAAGGCGACAGTGCAGATCACCACAGTATATATATGTATTTTTTTTTTACCAGTGCATTCCAATCATGTCAAAACATGGAAAAACATGGACTTTGAATATTATAATTTTTTTTATTGTGGTAAAATACACCCCACATAAATCCAACCATCTTAACCCTTTCCAAAGTGTATGGTTCAGTAGCACTACATGTGTTCACACAGTTGAGCGACCACCTCTGTCCCTAGAACTTCCCGTCTTGCCAAACGGAAGCTCTGCACCCATTAAACACTAACCCCCCAAGCCTTCCTCCCCAAGTCCCTGGCCACCACCATTCTGCTTGCTGTCTCTATGGATTTGACTACTCGAGGAACCTCGAAGAAGTGGAATCATATGGTATTTGTCTTTCTGTGACTGGCTGACTTCACTTATATGACTGTCCTCGAGGTCCATCCATGTTGCAGCAGATAGTGGAGTTCCCTTCCTTTTCAAGGCTGAATAATATTCCCTCGTATGTATATACTACAATATGCTTATCCCTCCATCTGTTGATGGTCAGACGTCACACTTTTCAGGCACAGGGGAGCGTGTGTATTATTTTGTTAGTGAATTTAATGGCAAAGCGTTGTACTTATGCAAGGGCACTATATCTCTGCTAAAAGAAAACAATACATACCTTGGTCCAAAGCACCTAAAATATTTACCCACTGGCTATCTATGAAAAAGGCTGGGCCACCCCCATTTGGGGTTTGTCCTGGCTTCCCAGCAGCCACGGGGCTGGACTGCATATCTGACTTCATAGCAAGCTATGTCGTCGTGCCAACGTCAAATACAAGCTCAGATCCTCAACCCTTATCTGCAACTTCCTGTGGCCATCCCACAGAGGCACTTGACACTGTCTTCCTAATGGTGCTACCGTCAGCCCTGCACCTGGCCCAGAACCACCCCAGCCCCCACCCCCAAGCTGGCCTTGTCCTTTCTCACCCAAACATTCATTCTGTAAATATTTCCTGGTTCCTCTTTTGTACCCAACCCTTGGAAACTTGACACTCAAGGAGGGGGCTGATGCTTATGCACCAGCCTTGTCCCTGCCTTCCCCACCTACATGCTTAGCACCTTCCTGAAATTAATCATAGAATCTGCAAATCATGGGATCTGAGACGCAAAGGGCTCTGATTCAGCAGGTGTGTATTATAGAACCTCCGAACTTGTAAGCTCTTGCTTTAGTAGAAGCTTAGATGGAACAAACGCATGACCTTAGAACATTAAAACGTCAGGATTAGGGGATCTTCTTCGGATGCTACTTGTTCAAAGTAACAAACACGAAACCCGTAGACTCATTTAGCTTAAGTATGTGAGAACTGCAGACTTTTAGGGCAGTGAAATAGCAGAGTGTTCTGGGTGGAAGGGACCTCCTAGATGGTCAGGACTCACTTCCTACCTGGACCATGACTCCCTTCCCAACCCCAGCAACCGTCCTCCTTCTGCCTGATCTCGGTCCCAGGGTCTCACTGTCCAGCCACGCTGTGAGCCCCCACAACCCACCCTGCTTACCACTCTCTCCTCCATTTGCTCTCTGAAAACACCCAGAGCTGCTCATGTCTTCAAGCCTTGCTCACATGGTCTCCTCCTCCTGGCTCATCTTCTCCTCTCTTCTCATCTCCCTACCCCTGCCTGTAGACAGCCCAGCCCCAGATCAAGAGCCTCCCCAAACATCACCTCCACCAGGATGTGCCCCTTCATTCCCCTGGGCAGAGGTCACAGTCCCTCCATCCTCAGGTTCACCTCAAGCCTGAAAGTCACTTTAATTCTGAAAACCTCAGTCTCAACATCAGCAAAATAGAGTAGAATAAAAGTTCTCCCTCTGGAAGCGTTGCTATGGGAACAAATTTAGAGAACACTTAGCCCAGGGCCCCACGCATGATATTAGCTGGTGATCTCGGGGCGGGGTGGGGGGGAGGCACTCTGGCTCCAGAGCCCCACAGAGCATGGCAGGCACACAACCTCCGTGGGCAAACGCAGAACCAGTTGAACACGGCGTTGAACCTGAGCCCAGGAAGAAAGGGAGTGTGCACCTGGCAGGGAGGTGCCCATCCAGGAAGACTCCCTGGGAGAAGATGGTCTGCCTTTGCCTGAAAGCATTTTGATGATGATGAAGGACAAGGGTCAAGTGTGGTGTGGGTGAGGCCAGCCCATGATTTCACCCCAGCACTGGAGTGAGTGACAGGTCAGAGGGAGGGGCTGGAGTAGGAATGGGGGAGTCAATCATCTAGCCGGATGAGATTATAGCTGAGAAGTCACCCCAGGAACAAGAAACAGTGCATTTATTGAGCACTTGCTGTGTGCCTGGTACCATGCTGAGCACTTACCCTGAGCTGATTTGGTCCTAACCAAGGCCCAGCAGTGACATTTAAGAGAGGAACCAGGTGGGCCTAGGTCCGAATCCTGGCTGAATCGGGCTGATCTTGGGAAGGAATTGTCCCCTCTCTCAGTCTCCTTTCCTCATCTGTAACACAGGGATGATAATATCAGGCTATACTAAACACATCTGTCAGCATTTTGACTGTTTCTGACCTATAAAAATTGCAATTTCACATGCTTTGACCTAAAATCTATCCTGACAGGTTACTGAGAAGATCAAATAAATTAACCTCTCTAATCTCATGGCCCGGTGTCTGGCACATAGTAAGTTTTAGCTCCTCTTTTTTAATTGTCCTCTTTGTCCTCGCCTAACGGGTGAAAATACCGAAGCTCAGAGAAGTTAAGCAACTCATCCAAGGTCATCCAGCCCGAAGGCAGCTGCGGAAGATTCAAATCCAGAAGGAAGGGCAGCGCCCTGGGCTTCCCCTCTCTGGAGCCGAGGCTCCTCTCAGATGGGAGGGACAGGGAGCCACGCCTCAGTGTGGGCCCCTCAAGCCTTTCTTCTCCATCTGCCAGCCAGATCCTGGGTGCTGGGGCCCATGTCACCCCAGCTCCATGAACCAGCTCCAGGATCCTCCAACCCCCTCGCACTCCCTCCCTGCAGGGGCCTGACTCACACCCCGTGGACAGCAGCAGTGCCAGCAGCCTGGTGGGGTGGGGGTGGGGGGAGCTGGGAGAACTCTGGGGTGGGGTTGGGACCAGGAGATCCCATCAGGCGGAGGAAGGATGCGGAGTGCGAGGCTCACAGCCAAACCCGCTACCAGCTTTCCCACAGACTCACCTTCCTTTCCCTCCACAGAGAACGGGACTGCTGTGCGTGCGGGGTGGGAGGGGTGTCATATGGGAAGAGTTGAGTGTGCGTGCGCGTGCACCTGGGGGAGGTACCCCCCCCCCGCGGGAGGATGAGCGCATGAGTGAGCCCGCGTGCATGAAGGGCGATGGAGGCACACGTTCCTCAGGTGTGTCTGCGGGTAGTTGCGGAGGCCTGGAGCGCGCAGACGCACAACGGGCCAGTTAGTAGAGCATCTGGAACTCAGCTCTGAGAGCAGAAAGCCTGGATCGGAGCCCTGCTCGGCTCCCTGCTGGCCGTGTGAGCTTGGACAAGTTACGGCAAACTAAACCCGACAAAGACAGACTGCGTAGGGCACGGCTTTATTCACATGGATTATTGCAGGGAAGGAAGGAACGATTTCATGGGGGTAGGAGGGCCTCTGGCAGTAGGGAGAGCTCTGACCATCTGTACATTCTGTGAGCACCCCAAGAGGCAGGCAGAAAGGGCTTTTCTTTTATAGAAAGGAGTGAATGAGGCGAGAGGAACTGGTGTGGGGAAGTGGGCTGGAACGTGGGTGATAGAGAGGTAGACCACTTTGGCCCCAGGGCCCTACTATTGTGGGGGGCGGGTGGGGGGTTGGGGCTGTAGCTGGCCGGTGCTGAGGGTGGACCAGACACGCAGGGAGGAAGGAAGGGAGCTTGGTTAATCAGTACTGTGTTCTGATGGATCCGTGGCGACAAGCAGTTCAGCTAATCATTTATCCAGTAAACAATGGGAGTTTGGAAACCAAGGGCCATAGGGAAACCAGGGGACATCTAGGAGCCTTAACTAAGTCATGTGGATAAGGGGAGTTATGTGGAAGGGTTAAACCTTCACTGTTGGCAGGCTCACAGGGCTCAAATGAATTCACCACTGTCATCACTGAAGCTCTGTGCCTCAGTTTCCCCTTCAGGAACGTGAGGGTAATGGTAGTCCCCACCTCCTAAGCTTAGTGAGAGCACTCAGTGCCTGGCATGAAGCAGGGCTCGATGCTTAATTTTGTTGCTGTGTCGGGACTCTGCTCGTACCATTCGGTAAATGGTTACTGAGACTTCCGACCCCTATGCCAGGCGCCAGGCACAGGGATGAATTAGAGGTCCCTGAACACTAGGGGCTCACTGCCAGGGATGGGGGCACACTTCCCAGCCCCTCACTGCCCCTTAGGGTGAGGCATGCCTTCCAAGAGGGGGCTGGGTCCCAGGAAGCCTTCTGGGGAGCTGACCCTTACAGGGTCCATGGGATCAAAGCAGTATAAGCTTATGTGTGTGTTTGAGCGCACACATGTGCAGGTCTGGGCCCAAGTGGGAGGGTCGACTCATCTGTGCTGCTGGAGTCTGGCTCATGGGGGCAGAGGCTGAGGCTTCAACCCCTCCCTGGCTGGAGTGAGGGTGGCTCCGTGTAGCGCAGCCCACGTGGGGACCCCAAGACCCCTCCTTGGAAGCCCACAAGGGCCTATGAGGGCAGAAAGGTCCCCACCAGGCCCAGCAGAGCACATTCCTACAGGCTACACGTGGGACCCCTGTTCTCTCTCTTGGGCACGCATAGCAGGCACTGGGAAGGTAACAGGTGGAACTAGTGAGTGGCTCTCCCCTACATTCGGCTTCGCTGTGGGTGGCCATCTACTGGCCTCGGATTGGTGAAGCAGGTACGACACCAGGGCTCAGAAGCACCTCAGAGGCCCCTGGGCCAGGCTCTCAACCATGGGGAACAACAGGAAACAATGACAGCCCCAGCTCCAAATTCCATCACAAAATACTGGAACAACATACCCGAAAAATTTGCCTAGGATTGGACACCTGGGTGGCTCAGATGGTTAAGCATCTGCCTTTGGCTCGGGTCATGATCCTGGGGTCCTGGGATCAAGTCCCTCATCGGGGTCCTTGCTCAACATGGAGCCCGCTTCTCTCTCTGCCTCTGCCCCTCCCCCCGATTATGCTCTCTCTCTGTCTCTCTCTCTGACAAATGAATAAATAAACTCTTTTTTTAAAAATTGTCTAGGATGAACCCAGCCGGGCCCAGGTGGCCCCAGGAAGAAAACCTGGTGTTGAACTCAGCCTGGAGGCTCAATCTGATTGCTCAAGAGATCACCAAGGGCAACCTCCCAAAAAAGGGGGTGCTGTGAGTCAGGTCCCGTGCTGGGCACCAGGAGTACAGCAGGGAGCAAGACAGAGAGACTGAACCTTCACAGGCTTACGGTATTAGTTGGGGAGAGGGTGTAGGACTGGCGATTATCAATACAGTTACGTAGGGGGGGCTTGCTAGATGAACTACAGGGTGCCCAGGTGAATTTGAATTTCAGATAAACAACAAATAGTTTGCAACGCCTCACGCAATATTTGGAACCTGGGATCATTATCCATTGCTCATCTGAAATTCAAATTTAACTGGGTGGCTTATGTTTTTATTTGCTTGCACAAGATATTTTCAGCCAGGGACTGAATCATCTGAGGAAAATAAGAAAGGGTGATCAGCACCATAGACCGTGATGGGGGATGAGGGGTTTTGGCTGGAGAGGCTGAGACCAGAATGAAGAGGAAGCCCCACCCCAGGCTCCACCTCTGCCCCCCCAACCTGACCGACACCCCGTTTCTTCAGCTGCGTGCAAGTTTCTTAAGCTCCAGCTTAAGAATTGAGTTGTCAATTCTCAAGTTGTCACTATAAACGCCTTAGAATTGTGCCTAGGAACCAAATAAAATCAGAAAGATTCAGTTGGATGTCATTTAAGTATCTGTAACAGGGTGGCTCCAAAAGGAAGTCCTTGAACAGGGTTCAGAACAGATTCAAGCAGTAAATCCAGTTGAACCAAAATCCAAACCCAAACACTTAACCTCAAATATGACTTGAGAAATAGGGAATCCACAGGTGGAACCCGTAGGAGCCAAGCTACAGAACCACTCCCTTTCAGGAGATGGGAAATCTTGTCCAAGTGACATACAAAGGACTCATGTCCCATCAAGGTCATGGGCAAAAATCTGCATCAAAGCCTGTGGTTTCTGTCGATATTAAGAAATCTTAGAGGAGATAACCCCAAAATGGCTTGGGAAGTTAACCTCAACATTTGCTTGGAGTGGCAAAATCGTAGCCTTCGTGAACCCACTTTTCTTGAGCTTGATAAGAATTGAGTACAAAGGTATTTAAGAGGGTTGCCTGGGTGGCTCAGTAGGTTAAAGCCTCTTGCCTTTCACTCAGGTTGTGATCCCAGGGTCCTGGGATTGAGGCCCGCGTCCTGGGATCGAGCCCAGCATCAGGTGCTCTGCTCAGCAGGGAGCCTGCTTCCCTTCCTCTCTCTCTGCCTGCCTCTCTGCCTACCTGTGATCTCTGTCTGTCAAATAAATAAAATAAAATTTTTAAAAAGGCATTTAAGAGAATCAAACATATAGCAGTTACACAGTGACGTTAAGAAATGATGGGCAGGTGCGTGTTTAGAATTCTGAGTATCATATTTAAAAGAATATGCTCCGTGGGTGTAACAGATCAGCCTTCTGGTTCTAATTGAAAATGCACAAACGAATCATTGATTGATTTAGACTCAGGATTTTTAAATTGAAATCTATCCAAGTTTGTTAACAGCATCCGAGTAGTTCTTAGAATTCAAATTCACCATATTTATTAACATAAATTATTAGATTTCTAAGAACTATTTAAGTGCTTGAGAAAGTTTTGTTTGCCATTAAGGCAAGTGAAGTATTTTAAACATAAATTGAATATATTAAGTTTATACATTCCGTTTAAAGTGTTGACACATGTTTAACCAAGATCGTAAACATTCATCACTTTTAAATGATAAAAACTTATTTTTAAAGTTGCACTATTCGTGAGGGATTTTTATTCTGAACTCAAACGCTGAAACGAAGTTATTGAATTTAAAACTGTAAGAAATTGTTAATTTTGGAAAACCAAAGGAGACCTAATGATCTTCTCTAGGCAGAAAAGCCACCTCAAGGGTACCAAGAACTCACAGTGACACTCAGGTAGCATTAGCTGTGGAAATGACAATCGGGTCACCCACTCCCCCTTCCCTGGTGATTTTGTGTCTGCCAACCGCACAGGGGAACTATCATCCGGGGACAAGGTCCTGGTCTCTGGACCGCTCCTGTCACTTGACTTCAGCCCTCATGGCTAGTGGCTGTTTCCAAAACTTACCCACCAATTTCTGAGCACTATGTGCCAAGGGCTTTAATATGCTTTATTTCATTTCATCCTTGTAACAATCATCTGGAGAAGACACTTTCATTGCGTACGTTTCACGCATGGGAGAATAGAAAGGTAAAGAGATAAAGGTGGCGCGTGGGTTTAAATCCAGGCTGCTGGCTGTGTGTTGTTAGGTCTCAAGCCCTCCCCTAAAGAGTGGAACCCGTGGAATCCACTCACTCGGAGCAGAGAGGAGGGGGCCCTTCTTTCTTCCGTTTATGAGCGCTAAGAGGCGGAGAGTTTCTGTACCAGTGACGCCTCCTGCTGGAAGGTGGGCGTATGGCACAGCGGAGCTCTGGCACACAGAAAGGAGCTCACCTAAGGTTTCTGCCGCTGGAGGAACAGAAAGGGCTCCAGGCTCCAAGATTTCTAGGACCTGTCTCCAGAAAGTTCTTTAACCCCCAGTACGCCTCTCTCTAAGCTCACTCCCACTGTCCCAGCGGAGCCCTAGCACAGCCTCCCATCTGCTCTTAGGAGTCCCTCCTGCCCACTCTCACCAAAAGCCAGAGATCCTTCCATGGCTCCCTAGTGCCCAAGGAATCCAGCCAGAAGGCTCTCTGGCCTGGCACTCAAAGGCTCCATGGCCTGGCCTCAGGCTTTTCTTGGCCCTGCCCCCCAAACATCTCCCCACCGTGTACCCTCACTCACTGAGCGTCTACACCTACCTTCCTTGGCTGTGCCCTGTCTCCCGCCAGCAATGCCCTCGTCAAACTCTTGCCCATCCCTCAGAGGTGAAATCCAGAGCCACCTCTTCCCAAAGGCCTTCCCCTCTTTCCTTAGCTTGATTTAAATTTCCCTCCTCTGTGAAGCAGTGGCTGTGTGTCCCAGCCTGCCTCCCAAGAGCACCTGTATCCCTTCACCTGGCAGAAGGCTCTCTCTACCACAGACCACAGGCCAGGGATGCTCAGGAATCATCCCACTGCCACCCAGGTGCGGTCCTCCACCGACAAACACCCCAGCTCCATCACCCCTCTCGGGGACAACTCTGAGTTCATGCTCCACGCTCCCCCCCAGAAACTCCCCCCACCTCCCACCCCCCAAAACTGCAGTTGCCTACACCAGTAAATTTGGCACCCCTTTCCCTATTGACTCCCTAACCTTTCCTGCTTCAATTCCTCACTCCCCTACTGGTGCTTCCTGGGACAGCCCGTCAAATAAACAACTTGCCCTGAATTTCTATGGCAGGATCTGCTTCCAGGGAACCCACCCCAGGCCTGTGCACTCCCTCCACGATACTCAGCGGATGGCTTTGCTGAAGCACCGGGCAGCAGGGGCCTTGCATGATGCCCACTAAAACCACAAGCAAGATGGATCGAGCACTTTCGACGTGCCTGGTCCTTTTTATGTATCCTCTCGTTTCCAGCTCACAACAACCTGGGAAGTGGGTGCCGTGGTGACCCTGATTTCACAGTTGAGAAAACCAAGACTCGTGTAAAACGATTTGTCCAAGGTCTCCTCAGCTAACAAGTGGCAGGGCTGGGATTTAAATCCAGGTGGATGGATTCTAGAGATGGAGAATTTAGGTATAATGGTATAATTTAGGTATAATGACAGCGCCTGCCTCCACGTAGTTGTGAATGCCCGAGAAGTGTTCTTATGGAAAGGGCTGGGGGGGGGGGGGCAGGGAACCTCTGTCACCCCTGCTAGATTGCTTATAAGGATGGACTGTGTCTATGGACTCACGCCCCTCCTCCTGCCCAGCCCAGTGACGATGCATACTCAAGAATGATTTATTAAGGGGCGCCTGGGTGGCTCAGTGGGCTGAAGCCTCTGCCTTCGGCTCAGGTCATGATCTCCGAGTCCTGGGATCGAGCCCCGCATCAGGCTCTCTGCTCGGCAGGGAGCCTGCTTCCTCCTCTCTCTCTGCCTGCCTCTCTGCCTGCTTGTGATCTCTCTCTGTCAAATAAATAAATAAAATCTTTAAAAAAAAAAAAAGAATGATTTATTAAGTGTTTATTAGACTGAATCAACAGCCCAGGCTCATAGGACCAAGGCAGTAAGACAACAGGACAGGCGAAAATGTTGAGGCTCAGAGCACCTAGCAGACTGTGTGACCTTGGGCAGGTCGCTGTCCCTCTCTGGACTTCACTCCCCCTTCTCAGGGCTGCAGTTGCCCCTGTGTCTAGGGAGAGGGTCCCTTGTCACTGACCCACACAAATGGAGTCCCTAAGCCCTAACTCCAGCCATCCAGTGGGAAGAAGGTACCAAAAGCTAAAGGAAGGCGCTAAGACAGAAAAAAGCACCTTCCTTCATCTGGCAGCGTAACACTCGCTGGTACCATGCCTCCCCTCTGAGAAAAACGTCTCTCCTCCCTGCTCCTAAAATAGGGATCTGGCGCCACCTCGTGGTCATCACTTCCTCCTCCTCCACCTTTTCCTTTATCTCTTGCCAAGGAGCCCACTGATGCCCTCTGGGAACTCCAGGGCATCCCACCCTCTTCACCAAATATTTACTATGTTTAGGCATGAAGGCACAACCCAGAAGAGAAAGTTACGAGCAAGGGGGCCACAGTCCCTGCCTAATTGTTTAGAAGAGGCTAGACCAGCCCTTCCAACAGAAATATGCAAGCCACAAATGGACGTCTCATAGGCAAAGTAAAACTTTCCCAAAGTTACATTTTTTAAAATCAAAACAAAGAGGTGCGAATCATTTTAGTAATATATTTTATTTAATCCAATAAATACAAATATCATTTGCACATGTAATCAATTGTTTAAATCATTTTTTTTTTCATACAAAGTCTCCAAAACCTGTGTGTATTTTACACTCACCATACGTCTCAATCCAGCCAGAGGCTGCCTGCCACATTGGACGGCACCACAAATAGACTGAGTCCGTTTACTCTGGTCCCTCGGTGGCTTGTCAGAGATCTGGTCCTTTACATACAACTTCTTTAGGATTTACCTTTGCAGCTTTATTTCCAGGGTGTGGTGGGACTCGTCTAAATTCTGTCCTGCTGATCTGTATTTGAATCTAAACGACTGGGGATAGGATGCTGTGCAAGTCGTTTCACCCTTTGAAATTACAACGAAGGTAAGAAAATACTTACCTCTGAGGTTGTAGCAAGAACGACTGGTAGGAAATCAATGCCCCATAGAGGTTGAGCTAATGTACCAAAGCCTTAGCCTGCTTTTTGGCACTGTGATGGTTAATTTCATGTGTCCATTTGGCTAGGCTGTGGCTCCCAGTTGTTTAGTCAAACACCAGACTGGATGTTGCTGTGAAGGTATTCTTTTTAGATGTGATTAAAATTTCAATCAACCATCTTTGATATATGTGCTGCCGGAGGGAGCACTCAATCAACAGTCTTTGAGAAAAGCAGATCACCTCCGCACTGCAGGTGGGCCTCATTCAATCAGTTGAAGACTTTAAGACTGAGGTTTCTTGGAAGAAGTCAATCTGCTTCAAGATTGTAACATAGAAATTCTGCCTGGGTTTCCATCCTGCAGACTTCAGACTCAAGACAGTAGCATCAACTCTTCCTGAATTTCCAGCTAGCCTGTGGTCCTGCTCTACAAATTTCAGAATTGTCAGCCCCAATAATTAGCCTGAAGCAAATCCTTAAAATAAGTGTCTCTCAGGGCTCCTGAGTGGCTCAGTTGGTTAAGCATCTGACTCTTGATTTTGACTTAGGTCAGGATCTCAGGGTCATGAGATCAAGCCCCGCATCAGGCTCTGAGCTCAGCGGGGAGTCTGCTTAAGATTCTCTCTCTCGGGACGCCTGGGTGGCTCAGTTGGTTAAGCGGCTGCCTTCGGCTCAGGTCATGATCCCAGAGTCCTGGGATCGAGTCCCACATCAGGCTCCTTGCTCGGCAGGGAGCCTGCTTCTCCCTCTGCCTCTGCCTGCCATTCTGTATGCCTGTGCTCGCTCTCTCTTCCTCTCTCTCTCTCTGATAAATAAATAAAATCTTTTAAAAAAAATTCTCTCTCTCCCTCTCCCTCTGCCCCTCCCCCTCTAAAAATCAATCAATCTCCCCCTCTCTGTCTCTCTCTCTGTACACAGACACACATTTCCATAGGTGATAGTAGCCCTGGAAAGATTTCAAGTGTGGAGCGAGTCACACTTCCCTCACTCTGAATACCTATGGTATAAATGGTAGAATAACTACTTTGTTCAAACCACTGTATAAATGTAACAATGTAACTTCCCAGCCCTTCCCTTTTCCTAAGTGGAATGGTTTACAGGACTGAGGGCTGAGGCAGAAGTGGAAGTGATGCCCCATCCCAGAGCCCCTCCTTCACTGACTGGCCAGAGACCCCTTCCAAGAAAGTAGGATCATAGGATGGGCTTTGCCAGGGAAAAAGGGATGCAAGGGAACAAGGAAAGACCCAGGGTGTGGGGAGTTGCTCTTGAGGATAGGGTGGGGGGAGGTCCACTGGGCACAGAGGAGCTACCTTGGAGATGGATGGCCCATCACCTCCCCACTCTGGCCTCCTATCAGAATGTCTGTCAAATTCAGCTCACGTGGTATCCAGCGTGATTTTCCTAAAGCACCCATCATGTCATTTGCCATGTTTCAAGGTCATTGCAAGGCTTTCCTGTGACCTTAAGAAAAACATCCTTCCGATGACTTACAAGGCACTGTGTAACCTGGTCATGGCCAGGCCAGCCCCTGCCCTACCCAAACCTTGGCCAGATAGAACTCACTAGACCCTTGTGTGTGTGCTTGCTTCTGCCTGGAGCACTCTTCTCACCCCCTCCTCCCCTGCAGCCCACCCTCTAAGTCTTGCCTGGCATGTCTCCCTCCCCTCATCTACAAGGCAGCCCTGCACCCTTCCTCTGGGTCCCCAAGGCCCTGGCTCAGTGGCTCTTCCAAAACTTCTGTATAGAGGGGCCTCAGATCTAATCTGCTTGGGTGGCTTTAGGGGGCTTAGTGGTGATGTAGGGGAGCAAACTTTGTCACCCCAAAATATGCCATTTTGGCATGCTTGTTATTTTAAACTGGTTATTTTTTTTAAGATTTTATTCATTTATTTGACAGAGAGAGAGATTACAAATAGGCATCCAGAGAGGGGAAAGCAGACTCCCCGCTGAGCAGAGAACCCGATGTGGCGTTCAATTCCAGGACCCCAAGATCATGACCTGAGCCAAAGGCAGAGGTTTAACCCACTGAGCTACCCAGGCACCCCTAAACTGTGTTTTTTTTTTTAGAATGTGCAAATCTGCAAAGAGAGAGAGAGAGAGAGAGAGAGAGAGAGAAGTTCTAAAGAATCAATAGAAGTTACCATTTCATCAAAGATATTTAATATGTATAAGGGAAAGTTCCATTTGTAGGGTGTCTCCCTCTCTGTACCAGAAAGAGATATTTAGGATGACCCTAAGTCTCTAGAAAGTCTATCAATAAGAAGACATGGACTTAAATCTGCTTAAAAACCTGACCTCTTGTTGACTGTGCTTTTCCTGGTCACCTCCCATAACTGACTCCCTACCCCAACATCTTCTTTCATCTTTAGCTGGAGATGGAGCTACTTCAGGAGTTACTTGGTTTCCTTGAACCTCCCCCATGTATACAGAACTTACACATACTATTAAACTTTGCTTATTTTTCTCTGGTTAATTGTTCTCATGTTGGTTTGAGTCTGAGACCAGCTAAAAGAATCTCAGAGGGTAGAGAAAATTTCCCCCTCCCCCAGCAGTGATCAAGGGCAATCCTCTGCTCCTGCCCGCCCCTTCTCAAGAAAGGCCACAGCATGGGCACCTGGGTGGCTCAGTGGGTTAAAGCCTCTGCCTTCAGCTTGGGTCATGATCTCAGGGTCCTGGGGTCCTGGGATCGAGCCCTGCATCGTGCTCTCTGCTTGGCGAGGAGCCTGTTTCCCCCTCTCTCTCTGCCTGATTCTCTGCCTATTCGTGATCTCTCTCTCTCTCTCTCTCTCTCTGTCAAATAAATAAGTAAAGTCTTAAAAAAAAAAAAAAAAAGAATGGCCACAGCTACTTGTTTTTACATCTCAAACACCTGGTGCGCAGTACGGCCTGGCACACGGTGGCGCTCGCTAAATACCACCCACACCCTGCTCTACATTCTTCCATTTGCTGTCTGGCTGGGTGACCTCTCTCCAATCTCTCCCCTTCTCTGAGTCTCCTTAGCTAATCAGAACCTTGCTTTCATCCGCAAACTCTGAAGTTCTGGACACCATAAAGGGGGAGGATGATAGCACCCTAGAAATACATGCTCGTGATAAATTGCAGAGGTTTTTTAAATTGTTATAGAACAGCATTTACAGTCCAAAATATGCATCTAGAAAATAACTACCATCTATTAGACTTAGTTGGAGCTAGGCTCTGGTGCACCAAGAATGTTACTGTCTGTACCACCTCGTTATTCCTTACAACCCTGCCAGCTGAGTATTGGGGTCCGTTATCAAAGAAACGAGACTGAGACAAAGTGAAAATTATGCAATGCCTTATTCTATATCAAGCATTAGAAGTCAGACTGACCGGCCAGGACCGCCTCTGAAGAGAGCGACCCCCTCCCGATCTCACAGGCTGGTTTTATAGGGCATAACTGCAGACCCAAGGTATGTGGCTTCTATTGTCAAGGCGTTTACTCCCGGAATTGATACCCAGACCATACCAGGGACTACGGGGGCGTTTATTCCCAGAATGAAGTCCGTGGATGTAAACAATATGGCTACCTAGGCAATATGGAGTTGCTCTGGCTAAGCAGGCCCTAATAGTTAAACAGGTTTTAACATTAAATTGGCCCTAACACTGAGTACCACCAGCATCTCCTATAAGGAAGAAGCAGCTAAGGTCCAGAACGGTCCCCTAGCTAGCGAGGGGCAGAACTGGACTTGACCCCAGCTTTGCCAAGTCCAAAGGCCATGCACGCTCTTCGCCACCAGGCCAGTTGGTTCCCCTGTGCAAATTGGGAATAATAATAGCTTCCACCTCATAGGGTTGTTGGAGGATTAAACGAGCTAAGAGGTGCAAAGCCCTCAGGGCGGCTCCTGGCAGAGACTTAGGGCTCAGCCAGCATCATCACCCACAGCAGCACCGGACTGCCTCCAGGCGGGCCCTACAAGATCACACTCAAAAAAAGTTAACAGTGGTATCTCTGGTCCTGAGGTCCTGGGTGATCATATCTTTTTTTCTTTTTCTATACTAATCAGGTATTTATTGTATATTTCTTTCTTCTTAAATTTTTCCATGAACTATGTCCTCGGTGATCTGTCCCTTGTCTCAAAGCAGGCCTGTGATGTCTGAGTCACCTCCCCACGACCTGGCACAGGGAGACCCCCGGGGACAGGATCATAGCACGGAATGGCTCAGAAGAGCCCTCCCAGCCCAGGCTCTCCAGCCACACACTTGGCAGGAGATGGAATTGCGGGTGTGGGGTGCAGATCAGTGCCAGGAAGCAGCCCACACTAAGCCTGTTCTTTGTTGGCATTCCCCAAAAGACACAATGAGATGCCTTTGCAGCTCTTCCGGGCCCCAGGGGAGCGGTGGGAGCAGCCGTGATGCGTGAGACCTCCGGCCCCGAATCCCCCAACAGCTGTGACCACTTCAGCTATTTTAAACCCTTGGGCACCAGGAGGCTCCCCTCACACCGACCAGTGCCGTGACCCAACTGCAGGCCCTGAGCCAGGGGTAGGAACCCGAATGTGGGTCCCCTGGGTCCAGGTTGGATTTTTGAAGGAGTAGGAGTTTCATCTCTTGACTGCTTGCTTTGTACCAGGCACTGTGTTCGTGTTTCCCACACATTGTCTCCTTTAATGCCATCCTCACACCTATGCGAGAGCTGAGTCGTTCACAGGTCCCCAAAGGGCAGGGTGAATTGTCCAGGGCTTCATGATGCGGTCCCCACAAAGGAACTAGAACTTGGGTTTCTTCATCTACCAATCAAGAGACAGCATTCCATCTCTGCCCTGACCTGCTCTGTCCCCCAACCCATTCCCCCATGGCCACACAAGTCCCTACATTGGCTCTGCCCCTCTTGGGAGCTGGGAGGTGGAGGGTGTTGGGGTCCATTATCAAAGGAACGAGACTGAGGCAAAGTGAAAGTTATGCAAGGCCTTAGTCTATGCCAAACATTAGAAGTCAGACTGACCAGCCAGGGCCGCCTCTGAAGAGAGCGACCCCCTCCTGATCTCACAGGCTGGTTTTATAGGGCATAACCGCAGACCCAAGGTATGTGGCTTCTATTGTCAAGGCGTTTACTCCCGGAATTGATACCCAGACCATACCAGGGACTACGGGGGCGTTTATTCCCAGAATGAAGTCCGTGGATGTAAACAATATGGCTACCTAGACAATATGGAGTTGCTCTGGCTAAGCAGGCCCTAATAGTTAAACAGGTTTTAACATTAAATTGGCCCTAACAGAGGGCAAATTCCTTGCCATTTGTGCAGCTCCCTTTCTTCATCTGGAAAGTGGCAGGGTTATGGGGAGGGTACAATGATCTAATTCTAATACATGAAAAGTGCCGCTGGGACAGCGCCTGGCATGCGAGAAGAATGCATTAAGGGCCTGCTGTCATTCCTTCTCTCCTGGCAATCACCACCCCTTGTCTGACGTTATCACTATCCTGCTCCGGTCGTGACCTGCCAGGGCCCCAGTGGGGTGCAGCATTCCTCCCCCCAACTCCAGGGCCCTAGTTTCTGGGTGGGTGAGATTGAGGTTGTCATGCTTCATAATCCCCAGGAAGGGGGCACCCCTGGCATATGCCCAGGATCTGCCACATAGTAGGGACTCAAAAACAATTCTGGGAGAGGGGTGCTCAGACGAGAACCCCCCCTCAAGGGACCCTCGAAGTCAGCTCCCAGGTGCACAAGCTTTCTCCTCTTTGGCGGGTAGCTGCCGTCTCCTGAGTCTCACTCCTATCAGAAGTTACCAGAGTCTCTCTGGCTCAATGCGCCTTTTGGGGCAGATGCCCCCCACCCCAGCCCAACTCAGACCTTCCCCTTTGTCCACCCACATTCCTCCCAGATCCTGGCTGCCCATGAGCAGCCGGGCTTTTCACCATCTCTTAATTTGGGCCCTCTCAAGAAGGCTGCTGGGGTCAGAGGCTGGGTGTGCCTCAGCTCTGGGCACTGGTAAGCCCCCACCCGCTCATTCAGGGGCACCCCATCCCAGGGCTCCATTCCCCCAGCAACCCTACCCTCTTCTCAAACATGAACCCCCTCCAGCCTACTCCCTCCTTCTTGTAACCTGCGTCCACTCTGACCCCTCCTCGCTGAAGAAGTCACCCGAGGCTCCCACTGCACACCCAGCCAGCGATGCCTTAGCTTGGCGTTCTGACCCTGTAGGCTGCTGGGTTCCCCTGCCAACTGCTCCCCGTTCTCCCTCATCATAGGGGGTGGATGGGGATGTCATCTTCTCTCTGGCTTCCTGGCTTTCCTCCGGACACTGCCTCTCCTCCCTTCCCCTTAGTTTGCAAACGCCTCCTTTAGGAAGGCTCAGGTCAGGACCCCAAGCCGGGTTAGGGCGCCCACTCCCTCTGGGCTACCACCACTTCCTGTCCTCGCCCCTGTTAACAGCTCCACGGCTGCATTATCTGCCCTGAAAAACTGGGGGCGCCCGGAGGGGAGCCCGGGCCTGCGTCCTGGCGCCCGGTAGCTGGGGGCCCACTGAAAGTATACTGAGTCAGTAAACCAGCCGTGGAAAGGAGGAAATGGGCAACCGCCGACTTCACCCCGATTACAGACCCGGGGATGGGGAACGCAAGTGCGCGGGCGAAGGCGCGGAGGTGGGGGGAGCTGCGGGGAGGGTGGGGGCGTGGCCACGCTTGACGGACGGGCCCGCCCTCTGCTGCGAAGCCGAGGCCAAGCGGCCGCCCCGCCCACCGGCCATAAATAGAGCGGAGCGCGAGGCCCGACCGCCGGCAGCTGGAGTGGGCTCACCTGCGGCAGGTGCTCCGGCAGGTGCTCCGGGCCGACGCGACCTGGACGAGCGAGGACCGGCACTGCGGAAAGATGCTGCGCGAGCGGACCGTGCGGCTGCAGTACGGGAGCCGCGTGGAGGCGGTGTACGTGCTGGGCACTTACCTCTGGACCGATGTCTACAGGTGAGTGGGGCCCCCCGAGACCGCCGGAGACACCCCTCCCCCCGCCGATCCCAGAAACCCCGAGCCCCTCCTCGGATGTGGGGTTGCGACGGACTTCCTCCAGCGCGAGTTGCTGCTCATCTTGAGGCCCTTGTATCCAGAAATCCTAAGAAACTCACCCGGAAGACCGACTGCCCCCAAACCGACAGCCTCCCCGAAATCCTGACACCCTCTCACACACCCTAACACAGACCTAGCTCCCTCATCACCCCTTTCCCAGACCCGCTCCCCTGGAGCCCAGTCTTCCCATGGTCTGACCCTCTGCAGCCCCTCACCCAGAACAAACCGGGAGACCCCTAGTCTTTCCCCTTGCTCTCCCCTCAACACCTCCTTCTCCCCCCTAGGCTCTCCGCTTCCTCTCAGACCCTTCTGACTCATCACCCACCTCAAAGCAGCTGAGCTTCTTCCAGGATCTGCTGGGGGGAGGGGGGTGCGGCCAGGGCCAGGCCGCAGGGGAGCTGCCCTGGGGCGGAATCTGGCCCTGGGGGTTACTCAGGCTCCAATTTAGCCCTGTGGGGGCTGCTGGTGGTTGCCTGTCCCCAGGCACTGGCTGTGAGCTCCATGTCCCTGAATGCCTTCCCCTGACTTCACCCTGGAGTTGGGGAGACTTGGTTCTGCCAGGCTGCAGGGTGCAGAGGAAGGGTCTTCAGAAAAGGGTCCTTGACTACACCCTGTTCCCTCCCCCTCTTCTCTGGCCCACAGATTTTGGCGGGATACAGGGTTTCTGAAATAGCAGGAGATAGGGTGGGGAAATTGAGGTCATGACCCTCCCCACTGCCCCTAGCCCCCAGGAAACAGGGGGAACCCATGGTCCCCCTCCTGTATTCTGTGGGTCACCCTTGTGAAGTTGTGGCTGGTGTGTGCAAAGGGGTGAAGGGGGACCCTGGCAGGATCATTCCGTGAGCAGGCCTCTCCTGCAAGCATGGCTAGAGTGAGACAGGCCAGCACTGACAGGAGGGAACATGCCGGACTCTAAAGTGGGACCCCAAGCTGATAACCTTGGACAGGTCCCCTAGCCTCTCTGTTCCTTGAGCTGAGCTGAAGCTGCTGATGTGTCTCATTGCCTCCAAATCATTCTGCCATCCAGAGTACCCGCCTCCCCAGGACCTTCACCAAATCCCATCCCTGCCTCTCCCCACGCCTCCTCCCCACCCCATCCTCGGTCACCTCCGGTGGCCCTGGCAGCCCTGCCCAGCCAGTCTCCTGCCATCCCTTCATCAGGCTCTGGCCACGCTGATACCATTAGGGCCCCAGCCTCCTCCTTTGAGGACAAAGGGTCCCGTCACCATGCAGACAAGGCACCCTCTCTGCTCATCGGCCCCTGGCCTCAATTGTGCACATGGAAACTTCAAGGTGGTTTCTGAGGGTCAAAATACAGCAGAGGACTGTGGTCCAGGCCTCGGTGGCCTGGAAGGGCTCCCCTCTGTTCCCCACCCCCAATCCTAAACCAGGCACTGCCAGGGAGCGGGCGGGGAGCCAAGGCACTCAGGTCTCTAAGCCTCAGCTGTCCCTATACCCGCCTGTTTGTTCACTGGAGCACTTTCGCTGCAGCCTGAAAGGCTGGCATTGTGCCTCTGGTGGGGGGATGGGGAGAAGGGAGGGGGGTCATCCTTAGGCCTCCTGCCCTCCCCTGTCCTGGCAGAGAGAGAGGCCCAGCCCCAGTAGGGAAGTGTGTGGGGGAGGGGTGGACCCACCATCCTCCTTCTGGCAGGGGGCAGAGGTGTGATGATCCCCTTTGTCCTTTCCCAAGAAAGCCCCCACAGCCACAATGACCCCCGTCCCCAGCTGCCCTTCGCTTAAGACCCTACCACCCCCCAAGAGTAGAAGCTTGGTCTAGACCAGCACGGTCCAGCAGAAATAGCATGCCAGCTACAAAGAGAGCCGCAGGTGTACATTAATTTCCTATCACCCACAATTTTTAGGATTCCAATAAAGAGGCGAAATTAATTTTCATAGTGTATTTTATTTAACCCAAGAGATCCAAAATACTAGCACTCCAACATCTAATCAGTTTAAAATGATTAAGGAGATAGTTTACATTGTCTTTTTCATACTAAGTCTTTGAAATTCAACGTGCGTTTTACTTTTTTTTTAAAGATTTATTTATTTATTTGACAGACAGAGATCACAAGTAGGCAGAGAGGCAGGCAGAGAGAGGAGGAAGCAGAGCCCTGCGGAGCAAAGAGCCTGATGCGGGGCTCAATCCCAGGACCCTGGGATCATGACCTGAGCCGAAGGCAGAGGCTTTAACCCACTGAGCCACCCAGGCGCCCCCAATGTGTGTTTTATACTTAGGGCTCGTCTTGGTACAGACGCACTGAATCTTGGGCTCTCAGTAGACACAGGTGCCTGGTTGCCACTGTCCTGAACAGCCCAGGCCGGGGTTCCAACCCTCAACACTAGTGCATTTGGAGCCGGATAATCGTTTGTTACGGGGGGCTGTCCTGTGCAATGTTCAGCAACATCCCTGACTTCTAAACTCTAGACGACTATAGTAAGTCCTGTTGCTGTGATGACCCAAAATGTCTCTAGATAATGGCAGCAGCCCCCTAGCAGGAGGACAAAGACACCTCCAGCTGAGAACCACTCACTGGTCGAGTGGAAGGAAGCCTCTTTCAGAACGAAGGAGACGGGCTGTTACTCCTCCTGCCACTCCTAGTATCCGTGGCGGTAAGGTCTAGGGTCCGTTTTAATAAAAGCGGGGATATTAGTGAGCACTTGGAAACCGAATGCATTCTCTTGTCTCTTCCTCACCACGGACCTTGCAGGTCAGGCTGAGATCATCTCATTTTCTAGATGAGGAAGCAAGGCTCAGAGATGTGAGGCCAGTCGCCTGATGTCAGACAGGATTTGGGTCCGGGTCGGTCTGACTCAGAACCTGTACTCTTAACCTCCACTGCATTGTGTGTGACTTTAAAACTAGCAAGTTGAACTGGGTGACCCTCTCGGCCAGTGTTTCTTCCTCCCTCCAATGTCTCAAGACCCTCCACCCACCCCCCTTTCGACCCTGCACTTCCTACAGAGTCCTTCTGGACCCAGATATAGGTTCTGACTCTAGATCCCACATGAGTCTTCCCCTCTGCCCAGGGTCTCCAAGGAGACATCAAGGGACAAGGCCTTGTGGACCCTGGGCCCAGCTAGTAAGGGAGTGTGTTTGGACCCCTCACTTCCCTTGTGACAAAAGTGAGTGAACAGGTCTCAACACCCACCTCCTCTTCCCAGGGGCTCGGGCCTCTTTTCCTGAGATGTATGCATGGCCCCCCTTTCCTACAGACACACAGTGGGGGCCACAACTGTGGGTGAGGAGGCCACACAGGGGGGTCCTCAGCAGACCCTGTGGTTGACCCACCCTCTCCCAGCCACACTGGCCCCTGGGGATAGATGTCCTGACCCTGGAACTTTCTGCGTGCTGGTTTCCAGTGAGCTATAAGTAAATAAATGCACAGAAAAAGGAAGTCAGTTTTTTTCCTAGAGATTTACTTTGCAGTTGTTAAAGGTACTTGCTGTTTCCTTCTCTCCATCCCAAGCATCTTCTCTTAGATCTGGCACGTGTACGCCTTGCCCACACCATCTCCCCCGACAGTCCCTTTACCTGCCAGATGCTTCTTCACTGGGGCTGACCCGGGTTCCCCTCTGCTTCAGGCTTGCAGCTGGAGAGAGCAGAGAGAGAGTGGCTTCTCCATGTTGATTTCAACCTCCCCGCTCACCTCTGGTTTCCATGAGGAGACACCCCCAGAGCCGGGAGGGATCAGAGAAAGGGCAGCCTTGGAGTCGGGTAACAGGGGTGATCACACTGTGCCTGATTGTCCCACTGACCCACAAAAGAGGCTGTGTAGACAGCTTCTCCTCTCCCTCCCTTGGTCTATGCATCTGTCCAGGGGAATCAGAGGCGTACCCTTCTCTCTGGTGCAGAAAGGTCAGGATCTGTTTCCTAAAGCCTGCAGAAGCTTTAGGACGCAGATGACCTTAACAATGGTCTCTTGCCTCTGCGGAGCATTCTCCTAATTATAGCTGACATCAGGATGAGATGGGGGATGGGAGTGATTCCCCCGCCCCCCTCCCGTGGGATACCCCAAGGCAGAAGCTGGCCAAGGGTACTAGGGCAAGAGAAGCGAGCACAGTAAAATGCTGGGAAAACAAGGAGGGGTACAGAGATGTACCCCACCTTGGGGAAGAGCCTGGAGAATCAAAATTCACCATCTCACTCTCTTGACCCTTCTTAGACTTCCTTCTTGTTCCTTGGTTGGTGTGAGTGTTTTAGAAAGTATCCTTAGGACAAAGGCCAAGGGTGGGGGGAGGGTCTGTGATCCAGTTAGAAGCATTAGAGAACTGGGGTGCCATGGTGTCCCCATCCCTGAGAGTGCCAGACCCTGCCTCACAGATCCCATCTCCTGCCAACTACCCTACACACATTCTACTCTGGCCACGTTAATTTTGTGGATGCTATTAGCTCTTGACCACACTAAGCTCATTTGTGCCACAGGACCTTTGTACGTGCTATTCCCTCTGTCTGGAGTACTATTCCCCAAACCTCTGCAAGCCTGACACTTCATCCATCAAGGCTTAGCTCACACATCACCTCCTCTGAGAAGCATTCTTCATTACCCTCATTTCATGACACACTATCTCAAGCCCCAAGCATTCTCTGCCTCCATGCCATTTTTCCTCCTGCAGATCTTATTAACTTAATATTACTGGATAACATTTATTGAACACATATTCTGTATCAGACTGCCTTCCTAACACCTTCCATACTCATCTCACATGTATTTAATAATTTACATGTGTTTAAACCTCACGACAATTTTAGGAGTTAGCTACAGTTGCTGGCCCCCTTCGTTGGGGAAACTGAGATAAGGAACATTTGTCCAAGTTGGCACAGCAGGTAAATGATGGCACTGCCTCACCCCAGCCCCAGACTACTCTGCCAGGCTGCCTTCTAAGGACTTATGTTTGGGGCGTGTCCCCTTCACACCTGCTGCCTTCCTTACTCCCCTGTACCTCCAGCCCTCACATCAATGAAGGCCTCCTTCACTGAGTAAATGAATGGATGGATGTGGCCAGTGATGCATGTAGATCGGCCTGTCACTGGGCTGAGCTCCCCACCCCCAGCATCAAGGGATGAGCACTGTTGGACTGGCCAGTGGAAGGTCAAGGGCATGTGGCCGAGCTTGGCCAGAGCAGCACTTGCTCCTAAGGAATCAGGCCAGATCAGGTGGCCTCATAAATTAGAACAGCACCCAGCACTCTCAACCCTAAAAAGGAGGTCTTGCCAGGAGCTGTTTTGAAGCTCTGGTTTCAGGCTAGTTCCTCGGGGGGAGGCAGGGTTCTAAGGAGGACCTGGTACCCTGTGTGTGCAGCCCACAGCCCCAGACACAACTGGGGTCCTGCAGAGGCTTCCCTTCTTGCCCACAGGACCTGCCAGGTTGGGAGCAAAGTGGCAGGAGCTCACCACTGTGTCAATCCCCCAGCTGGACAGGGACACCTGTTAGATGGGGGAGGTAGGGGGAGGCCAGTTTTCAGAGGCAGCTCTGCCTGCCTAGCCCTGCCAGGCTCCATGGCCGGGGGCTTTGACTGGCCCAAGCCTGCCTATCTAGATCACACACCCAAGCCTTCGGTGTTCCTTTTCTGGGCCTCAGACCCCACCTTCAAAATAAGTAGGGGTCTCTAGAGGTTCCTTCGGGCTTCTCATTTGCTCCTCTCCTGAGCCAGGCCCAGGATTCCCCATCCCCATCTAGAGGACCTTTAGGGAAGACTGTAACTTCTGGACCTCCCCCCGGGAAGGGAGCAGACAGGCCAGGGGTTCAGAGAGCTTGAGTTTACCTCGCACTTGGCCGTTACTGTCCCTGAGACTCAGATCCAGCGCTCACACTCTGGAGGTCTGGACAAGCTCATCTGTAAAAATGGATGATACTGACACAGACCTCCTGGGGTTTCAAAAGGATGGGTGGAGATCACGTGGGCCAAGGGCTTAGACCAGTGCCTGGTGCATGATAAACACTCAGTAAGTCATTATCATGAATTAGTACTGGGATTATTGTAATATTATTAAAACAGTGATGAGCTTTGGCCTCCAAGCATTCATAACACTCATGGGAGAGAAAAGTTGAACAACATTTGTTTGAGGTGCTGTTTAAAGCATCAACAAAGTGGGGAGGGAGGGAGGAGTCCTGGCAGATGGAATCAGGGAAGACTTCCTGGAGGAGGCGGCAACCAAGCTGAAGCATGGACAGGGGTTCACAGTGTGACCAGGACATACCACGCAGGAGCAACGGTGCCTGGCAGGACTGTTGGGACACATGCAGACAGAAAGGCAGAAAGGGCATAGACTCAGTGGCCTATAGTGCAAGGCTGCAGAGTGTATGAGCTCAAACCAGGGCTTTGACTGTGAGGCTCAGGTGTTGGGCTTTGTTACATAGGCAGTGGGGAGTTTTTGAAGCTGTCTGGAAAGGGAGTGATCACGGATTTGAGTGTTTCTGCCCTAAGGAGAGGGGCCAGCTAGAAGTACCAGTGTCCAGGGAGAGAGGCAGCTGAGGTCACCAGGCAGAGAAGGGGACTTGCTGAAGGCGAGGCCTTTTCAGGGCAGCCACCCACCTCGGGGCTCCAGACCCCGTCATGCCAAGCTGAGGCTTCACCTTCCTCCTCTCATCCACGTCCTTGAGGGTGCTCACACTGGGCTTTTGTGCCGGGTTGGCACCTGCGAACCCCTCAGACTCCTGCAAAGACCGGAGGGCAGGATGTCACACCCGCAGCGCCAGGAGCCGGGTTCGCTGGAGCGGGGGAAGTGGGGGGGGGGGTGATCCCTGGCTGGTGTTAACGAGGCCCAGGACAGGTGGAGAAGCTGGGAGGGCCAGACGCCAGCCAGAAGCAGGCACATCACACCCTCCAGCCTGGGACTGAGTGGGCACCCCAAGCCTGCAAGGCCAAACCAGTAACCTCCCCACTGAGTGAGTGAAGACCAGAGAGGCTGACTGGCTCCCCAGAGGCCCTACATGGGGCCGAGCAGCTGTTAGATCACAAAGCCTATTCCCCTGGGCTGGGCTCAGGAAGCAACCCTCTTCCACATCCAACACTGCGTTCCAGTCTTGCTCAAAGTTCCTTTGTTTACCAGCCATTTCTCTCCATTTCCCCAGCCACCACTTTGTCCCACACCACCATCATGACTCACCCAGACAGCTGTGGAGTCGCCCTCTCCCTGAGTCCCCCCTTCCGGTGTTGCTTTCCTGAAATGCTTTCCCCACTCTGCACCCTGGGTGATCCGTCCTCGGGGCAAAATCAATCATGACCCCCGCCCCCAGAAGCCTTCGGTGCCCTCGGTGGGGAGGGCCAGCCCCTCACCACAAGCTAGGTCCTCTCCCCTGACCTGCCGCCACTCCCCCCCCACAAAACTACAGCCACAGTGATCTCCCTCCAGTCCCTCCAACGCACTGGGCTAACATCTACCTCGGCCCCCACCCAGGTGGTCTGTGCTGCCTGGAAATTGCTCCTCTTCCTCCTCCCTTTGTCCAGTTCACTGGTTCTTAAACTGGACCAGCAGCAGTAGCAGCAGCTGGGGACTTGTTAGAAACGCAGTCTGAAGTTGCGATGTTAAGACCATGACTAAGTGGCCAGGCTTGGTCCTTCCCAGGTCTGGTTTGATAAATGCTGGTGATAGACCAAGTCTGATTTATATCCTGCCTCTTCTGTGGGAAGTGCCTGGGATTCTAGGGATCTGATCAACCTCAAGAAATGATAGCACATTCAGCGTCATAGCTTTTGAAGATGACTGTTGTTAATTTGCCGTTAAGTGAATTATAAAACTGGGAAAAGAAATGTAGTTTCTTTCCATGATGTATATGTACAGCAAGTCATCGTGTTGGACATGTTAAATATACATAATTATATTTGTCAATTGTTCTTCTGCAAATTTGGGGGAGAAAAAGAAAGGTAAACCTCGTTTCCCGGGCCCCTCCCCAGATCAGCTGAGTCAGAGACAAGATGGTCCAACAACCTATATTTTAACAGACCCTTCCGATAATGCTGATGCACGCTCCAAATTTAAGATCCGCTGGTCTAGTGAATTCTTGCTGTCCTTCAGAGTATAGAGTTAGACCTCAGCTCCAATGCCACTTCCTCCAGGAAGCCCTCCTTGACCTGCAGGCCGGGGCTTCATGGCACACATTGCTTCTATGTTAGAGCCATTCTCACCACCAAAACCACATCGTCAGCTGTGTAACCCATGGAAAGTTCTTCTCTTCCACTAGAACATGTACTCCATGGGCCCAGGGAACCTGTTCTCTTTTGCTGATCTGCCCCCAGCACCGAGAACTGTGTCTGGCACTTAGGAAGTGCTCAGCCAATGCAGGTTGAGTGACCACATAAGCAAGCCCTGTTCTTCCAGTCCTTCCCGCAGCAAACACCTAGATTTACTGTGAGCCTGGACTGGGCCAGGGGCTGAAACAGGAAAAAGAGACAACCCCCACCTTCAAGGACCTACAAGAGGAAAAAACACGGATGGAGACAAATGGATTGAGCTGGGTCTTTAAGGAGGGATGGTGAGTTGCCTGGCAGAGAAGTCAGGGAAAGGAAGGGTAGAAGGAATGGCATTTGCATGGGATAGTGCAGGCTGCAGAGGCTGGAGAGTCATGCTGAGACCCAGTGACGGAATGTCACTGGTTGGGCCCCATCTTTTATTGTATTGTCTGCCATCGAGGAGCCACTGAATATTTTCAAGCAGGCAAGTTGCCTGATTTCATTTTATTAATCCCTCTGTGATACAGTTTGGGAAACCAAGAAGGGTGGGTTCAATCATTCATTTATTCCCACCGAAGAATATATGGAGGGTGTGGCCTTGTCCAGGGCACTGGGGTGCAGTGGTTGGCAGAACAGATGTGTCCTGGGGACTGGCAGCCTGTCCCAGGCACGCTACCTTTAGCCTCCGTCCCATAAGCTGGAGGTCCTGGCCACCATCAATACCCTCATTCTCTCCCTCAGTACCATCCTGGGCCCCTCCCTGCAGCCCCCTGGGACCACTGAGGCACCCCCCCCAGCCCCTGGTTCTCAGGTTTCTGGGGGATGAGTTCTGAGCGGTTCTTCCTGGGGAGGGAGGCAGCCAGCAGGCTCTGTAGGGGACAATGGTTGCCTTTGTTGCTTCTGCCAGAGTCTCTCCAAGAATAGCTGTTTGCTCAGCTCAGAGCAGGGCTGGAGCTGGGGTAGGAGGGTGTGGGGCCCAGGCACTAACCCCTGGAGCCTCTGGGGTCTCCTGCAGCTTCTCACCAGCCCAGAGGAACGAAGCAGGCAGCTATGGTCATCACTTAAAGCAGCTATGGTCAGTGTCCCGTCCTAAAACGCATCCTGTCTATGAGTTTAGAAAGCATTCTTTTTCCTAAATAGAACTGTATGCAGAAACCCAATATGCGAAACCAGGTGGCATCAGTGGTTCTGCTTAAAGGAGAGCGGGGACACAGCCCAGAGATCCCCAGCTTTTCCGTGCCTCCCTCCTCACCCCTTTGCCCAGGGCTTGCCCCCTCTGCGCTGCCCAGATGCCAGCCACCAGCTGACCTGGTGCCACGCTCCCATGTCACACTTGGTGAAACTGAGGCAAAGTGCCTTGTAGACAGAACGTGGCAGACCACTGCCGACAAGTGTCCAGCCTCTGATCAGCCCAGTGGCCCCGTGAGGAGCTGGGAAATGTAAAAAGGAGCAGATAGACAAGAAACAGGGTGGCCCTGGAGCTTTTCTTTCAAGCTCCTCTCCCAGGCCCAGGCGTGGACTGCCAGACCCTGGTCCACACTCTCCTGCGGTGCCCACCCAAGACCAGTGATCTCTGCCGCTGTCAGTAGCCTGGGTCATCAGAGAGACCCTGCGTGACTCACACTCATGGCCCCGGCCACTCCAGGGCTCTCACCACCAGGCCACACGGCTGAATGTCCAGACCAGTGGTTCTCAGAGTATAGGCCTGGACCAGCATCACCAACCGTTCCTAGAAATGGTAGAAACACAAATTCTCAGGCCCCACTGCAGACCTACTGAATCTGAAACTCAGAGGAGGGGCCGGGCAATCTGTCTGCAGAAAAATATTCCAGGTGACACTGCTGAGCTGGGAGAACAACTGGTGGAACCACTGGTTGGAGAACCACTCCAGCCCCTGGCCACAGCTGCCCAGCCGAACCTCCACCCGGCCAGCCAGACTCTCCAGGGAAAGGATCTACTAATCTCTAGCCTTAACAACACCAACAGAAAAACCAAGCAAACAAACCCGGAGACTTAGACTGTACCCCTGGATGATTCCAATGCCCAACCATTCCGGAAGACTATTCTGGAACCCAGGAAGGCACGGCCCTCCAAATAGCACGTGTGGCTCTGAGGCAGACACTTGTACCTACGTCTTAGTCCCAAATCCCACGAGAATCCCGCCTAAATCCATCTGAGCCCTCTTCACCCTCTGGGAACCTTCAGACCAGGGGATGGATTTAGCAAAATTGTCTGCCCTGGGCACCTCCCTCCCCCAGTCTCCCCATCCTTCCTGTCACCTCCGCTTAAACCAGTGTCTTAGGCAGTAACAAAATACCTCGGGCTGGGTGGCTTAAACAAAGAAATGAATTTCTTACAGTCCCGGAGGCTGGAAGTCGGAGATCAGGGGCCCTTGTGGTCCTATTGGGGTGGGACCTCTTCCTGGCTCACAGGCGGCCGCTTTCTCGCTGTGAGCTCACACAGGCTTCCTTGTAGCATGGGAGAGAGAACAATCTCTCTTCCCTTTCTTACAAGGCGACCAGTCGGATCAGAGGGGACCTCGCGCTCATGATTTCATTTAAGGCTATCTTCTGAAAGCCCTCTCTTCAAATGCAGTCATGTCAGGCAGGGGAAGAACTTTGGCATGTGAATTTGGGGGCACACAGACGTGCCTACAGCAACTGAATCAAACTAGTCCGTTTCCTGCCCTGAAATCTTCATGGCTTTTCAAGAATTCCAAGGATACTAGGACGCCTGGGTGGCTCAGTCCTTTAAGCCTCTGCCTTCGGCTCGGATCATGATCCCAGGGTCCTGAGATCGAGCCCCACATCAGGCTCCCTGCTCAGCGGGGAGCTTGCTTCTCCCTCTGCCTGCTGCTCCCCCTGCTTGTGCGCTCTCTCTCTCTCTCTCTCTCTGACAAATAAATAAAATCTTTAAACAACAAAAAAATAAAAATAAAATAAAAGAATTCCAAAACTATCAGCCATTTGTAGAAAAACCACTCCAGAGCCCCTAGGAATGACTCTCAGAGAAGGGAGTTCCAAGCTGGGAGAGGAACGTGTGGCCGGAGGGAGAGATCCTTGTGACAGAGCCAGCCCATTGCTGCCCCTTGAGGACCCAAGTCCCAGGCTCCTCCCCTGGGCAAACCCAGCGTTGTGACACCTGCCTCGTGCCCTTCCTCTGCCTGCAGTTCACATCCTGGATCGGGGGTGGGTGCTGCCTTTGGTGCAAATTCATTTTTTGGTCTGAGCCTCAGTACCCACACCCTTAGGGCCCCACATGGCGGCCCATCAGAAGCACCAGGAAGTCTGTTAAGAATTCAGATCCCCAGGCCCACCCCCGAACATGCTGGCTGGGTGGATAGAAGACAGCCCCCAGGCTCTGTATTGCTACCCAGTGCCCTCCCCACTACCGGGAGACTGTGGTGCAGCTGGGTCCTTGGGGGTCCCCCAGACCTGGCTCTCCCAGGGGTCTGCTGCAGCCCCACCCCCCCCAGGAGTCTTTTTTGGAAACCCCTCGTCCCACCTGCCCTGGGATCCTCCCCGCACCATGACCCGCTCTCCTCTCTCCCCACAGCGCGGCCCCCGCCGAGGCCCGGACCTTCAGCCTGAAGCACTCCGAGCGCGTGCGCGTGGAGGTGGTGCGCGACGGGCAGGCCGAGGAGGTGGCCACCAACGGCAAACAGCGCTGGCTTCTGTCGCCCAGCACCACGCTGCGGGTCACCATGAGACAGGCGAGCGCTGAGGCCAGCAGTGACAAGGTACCCTGGCTAGGGTCGCCCTCCGAGGGCGGCGAGGGCAGCGGGAACCGGGGGCGGGGCTAAAGCAGCGTCACCCAACTCAGACAGAACAGAACGTGCGCCACACTTGTCACTGCCCCGTTCGTAGCATCCATTCTCAAAAAACAGAAAGAGACAGGCGGCCTCCATTTTTATAGTATGTTTTCCTTAACCCCATAGATCACGTATTATTATTTTGACATGATGCTAATATTAAAAAAAAAAAATCCATGACATACCGTATGTTCTTTTTTACACCAAGTCTGTGTCATGCTTAGAGCAACATGTCAGATCAGATTTGCCACGGGACACTCCTGTGGCTGGTGACTACTGGACACGGAGACTCAAGGCCAGACCGTGGAAGGATGGCTTCCTGGAGTGTTAAAGCTGTGGGCTGCTGAGTGATATATTAGAATCACTGGAAGTTACAGCCCCAAATGTCCTTGGCCTCCTCCTGTATTAAATGGGGTGCTGAGTGCCCACATAGTAGGGCAATTTGCCCAGTGGTAAAGCTGAGACCTGACGTCTCTTCGCTGGGTTCTGTAGTTATGAACTTCCGATGCGCCCCGTGGCAGTGATGGCACTGGGCATTATTTAAAGAAAACCCCTCAGCCCTACCCCGGCTGCTTAGCAGGAGCAAGTCATATGCCATGGCAGATATGGCATGGGGGTAGGCAGCAGAATGCACCAGGACTCATAGGTAAGCAGTCAGTACCCTAATGCCCTCTAAGAAGAGGGGAGCCCCCTATCTGTTGGATAATTTGAGAGAAGCAGCCCACCAACCCAGGAATGCTTCCTGGAGGAGAGGGTTTGTGTGTTTGGGGAGAATTGGCTTGACAGGCTGTGAGGGGTGAGTCAGGGAGAGGGGTCACCGCAGATTTTCCTGCCTGTGATCTGTGATCTCTGCTCTTCTCTCCCTCCCAATGCACCCCCTTCCCTGCCAAGGTCACTGTCAACTACTATGAGGAGGAGGGGACTATGCCCATTGACCAGGCTGGGCTCTTCCTCACAGCCATCGGTAAGTTGGTGTGACTGCGGCCTGGGTGCTTTGCTCCCCGGGAGCTGACCCTGCTGCCCTTCTCAGCGGCACTTGGCCTGAGTCCAGTGCTGCAGACCTGACACTCAGAGCTTCCTCTGAATAATGCAGGCCTGAGAAGTGATGCCACACGTGCCCGGGCCCTTCTGTCCTGGGGTGAGGGATGTCCTGCAGGAGGAGGCATACCCTGGTCTGCCAGCACCTCGCCCCCAATGTCAGCATCCCCACCCCAGGCTCTGTGGGCCCCTGAGAAGAAAGAGCAGAGTCTGTTCCTCCCCTGCCTCTCCCCCACAGCCTGGAGAAGAGCTTGTCCCTCAAAGTGAGGGAAATGGCCAGTCTGCTCTGTCCCTGACAGTCCCAGCTACCCCCTTGCCCTCCCTAGACCCTGCCCTGGGAACACAGAGAGGCAGCCTGGTTCCTTAACTCACCTAGTCCAAGCCTTTCATTTGGCATGGAGGACAGGGAGGCCCAGAGAGGTTAGGGAACTTGTTCAAAGTCACACAGCATCTCCCTGGCAGGTTGGGTCCGGGGCTCAGGACGATCCCCCTCTCCGGGCTCTTCACATCTGCAAAGCACTCCCCTGCCCGGGTTCTGGGGCTCGGGCGGTGTGGTTTTCTTCCAACACTCCCCTCTTCTGCAGGTGAGGTGTTACTTTTACATCTTCCTTTTCATCTTAATTACATAATGTTTAAGGCAGGAGGACATGTCAGGGGGTCGTTCTGTCTGTCCAGCCTGATTTAGCATTGCCCGAGCTGCCCCACCGCAGGGCGAGAGAACTTTCAGCTACTGAGAACCAACCGAGTGCGGAGAGCTTTAAAAGTTGCAAAAATGTCTCGCACTTACTCAAAACCTACTCTGGGTCCTCTACAGTGCTGGGTGCTTCGAAGAGGAGAAGGAGAAACACCCAACCTTTCTTGAGCGCCGACTGTGTGCCCAGTTCCGGTCCTTCACTGTCACGGTCTCAATCTTCTCTTCCAACTATGGCCAGGATAGATAAGGGGTCTCAGAACTTCCCCCCAAAACAACCAATTCCCACTCAGCTTCTCCTCCTCCAACCACCAGAGTAGCAGCAGTGTACCTCTGCCCTCAGCTTCTTCCCCGGTGGGCTTTGTTTGCTGGTCACCCTGACCCTCTTTCTGCATGGGGGGGAGTGCCTGGCCTTGGGCTGGGCTCCTCGGGACACCCTCGGGGAGGGGGACCCTGGAGGAGGGTCCTCACAAGCACACACGGCCCCTGGGCGTCTCAGATGACCTGTCCTGAGGAAACCTAATCCCACAGAGACGGGGACACCTGAGGACGTAAGCAGGAAGGGCAGTGGCCAGTGGTCCCAGAGGGCTGACGCCACCATGAGCAAGTCTACCCCCGAAGCCAGGCAGACAGGATAGATGGCAAAACAGTGCCCCGTGAGGAGGCAGGACCGGACCCCCCCCTCTCATCCGAAGGACTGGGGAGCTTGTGCTCGAGGGAACAGCAGGTTCCACAGACCAGTAAAGTGCCCACCCCGTCCCCAGTAATAAGCCTGACATTGTTGGTGCTTGGCCAAAAAGAAAAAAATATGTGAATATGTATTTATAAAATATAAATAAAATAATTTGCCAACAACTATCACCATCATTCTAACATTTTTCACACTTAAAAAGTAGACAGAGGAATCATTCCAGAATAGAAGACAGTCACTTACATTGCCGAAATAAAGTCTTGCGGAAACCTCACCCGCTGAACTTACATTTCCTGTTCTACCAGGGACCCTGGGGGAAATTGGTTCCCCTTAGGGCCCGCTGGTCTGTCTGACCCTCTGGGTCTTGTCTTTCTCAGGCATCTATTCCAGGGGCCCTGAGCCCCAAGTCCTGAGTAATCATTGCCCCTTCCTAGGAAGGGCACCTCAGAGGCAAGGAATACCCCAAAAGTTCTGGGATAGGGGGCTGCCCCCCCAGGGATATATCAGAGTCCACCAAACCCTAGCTCTGCCCTGAGCCCCACATTCCTCACCTGCCCCGAGGGACCCACAGTGCCCTTGTGCACAGTGCTCACGGAGATCCGATCATGGGGCCTGGGGTAGACACTCAGTCAATACTCGTTCTTCTCGCCCTTCTGCTTGGGGTAGCCACATTTTCCTTCCACCTGGGCAAAGCTGAAGAACCCTATTGTCCCTCAGTCTTCCTCCTGGGACTTGGAAACAAATCCATGGTGCCCTTGGCCAAACCAGGCCCTGGGGCTTGGCTCCCAGTCCTGCCAAGGACATGCTGTGTGACCTCACCAAGTAGCCCGCCCCTTGGGACCTCACTTTCTCCCAGCTGTAAAACCAAGGCTTTGAGCCTGCTGACGGCCTTCAAGACCCCAGGTAGGACTGAATTGGAAAGTCCTTCCTGTGAAGGGGACTGGGGGAAGAGAGGGGTGGGAGACAGAAGAATGGTCTCCCCGTCTTGGCTGTGGTTCTGGCAACAGGAGCAGGACATGAGCCTTGAGAATTATTAGCCTCATCCTAAGGATCTCATTTCTTGTGCCCCCTCCCCAGAGCCTAGGCTGATTGCCCTAGTTGGCTGTGGGGGAGAAAGTCCTGCCTCCCCACCACACCCCGTGCTGCCCGGTTACATAAGAAGGGCAGGCACCCTGCTCCTGCCCCTGCCCCTGGGGGCCGGCAGCCTGCCAAAATGCTTATCCTCTGTGTCAAGCCTGAAGCCTCGGTGTCTGGATTCTCAGGGCAGACTACCTTGAACTCAATCCCAATGACATTTCCCATAAATCTGCCCCACACCCCAGGTGCCACCTGACCCCTTGGGGCTATTCTGGGGAGCTGAGGTAGGATTCTGAGCCTCTGGGAAATGTCGTCTGGAGCCCAGATGCCCCGAAACAGCTGTCCTCACCCCCTTCCCCTTCAGGGAAGACAGAGCTATCTCAAGACGACAGAGCTCTGGGTGGGTCACGATGGCCCTGTCCTCTGTCCCTGCAAGGATCATCTCTGCGGAAATCTAGTTAAATGCGACATTGGAGGGAACTTTGAAGGGGAAAAGCCCAGGCGGTTGGGAGGTGGGTGATAAGAGAGCCTGATGACGTCATGTCTGAATTTTATAACAGGAAGTCAGTGAAACTTGTCTGAAGTTAAAGTTAAAACTTGTCTCAAGGGAGAGCAATAAGCGTAAGACTCGGTATTCTGGAGATTTCCTAAGGCAGGTGAGAGGATAGAATGGGCAGGAAACTGCTATTTTTTAGAAGGTGTTTGGTGCTATTTGAGGTTTGCTTGTTTTGTGTGTGGGTTGTTTTGTTTTGTTTTGTTTTGCATTTTGTGCAAATATTCCATCGATAAAATTTTTATTTAAAAAAAATTTTTTTAGAGATTTTATTTATTTATTTGAGAGAAAGAGAAGGAGCAGGGGGAAGGGGGGGGGAAGCAGACTCCCCACTGAGCCTAGAGCCCAATGTGAGGCTCGATCCCAGGACCCCGGGATCATGACCTGAGTGGAAGGCAGAGGCTTAACCGACTAAGTCACATGGGCGCCCCTACATCGACAAAATTTTTAAATTTAAGGAATTTATCATGAAGGAAGACACAGTTAAGTGCTTTGTAATTTCTCTCCTGTGGCCCACTGTGTCCGTGGACCCACCAACAGCCATGGTGTCCTGTCACCTTGAACTAGAGACCAAAGTCCCAGGGCTGCCAGGGTGGGGATGTGCCCAGCTCCCCTGGGAATGGCCTTAAGGGGAATAAGCCTTGGGTCTTTGATGGCGGACTTGGCTTTTAGAAACATCCCAAGGTGGAGATCAGCCTGAGTCAGTGGAGAGGAAACGGGCCAAGGTCAGGGGTCTGGAGTCAGAGGCCTGAGTGGGATGCCTGGCTCTCCACTCTCTGGAGACTTTGTGGGCATCTCCCTGCAGGATGCCTTGGTCTCCCCATCTGTGCGGTAGTGGTAAGTCATCTCTGCAGGTGTGACTAAGGGGAGAACACGCGATTAGAGGCACTCTGCCTCTGGAGAAGGGAACTGCACACACAGAAGAGATTGTTACCTGGAAAAGCAAAGACAGGGGGTTCCTTAGGGAGCCCAGGACTGTGGTTGGTTCCCGGGGAGGAGCTTCAGGAAGCCAACCTCCCTGAAAGGCAACACTCACTGGGGAGTGTCCAGTTGGAAAGTTCATGAAGGTCTGGAAGTCAAAATCAATACTGTTCCTCCATCAGAGCCTTCAATCTCTTTAACAGCAGCTGGCGGTACCTGCCTCCCCACTTGGTCTGGAGAATCCCTACCCTGCACCAGCCTCCAGGTTATCTATCAGCCCAGTTTGCTGACAGGTGACGTCTCGAAGGCTGGGTTTGCTCACCTCTACAGTCGTGGCAATAATAATATTTATCTCATCGGACTGGGGACTCCAGGGTAGGCAGGTGTCCAGAATGCCCACCGCTGGGCCCCCCACACTCTGTAGAGCGCCTGGAATGAGGGGATGCTCAATGATGATTTATTGACAGATGGGATCGATAGGACGAGCTTATCTAATAATCACGGCCTATGGCACCCAACTGACAGCCGGGCTGCAGAGACTGGGATGCAGGGGTGCTCCCTCTCCCAAAGGACCAAGCGCCCTGAGAGTTTCCCCTGTCCTGCCTCCTTCTAGACCCAGAAAAGCCACATTCAGGGAATCAGACTGTGAGCAAAGAGAGGACTTGTGTATTATCCCCAGGGTGAGCCGCCTCAGGAAGGGTGACATCAGCAGCCCTTCCTGTGCCAGGACCCTCCTCCCCACCCGATCCAGGGAGAGAGCACGCCTGCCAAGGGGACAGACCAGGAATGCATTCACTCCCACCCAGCTCCCGCCTCTGTCCAAGTCATGCTCCGCGTGAGGCCTGGGCATTTCCAAGACCTGGACTCAGCTCATCCATTGTGTGACACTCCATCACCTCGGGACAACTCCTCAGCCCTGCCCTGTCCTGTTAGTCTCTAACTCGGGGGGCCATTTGGCCTCCCAAGGGACATTTGGCAATGTCTGAAGACATTTCGGTTGTCGCAGTTGGGGGGTGTCACTGGCATCTGGCAGGTGGTGGCCAGGGATGCTGCTAGACATCCTCCAATGCAGGTAGAGGAACTAGGGCTCAGAGAGGCTGTCCAACCTGCCCAAAGTCACACAGCTTATAAGCAGAAAACCAGGGTTTGAACCCAGCACTGTCTAACACTTAATCTTGGGCTCCTTTCACTGCCCCACATGGTTTCCATGAAGCTGGTCCCTAGGACAGGCCTAGAGATACCAAACAGCCCTTCCCCAAGAGAAAGAATAAACAGAGACCCCAGATTGAGTCCTCTATCTGAGAGCCTGGCTTTCTCAGGCACCCTCAGACCAAGAGGGATTGGAGACCCAGCTTCCCATCCAAGGTAAAACCCCGATGGGAGGCGGAAATTCTAGAAGAGATCACACACGTGCGTGTGTGCACACTGCCAGGACAGACGGAGAAAGGCAGGGATGCCTATGAAAGTTTTCAAAATCCGAGCTTCGGGTCAGGCCAAATGCAATGTGCCCCAGTTCCGCTAATGCCGCCTGTCCACACGGGGCACGTGACTTGGCGTCTCTGAGCCAAGTCTCCTGGACCTATCTCATGGGGCTCATCCCACCCACCACCCAGAAACGTCTGCGGAACCATGAAGGCTGGGGGGATCCCTGCCCTATGTGATCGCCCCTCTCCAGGCCGTCATGTGTGAGGTTGGCACAGTATCCACTTACATCCTCCATCGGGCGGTGGGGGGCTGGGGCAGGGGGCTGCCTGAGATGGCAGCAAGACCCTCCCCTTCCAGGGACCCAGGGACCAAGCAAACGTGTGAGCTGCACAGGGCTTCCCCCCCGGCCCTTGCCCCACCCCGCCCTGTCTGGCAGGCTCCACAACTCACGCGTGTGTCTGTCCCCAGAGATCTCCCTGGATGTGGATGCAGACCGGGACGGTGTGGTGGAGAAGAACAACCCGGGAAAGGTACCGAGCTACCAGGGCAAACGGCCCCGGACTTGGTGGGGAGGCTCCCGGGGGTGCAGAGCAGAACCCTAGGATGGGTGCTGCGGTCAGCCGCGGTCCTCCCCGCAAGCACGGACAGCTCCCCTTTTACAGAGAAGGAGACTGAGGCCCAGCGCAGGCTCCCACACAGCGCGCCCATGGCAGAACCCACAGAGGAGCCAAGTGCCTCACAGCCGTAGCCGCCAAGCACCTTCCTGAGTCGGTTCCCCGTCCACAGGACGGAACACCCGGTTCGTAGAGCTGTTGGACGGCGTCCTGCCACAGAGGAGGCATTCGCTCTTATGCCTCGGCCTTCTTGTTCATTTTAAAACCGAACGAGGGAGACCCTCGGGAGCAGAAGGCCGCGTAAACCATTCTCGTTCAAGGCGTGTTATCTTTAAGGGCGCACCAACACCCCCTCTCTTGTTTTATTCACCCATTCATTCATTCATCCCTGCATTGGTTCATATCTTCATTCCTTCACTCCCTCTGACCCTGCGTTCCACACTCCCATTCAGCTCCCCTACAGAGGACCATTTTAATGGGTTTGGTGTGTTCCTTTCCGTTCTCATGATTCTTGCAAAACACACCGTGTGCTTGGTGCACATGTGTCTTTTACCTGCGTAGACAGCACTGTGTTCTCCGGCTCCTTCGGCTGTGGCCTTCGCCCTCCAGCCAGGTTTTAAGCTCCACTGGTTTTGCTCTGTGTACATGCAACGTTCCTTCTCCATTCCATTTCCCGGCCTTCTAGATCACTTATGTTGGTGGTTTATGTTACTTTCATAATAACAACCCAAAGCCTGTTTTAAATTACATGTAGATGGATACTTGCAAAAGTTAAATGAGCACAGCCCAGGGAGAAGCCTGGGTCCCAGCAGCCAGCCACAGACTCTCTGTACCAGGGATGCGGGTCCTCAGGCCTGTGGGGGAGCCCCCTCTCCCCGGCTCCTCCATGGGACTCCGCCTTCTGGAGGGCTCCCGCTGCAAGGAGACGCCGAGTCTGTGTCCGTGGCCAAGCCACATGACAGTAGACTCCACGGAGGCCTCGGTGACACCCCGCCTCCCCCGAGCAGTTCTGCAGCCTTGGTGAAGTCCCACAGTCCTACGGGTCTAGACTTCCTCAGACTCTCTCTATCCGGGCCTGTGAGGCTTCATATGTTCTACCCTTGTCCCATAAGTATTTGTTGATGTTCCCGGACAGGTCAGGCCCTGCAGCTGCAGAAGGAAAGAGTGGAATTCAGCTGCTGCCCTCCGGGAGCCCGCGGTCCAGGGCAAGAGGAGGGAAGGGGGGCCTCTTTAAACAGAGTGTCCTGGGTGACCATCTCATCACAATTGTCCCAAGCTCGCCTCCAAAGGGAACATGTATGGGGCCCTAAATGTAACCCCAGTGCAGCCGCTCAGGGCTGGAAACTTAGAAAATCTTCTGGAAAGAAGGGATGGTCCTGCCAGGACCCCAGGAGTTGTGAGGTTGGTCAGGCGAGGGGAGACCGACAGTGTCGGGAGCACAGGACCTGTGAGGGCACCAGCCTGAGAGGTCCTGAATCTGTATGGAGGGAGCAGAGCGAGCCAGCAGGAAGGGGGATGGATGGAGAGTGGGCCGGGCTTACCCGGCCTTGCAGCCCACAGTCAGGGATTGGGGCTTTATCCTAAGTCAACAGGGAGCCCCGAACAGGGCTTACAGCAGGAAAGCAACATGATCTGGTTGGAGCTTGTTCTAGTAAGGCCCTGGCTACAGTGGAGAGAACGGATCACCTTGCAGGTCCCATTTGGAGCACTCAGCATGTCTGGAAACAGCTGGGTGTCCGTCCATCCAGGCGTCTCCCCTCTGATCCCCTCCGGGGACTCCAGAACCTGTTGTAGAATGCGAACCTCCTCATTCCTCCGGCCGCCCTCCGTCTCCCTGCCTCCACCCCTTCCAGACACAGGCACACCAGGCTTGCGGCTCATAAATACCCAGTGTCCCCATCTCTGTGTCTCCTTATGCCACCATCCCCCTCCTGAGCTTGTCTCTGGTGCCTGCACTGAGCCTCTCCGGGCATCAGACGTGGGGTTCACATTTGCCACATCACCCCTGCCTCGATGCATGGTAGCTCTGTTTATCCTCATCCTGGGACTGTCTCTTGAGGGTCCTGTGGGGTCTGTGGCAGAGCTCGAATCAGCCAGAAGGTAGACAAGAAGGTGCTGACCCTTTCCCTGACATTGCAGGCATCCTGGACCTGGGGCCCTGAGGGCCAGGGGGCCATCCTGCTGGTGAACTGTGACCGAGACACGCCCTGGCTGCCCAAGGAGGACTTGAACGATGAGAAGGTCTACACCAAGGAAGGTGCCAGCAGGACTCACACTTGGAATGGGTGGGGGGTTGGGCAATGAAAACACGCATGCTCAGCCCTGGGCTGGGCCAAGACTGAGGCAGGAGTGACCTTCAGTCTCCTGGGGATGGTGGACTCCAATATCCACTCTTGGGACACCTGGGTCACTCAGTCTGTTAAGCATCCAACTCTTGATTTTGGATCAGGTCGGGATCTTGGGATTGTGAGATCAAGCCCTGTGTCCAGCTCTTTGCTGGGTCTGGAGCTTGCTTAGGATTGTCTCCCTCTCCATCTGCACCTCCCTGCTCTGCTCTCTCTCTCACTCTCAAAAAAAAAAAAAAAAAAAAAAAAATCCATTCTTGCTAAAAAACAGAAAAAAACTATTAACAAGGATCAATGGGAACCATGGTTTTGTAACGGGAGTTACACGTACACAAACACATAGGGAAAGGACTGGAAGGAAATTCCCAAAAAGTTACAGGAGGTCATGGTATTAGAGAAGACAACCTGTTGTTGTGCTTCTCTGTGGTTCCTACAATACACATGTGTGGGGTTTTCTGTCCCGATTGGAAAAGCAACAATTATTCCTGAGCTCACATTCCAGCTGCCTGTCTCTTAATTCTAACCTCCTCTGTATCCCCCGCTCCCCAGACCTCAAGGACATGTCCCAGATGATCCTGCGGACCAAAGGCCCTGAGCGCCTCCCCGCCGGATACGAGATAGTTCTCTACATTTCCGTGGCGGACTCAGACAAAGTGGGCGTGTTCTACGTGGAGAGTGAGTGACCCCAGTTCAACCCCTCTGGAAGTTTCTATCCATTTGGTGCTCACTGAGCTAACTTCCCCAGGGCCCCGGTTTGCCCTCCTGCTCCCCAGAGCACCCTCCCCCAGCAGCTATGACCTCTGCAGGTGCAGGTGACTGGAGAGGGCCAGGACCTGCTTCTTAGTAACGGTCCCTGGGAGCACTGTTGCTGTCCTGTGAAGTCAGGAGGCCCCAGGGATAGGCCTCTCCTCTCCCAAAGGAGTTGGTACTGATGGGGGTTTATGTACAACCCAGAGCCCCTCTCTCCTCTTGATGGTGACAGGATATCCTGGGCCCTAGCTGTGTAGGGAACATGCTTCTGCCACAGAACCAGTCCTCACAGCCACCTGCTCTGTCTCATGCCTCCTATAAATACGTGTTGAGCCCCCTCCACACCCAGCACTGTTCTCAGTGCTGGGGTCCCCTGCAGTGAGCTCTGCAGTCACACCCCATGTGTGTCTCCCTCTGCCACCATCCCTCTCCTGAGCTTGGGGGAGGGGATGGTCTGGGCATGATAAGGAGCACAATGGGAGAAAATGACACCCACCAAGTACTAGGGACTTTCAGAGGCAGAGGTGAGAGATCGCAGGCCCTGGGCCATCCAGAAAGGCCTCACTGAGCAGGTGACATTTGAGCTGAGGCCCAAATCCACAGTGTGAAGGACCCAGACATTCATGAGCTGAGGGAAGTGTTCTAATTAGAGGAAACAGCACACACAAAGCAGAGAGGAGTGGAACCAGCTTGGAGTGTTAGGGGAGCAAAAGGGAGAGACTAGAGGTGGGGGATGTGTTGGAGTCAAGGTCAGCAAGCTGGACAGGGACCAGGGGCATGAGGAGCAGGCTTGGATTTTATTCTGAGAGCAGTGAAAAGCCATTAGAGAGTTTTAAGCAAGAGACTGTCAAGATCTGATTTATGTATTAAAAAGCTCTCTCAGCAAAATAGTTAGCTTTGCAATTTGCCATGATGCGAGGTGGGGTTTCCCCTGTGTGCCCAGCTGTCTGGGGGGCCCAGGATCTCTGGCCTACCTCTGGGGACCACCAGGACAGTCGCCATGAGGAGCTAGTCATGGGAGCCCCGGACCCTCACTGCAGGGAGTGATTTAGCCCAGACAGCAGTGGACCGCTGCCACCCAAGGCCAGTCCTGATCCACCCTGGGCCTGGCAGTGGCCTCCCGGAGATTGGAATGTCCCCAGAGTCAGGCCGGCTCTGCTGCCCCAGGGGGCCGGGGCTGCTGATGTTTGTCCCCGTCCAGTCCAAGGCAACCGCAGAGGATGGGGCTGACGGCGCGGCAGGAGGGAGTGGTACAGCAGGACCCCCACCTGCTCCTCTCGACCGTGACATTCAACTGGGACATGCGGCGTGTTGTTAATAGTGGCCCCTGGCCATTATCTAGAGGGTGCTGCTCATTAATGGGAGTGGATTGTAGTCTGGCCCCATAATCGCATCCCTGCCCCTCCCTTGCCATCCGAGATGGGCCCTGAGCAGACAGACGCCTTGAGACACTGCTGTTCCCTAGTCTGCCTTATAGGACTGCTGTCCTGTGGGGCACAGGGGGCACCTTACTGATGCAGTGATGAGTCTAAAATAGTTTTCCCACGAAATGCGGAATCCTGGAAAGAACGGAGTGGGGAGTAGGATGGGGAGGGGGTTTCTCCGTCTGTGGCAGTTTCCCTTTCTTCTGTGCAAACACTTCCAGGTTTTGTCAAAATCTCAGTACACCTATGGGGGAGAATGGGCCGCATTACACAAATGTTTCATGTCACCTGGGTCCCCCAAGAGCAGGGAGCTGGGCTGAAGGCCAAGGGATCCTAAGAAGGAGCTCTGGTGCCTGGGGGGTTCAAACCCTGCATCTGGGCAAGTCTACTTACCAGTCTGTGACTTGGGTTCAGCTGTGATGTGACGTGGGGATGATGGGGGGCATGACGGTCCCTGCTAAGGTTGGGGACTAAACAAGGACCATGTGTGAGACACCCAGCGCAGGAGTGGGCCCATGGAATGCCCTCTAGAGATGGCCCTTGTTGGTTTGGCTGGGATCGTTCTGATGATCATGAATTAGAACCCTTGCAATAGACAGAAGTCCCCCGTGCTGTTAGGAAGACACTGATATCTGGGTTCCAGCCTCAGATTCTGCCCCAGGATCCTGAAGTTGGGGCCTGACTTCTTCCAATAACAATACAGTGACCAGCTTGTCCCCGTTTGCACAGGACTTCCCTGGTTGTCACAGTGAAAATCCCCCTCCCTGGGAAACCCGAGTCCCAGGCAAACCAGGACAGTTGGTGGCACCATCAGGGAGTCTCCTTGGGAGCTTGGGAGGTGGAATGGCTCCAAGGTGACCAGAAGGGTTATGCCAAACCAGACCACGCGCCGGCCAGTAGGGCCAATGCCTGGGGCCAAGGAGAGGTCAGGGTGGCTGGCAGGCCCAGCCCGGGGCACGTGGGCCGCTCAGAGAAGGGCATTGTTGGTTCCTGCAGGGAGAGCCGGCCATGCTCAGGCAGCCTGCCCCAAGCTGGGGGCAGGGGAAGCAGGCTCCTTGGGACAGTGGCTGCATTGTTCCCACCACCGAGTCAATCCACCTGGAGCTGGCCCAAGCACCAGAAAGAGAGACGTGTGTAAATCACAGGCCACAGGAGGGAGAAAATTACCTGCAGAGGAGTGAGAACGTGTCCTTCCACCTGACCCAGCTTCCTGGCCAGACCCCATCCCTCCCCAGGCCCAGGTGGAGTGCCCCGCCACCCGGAGTCCTGGGGAAGCTTTGGAGGTTTCTGCAAAGACAAGTCAGCTTCTGGGCCCGAGATCTCTCCCCTGAGCCTCAGCCCAGGCAGCCTGAATGCCTGGAAGAGACCTTTTTAATTACAAAGATCTTTCTGGATGTATTCAGCAGTTAGGATCTACTGAGGGCGCACCATGTTGTTTCCGAGTGAGAAGGACTTCATCTTCTCGGTCAGCTCCTTGGCACGTCCAGGGTCTCAGCCTGTTGGCCTCATTTCTTGGGCCCAGCCAAGGGGAGGAGAGGTGAGGTATTGTTTCTTTGCCTTCTGCTCATAAGCCATTCAACACAAAGGCCATGAGTTTTGCAGAAATGGGCGTGCCAACTCGGCTCAGGCGCTCGTCTTCCTGACATCTACAGGTCCTGGCTGTGTTAATGATGGTTACCCGTGGTTAACGGGTGTCCCTAAGTTACTGATGCTGTGTCATTCTATCTTGCAATGACCTTGTGGCCTAGGTGATATTAGACCCATTTAATAGATAGGTAAACTGAGGCTTGGGAAGTTTAAGTGAATTCCCAGAGATTTTGCTGCTTGTAAAGCCTGAATGGTATTGGAACCCAGGTCTCTCTGACTCTGGAAGTCATAACCAGTAAGGTCACGTGCCCTCAATGAGACGTATAACCAGGGTCCCCCGAACACATTGTCCTACGTGAGGAGCTGTCCCAAACCCAGGCTTCGGAGTTTCCTCCATTTAATCTGCTGGTTTTCAGCATACACCCTGTTTGTACGAGGACCGACCCACGGGTGACTAGTGATTAACCATCACTGTTGTTGCTGACAGTATGCCCTAAGCTGAGCCTGATTCTGCCCTTCCAGCTCTGCGGGGCATAAAGAAACTCCTTCTGGAACTACATAGGGTTCTGCCTCCACGCCTTTGGCAATGCAAGTATCTGTTTCCTCTCCTCACCGTACCCCACCTCTGCCACCCCAAAGGGCATCTCAAAGTCTCCCTTCATCTGCTCACATGCTCCCCATCCTGCCTCCCTTCCCCCCACTCCCCACCCCAGTAACCTGCCCAGAGCTCTCACCCATGTTACAACACTTCCCACGTCAGCGTTATCATCGGCCGAGCACTGCTGTTGGACAGACAGAGGTATAGAATCTTGCCCATTTCTATCCACTACCCCCCACCCCAGAGGTTGCCCATGCTGGGAACAGAGTAGTAATGCTGCTCTGGCCTGAAAATTCTCCTATAGGGAGTGGTGTGGAAGCCACGGGGTCATTCGGTAGACATTGATTAAACACGACCTGTGTGATGCTGGCACTGGGCCCAGCCAGGCCTGTCTCGGCCCTCAGGTGACAGTCTCTCAGGGCCAAGAACTAAACACTGAGATCATATCCCCTCAGAAGGGCTGTGATGGGCAAGGAGGAGACGGCAGAAACTCCACACGGACCCCGGCTTGGTGTCTGGAGGATCCGGGCGTAATTCCCAGAAGGGACCCAAATCGAGGCCTGGAAGGAAAGAACAACTCTGCCCAGTGGAGGGAATGGCACTGGAAAGAGCTGGGGGATGCCAGTGGGACAGACGCACCGGGGAAACCTGCCTTTCCGCCCAGCCACGAGCCAGTACAGCCGGACACCATGCGTGTGGCTTTACACCAATGTGACTTTCATCACACAGACAGAAATTTGGGATATAAATGGGCATCTTGGGGTTTTGCGTATAAAAGGGGAGGGGAGCTTGGGGTTCAGAATTGCACATGAATTTGAGCCCCAGCTTGGCCACTTGCTGGTTATATGACCACAGCAACCCACTTCTCCTTTCTGAGACTCGGTTTCCTCATGTGTAAAGCAGGAACGTACTGTCCTTCCTCAGCCCCTCTCAGTGCTCGGTCATCACCTGCTATCAGAGCGCCTGGGCCATTCCTGGGCGCCAACCCATCTTCTAGATGAGGAAGCTGGAAGCTAGAGAGGTGGTCCGGTTCTCACCACGGGCGAGCGCGCGGCAGTGCTGGGACGATGACCGGCGCCATGGCCCTTCCAGTGGCATTTTCTGCTTGTGCTTATCTCCCTGTGTCTAGAGGACGAGTCATTCTGCCCTCTTGTCCCCTGCCCCACTGACACACCCCTGGTGGGGGCGGGGGCCTGACATGAGCCCCTCTCCCTCCAGACCCGTTTTTCGGCCAACGTTACATCCACATCCTGGGCCGGCGGAAGCTCTACCACGTGGTCAAGTACACGGGCGGCTCGGCGGAGCTGCTGTTCTTCGTGGAAGGCCTGCGCTTCCCCGACGAGGGCTTCCCGGGCCTGGTCTCCATCCACGTCAGCCTGCTGGAGTACATGGCCGAGGTGAGGGCTCCTGGGTCGCCACCATGAAGGGCCATCCCTGGGGACCAGGTGGGAGTCTTTCCAGCATGCCACTCTCAGGGATTCCCATGAGGCTCCAAAGCACTGGGGCGGGGGTGGGGGTTGGCCAAGCTTAGAGACCCACCCACCAACCTACGTGCACCTGCCTGCCAGGCTCCTCTGGGCTGTACTCTAGGGGTCCTCCTGCTGGCCGTACCTGCTCCCCAGGAACCCCCATGGGTGAGATTTTCCGGCGTTCCCCACAGTGGTGTGGTCTGTCCTCCTCCCTGCAGCACTATAGGCCTAGTTCTGAGGCACAGATGCCCAGGCAGGAAGGAAACTAGGCCATACACTTGAGGTTTTCCCTCCCCAGACTGACCCTTCACCCTAACTGTGGGTTATACCAACTCTGACCACAGGCTGAGCCCATCCCCCCAACCCTGCAGGCAGACATCTCACTCGCCGTTGTTCTTGGTTTGGGGAAACTGGACGAGAAGGAGAATGTCTGCCCCTCTAGAGGAGAAGCCCCCCTCACTTAGAGTGTGTCCTGCTGACAAGGCCTCTTCTCGCAAAGACCACAGCCCCAGACTCCCACCTCTCGGGCCCACCCCGCTTTGCTCAGGTGTAGGGAGGGACCTGGCTGCCCTCCCCGACACAGGGTCCCCTCCCCATTGTCACTTCCAGAGTACTGGGGGCAGGGCACAGTGGGCTCTGTAGAAGGAGAGGCTGAACCTAGCTTACACTTATGAGAACGGGCTCTGGAGTCAGACTGCCCAGTTCCAAGCCCTGGGAGACACTGGGCAGGTGAATTTGCCCCCTGTGCCTTAGTTTCCCCATCTGTAAGACAAACGGCAGAAGTTTCTGCTTCCTGGGGTGGTTGTGAGCACCCATACTTGTAAGAACTCCTTCACAAAGCATCCTCAAGTCCCTCAGAAGAATAAAGGCAGGAAAGGCAGCACTAACAGGACGGGACAGAGAAGGGCTTCTGCTCCCATCTGTGCCTGGAGTAGCCTGGCCATCGGGGCCTCAGACTGGCCCCTCCAGCAGGCACCAGCGGAGACTCACAAGGCAGACTCAGGCAGGAAAGGACAGCTAGGGCCCTAGTCCCACCTGCTCCCACGGTCTCTGCCAAGGGCAGGTGCCCATTTCCTGTAGCTGTTCAAAGCCAACTACATACGCAAAGGAACCCCAGAATCGACTCATTTTCCCTCAGGTTCCAAGCAAGCTTCCTGAACCTTTACTTAAAGAACCATCTGGACATAGCAAAATTTCCCCGAGAAACATTAAAACGCTCACCTGTAGAAAAGAGCAAGGTCCCAAAGCAGAGACAGAAGAAGGCGTGGCTGGCCCAGCCATCCTCTGGGCTGGTTTCAGGACAGGGACTTTGATGGGGCAAGACCCAATCGTGGTTGAGAGTATGAAGGCAGCAGCCTGACCACGTGGGTTTAAATCCAGGCTCCCCCCGCCCCCGACTGACCACATGAAACAGGTCTGTGACTAAAAGCCTGTGACTCAGTTTCCTACCTGTAAGACATGGGTTATAATAGTATCTTCCCCCTGCAGTTGCTGTGAGGCAGAAATGAAATGGCATGTGTGGCGCTAGCCCAGGACCTGGTATACTACAAGTGCTCAATAAATGTAGTTTTGTCATCAGATTCACCCACTTTAGGAAGCAGGCATCAAAGCTACCCTGACCAGACTTTCTGGTCCCCTCACCTCTCCCACATCCAGAAGATTCCCCTGACACCCATCTTCACGGACACCGTGATATTCCGGATTGCTCCGTGGATCATGACCCCCAACATCTTGCCTCCCGTGTCGGTGTTCGTGTGCTGGTAAGCAATGGCCAGGGCGCAGGGAGGTGGCACGGCCGAGTCGCTAAAGCTGGGGCTTTATGGACAGACAGCTCTGAGTTCAGAGCCTGGCTCTGTCCCTTACCCACTGTGTGACCTTGAGCAACTCCCTTGACCTCTCTGTGCCTCTGTTTCACTGAAATGCTGACATCACAGCATCACTGTGGGCACTAAATGAAGCAGGTCAAGTATTAATCCAAGGTCCTGGCTCTTGCGTATGCTATAAAAATAAGGTCTGTCACCCCTTTTCTCATTTTTGGCTTGCATCGTCTGCTTGGGAACCTCCTGTGCAGTGGATATTCAGCTCCTCTTATGCAGCTTTTTTTTTTTTGAGCAGCTATCATGTGCTAGACATCTGCAGCAAGATGAGAAGCAAGAGAAAGTGCCCTGCAGGTGGCTGCTGGCCATGACGAGAGGGCCCTGAGGCCCTGGGCCCATCCCCCTGCCTCTGGGCTAGACAGAACTCTCCAGAAATCTGGGCGGGTTGGGGGGGAAGAGTGCCCCTTCTCGTTCGTGACCTTGGCAAATACCATGGGTGGAGGAATTTGTCTGGCCTTGGCTCCAGCAGCCTTCGCAAAGGTGACTAGGAACCCATTTGTGGCCTCATCTTCCCAGCACAACCCAGAGGTGAAAGCTGCTTGTTGCCACCTCAGTTGGACTGGCCCTTGACCCTCCTCACCCTTCCTCCTGGCCTCCCTCTCTTCCCCGAACTTCTCAGCATGAAGGACAATTACTTGTTCCTGAAAGAAGTGAAGAACCTGGTTGAGAAAACCAACTGCGAACTGAAGGTCTGCTTCCAGTATATCAACCGAGGGGACCGCTGGATCCAGGTGAGGCCCTGCAGGCTGGGAGGGATGTGGTCCAAGGCTCAGGCAAGAAGAGTTGGCTTAACATCAGCTCCGTGGCACCCAGCAGCTCCGTGGATGGGAATTCTGCTATTGGCTCCTACGTGCCCATGTGCACAGAGACAAATGTAGAAGGCAATTCTCTGCAGCATTGCTTCTTTTTTTTTTTTTTTTAAGATTTTATTTATTTATTTATTTGACAGAGATCACAAGTAGGCAGAGAGGCAGGCAGAGAGAGAGGAGGAAGCAGGCTCCCTGCTGAGCAGAGAGCCCGATGCGGGCCTCGATCCCAGGACCCTGAGATCATGACCTGAGCTGAAGGCAGAGGCTTAACCCACTGAGCCACCCAGGCGCCCTCTGCAGCATTGCTTCTTGAAGTAGCAAAAGACTGTCCCCCAAGAGAGACTGGGTCACCATATGAGCAGATAGCCTTACCATGGAGTACTATACAACAGCGAAAAAGAAGCCAACCTAGAAATACAGAATGAACTTCAAATGGAGATGTTACTTGCAGGAAATGTAAATAGGATGTTATTATGTTTTAAGAAATGGGGTTGATAGGAGTCAAACATGCTTGGAGCAGGCAGAGACTATTTGGAGAAGGATATATAAGGAACCCCTGCCATCGCTTGCCAGGAAGGAGAACTAGGGAGGCTGGCTCATCTGATGGCTCTCCTTGGTGTCCCCACAGGATGAAGTTGAGTTTGGCTACATAGAGGCCCCCCACAAAGGCTTCCCAGTGGTATTGGACTCCCCCCGAGATGGAAACCTGAAGGACTTCCCAGTGAAGCAGCTTCTGGTGAGATGCTGAGGGCCACCTCAGGGTAGGGGGTTGGGGAAAAGATCCTGGGGACTCTTACAGGGCCGAGTGGGCAGGAGACCTGGGGGGCACCCTTGACAAGTTAGTCTATTGACCAGCACCTCCATCTTCTCATCTGCAGAATGGGTTAGTTGGGATAGTGACCTCCATGGTCCTTTCCTTGGAGAGTTTTCTCAGAGGAGAGCATGACACTACCCCACGGCCTGGCACACCACAGGTGCTCAATAAATGTACCATTGTTATCAGTTTCACCCACTTTGGAAAGCAGGAATGAAAAGCACCCTGACAAGACTTCTCAATCTCCTGGGTAAAAAATTTACTCATAGGGGAGTTTTCTCATAGGAAATGGGAACTTATGGGAAAGGTGCAGCTCCTGCCCTTGCCCCTACCCCACCCCCACCTTGCAGAACAATCAGTTTCAAAGAGGAAAGTTAGAGTTAAGCCATTGTCAAAAATTATGGTTCCAACTTCAAAGCTCCCTGAAGCTGCAGGGCTTTGAAGTTGGAACCATAATCAGTCTGTGGGTTTTTTTTTTTTTTTTAACAATCCAACCCCCTGATTCTAGAGGCCATTACCACTTCCACTGATGCCCTTAGCCACTGGTGGAGTGAGGGCAGAACCAAAACATCCTTCTTTTGTCCTCACCTTCCACCTTGAACAGGCAGGGGAGGTGAGGACAGAGCACGGAGCAGAGACTGGGATAGATCAGGGGCTCTTCCCAAGGTCGCACATGGGACAGCTTCCGCTAGAGTCGGAAACATTCACAGGCTCACCTCTACTTCTTGAGAACTTAACCTAGGGCCCTCACCGCAGGAAGATGGTGCTAGAGCCTGGCCTGGCATCTTGTCCCACTCCTTGACCTGAGGCAAGCAGCTGAACCTCGTCAAGCCTCAGTTTGCTCATCTGTAAATGAGGCTAGAAATGGCATTCCTCTCACAGAATCATTGTGAAGATTGAAGGCACCTAGAATGCGTCCTCCTACTCCTAATACAATGCTCATTATTAGCTGCCCTTACGGTTGTCATCCCACAGCCCTGGACATTGTCCTTGGTGAGGACTGTCCGCTTCTTCCCACACTGGGAGGGGTAGAGTCAAGCTGGTCTTCAGCAGCAGTGGCCACAAGCCTGAGAACCACAGCCGCCCAGCTCCTGCTCCCACGGTCTTCCCGGGTTGTCACCTGCCTTCAATGTTCCAGGCTGGCTTGGTGCCAAGGTCCACGGCTGCATTGTTCCTGGGGACCTGGGCCAAGCCCGGCTTTGTGCTGTGTGCCTGCCTGCCTACGTGTGCCCTAAAGCCCAGCTGCCCCAGCTTCCGGCAACACACACCTTACCATCTGGGGCTCCCGGGTGAGAAAGCGCTAAGCTGTAGCCATCCACGCCACTGGGCATGGCTGTCCCTTGAGCCTCTCAGCTGGGTGAGGATAAGGCACATCTTCCCACCCCAGGGGATATTTTTACCAAGAAGTTTTGTCAGGCAAGCTTCATTCCAGCCCCAGTACAAGTTCCCAAGCAAGGGCTCTACTGTTTCATCAAAAAGTCCTGAAAGGAACCTTAAAATTCAAGGGTCCCTGGGGTTATATTGTGCACCAACTCTCATTTCTTGGAGCTCTGTTCGAAAAAGGATTCTGAGGCTGTCTCTGGGCTCGGGGAGAGGAATGGGTTGGGACGGTCTATATGTTACATATCTGCCATACCTGCGTGAATCGGTCAGATGTTCCTAGGTAAGGCTGCGGGGACAAACAACCCGCAAACTGTAGGGGCTGACAACAGCAGAGGTCCATTTCTTGCCTGCACCTTGCACTGATGTCTGGTTGGTCTTCTGCAGCCCTGCTTCCGAGTGCCTTCCCCATTCCAGAGCCCAGGCTGAAAGTGCAGTGCTAGACTGGGAAACACCGTTCTCCTAGCACAAAGAGCAGAGAATGATTTGGTCTTATGGCTTCTGCTCTGAACGGGCATGCGTCACTTCGGCTCACATTTCACTGGCCAAAGCCAGTCACGTGACTGAGTCCAACACTGGGTGCGGAATTCTGTTCCTTCCGCGGGGAGATACCGCCATGCATACCAGCTATGGCTCAGGAAGCAAAAATCCTCTTCCCGGGGAGAGGGCAGCAAGTCTCTGGGCACAACAATAGAACCTACAGGTCTCCCTCTTTTACAGATGGGGAATCTGGTTCCTTCTACGGATGGGGAAACTGAGGGTCAGATAAATAAAGAGATAAACAGGGATGTCAAGGGCACAAAATGAGAGCCAGCCCTGAAGTCACCAGTGTGTCTCTGTGTCCAGAAACAGAGGCGCATGATGAGACCCAGTGCACACACGCACTAATACATACTTATATACCGTCAGGCAGGCCCACCCTCACGCCAGCCTGCCCACAAACTCAGCCTCCCTATGTCTTACCCCCTGCTCTTCAGTGGGACTAAGAAGACCCCTAGAAACCAAGTGCCCACAGTGCCAGCCCAAAGGTAGTGAAACAGTAGTCCTCAGTGGCTAGCTGAGCTGGGGTTAAGGACCTCTGGCTACAGGAGACTAATGATGGGTGTGTTCTCCCTGCCCAGGGCCCAGATTTCGGCTACGTGACCCGGGAGCCCCTCTTCGAGCCTGTCACCAGCCTTGATTCCTTTGGGAACCTGGAGGTCAGTCCACCAGTGACTGTGAACGGCAAGGCCTACCCCCTGGGCCGGATTCTCATCGGGAGCAGCTTTCCTCTGTAAGAGAGGCGAGGGTGGGGCTCAGGGGGTTGGGGGAGTGGGGAGATGTTACTCTTTCTCTTTAGGAGTAGCCTGGGCTATTCACACGTGGAGAGATTATCTGGGAGAATGAACCCCTTCCACGACTCTTAGAAATAAAACCAAGTTAGCCTTTATATCTTAGTATGACTTAGGATCTAATATAAAGCTAACTAGCTCTTCCCAAAATAGGAGGTTGTATAATGAGATTATAAACCAGGAAAGGAAGGGACGAAGGAGTCCATAAAAGGTAACTCAAAGAGGCTGAGTGGGAAGGTAGCAACAAGTCCTTGGGGTTGCCAATACACCAAAGAGGGATGAGAAGACATGGCCCTGCCCCAAAGTGTGAGTACTTGGCTCTTGGGCCTGTCCACAACACTGTCACTCCCTCCCCAGGTGACCCACTTCCCAATAAAAAGGCAGATTCTTCTTTGGTCAGGACAGTCACTACGAAGACTGAATACTGTGGGTCCTCATTTCACAAAAGGGCTGCCAGCAACCTGCATACATGGGATCAGCCAGGATTTGGGCACCAAGTCCCTGTGAGCTACAAGGGGGGATGCTCTACCTTCTGGGAGGAGGCCAGAGCCCGTTTGCCCACCTCCTCTCCTCCCTCCACTCAATAGTCAATCATCCATTCCTCAGGTATTTTCCATGCCCTAGCCAAGTGCCAAGTGCGAGCCGTGGCATTCTAAACCTGAAGTCCAGCCCCCACCTTCAAGGAAACAGTGGAGATCCCAGACATGAAACAGTCGGGGGCAGGGGGATGACCATATTCAGTGATAGAAAGAATGATAGGGAGCTGGGGAACCCAAAGAGGGGTCCCTAACCCCTTTAGGGAGTCCAGAGAGGGCTCCTTAGAGACAAATATTTATTGAGGGCCTTCTCTGTCAGGCACTGCTCTGGGCTCTAGGGATACATCAGTGACCCAAGCAGGCAAAGCCCCAGATCTTGGGAAATTTTCAATCACGGTGCGAGGAGTACAAAAAATCAACACGGAAGCCAGCAAATGAGATGCTTCTGGATGCTAATAAGTTGCAATGAAGAAGGTAAAATAGGGTTCCATGGCAAAGAGTGATGGGGCAGGTGCACTTTAGCTTTTGTGGTTTTAAGGAAATGACTTGGGAATCGAGACTTGAATGAGAAGGGAGCAGCCATGGGAAGATCAGAGGGAAAGGCATTTCATATAGATGGAACAGCAAGGGCAAATACTTTGAAGGGCTAGCTAACATGTAGGAAGTAGAACAAGGGGGAAGGGAGGGAGAGGAAGTAGCAGGTCCAGGCAGGGACCAAATCAGAGAGGAATTTCTTGGCCACTGGGAGGGCCTTGAGTAATAGTCTAAGGGCACTAGGGAGATCGAAGACCTCAGAGAGTCTAAAAGTCAGGAAGGGCTTCCTGGAGGAGGTGTCACTTGAACTGATTAAAGATGGAAGTTAAGTAGAAGTTAAGGTAACAAAGAAGCACATGGGCTCGGGCAGATTTTGGAACCATACCTGTGCCCTAGCCCCCTCCAGCAGTCCAGGCAGGGCCACTGAGCGCAGAAGATGGTCTCTTTATGTCAACTGACACCCTCAGTATCTGAAAAAGCTGAAGGCTGGGCTCCATGCCTTTCATACAGACCATGGCTCTAGCTAATGCCTCCTTCTTTCCCCTTGGGCTCAAACGCCTTCTTGTCTGCACCAGGGTCTCTCAGCCCTGTGGTTCAGGCTCCTTCCCCTGACTTTTGCTGATGCCTCCTAGGATACAGCCTGGGTTGCAGAGGCTGAACTGCTGCCGGCCCTCTGGTGAGGCAGGCACAGTGGGAGATCTGAAGAGCGGCCTCCTCCCCACCCACCCCTACCCCCAGGTCCGGCGGTCGGAGGATGACCAAGGTGGTGCGGGACTTCCTGCAGGCCCAGCAGGTGCAGGCGCCCGTGGAACTCTACTCAGACTGGCTGACCGTGGGCCACGTGGACGAGTTCATGACATTCGTCCCCATCCCGGGCAAAAAGGTGAGCTAGTCCCTGAGTCTAGAGTGAATAGGATGATGGCGAACCCATGTACTACCAGCTCTTGTCAGCAGGGGCCAGGATCTACAGGTAGTGGACTACATGCATAAAGGAAGAAGGAAGTAGGCTCAAGTTGGTTTGCCTGTTGTCGCTGTGGCGGGTAAATGTTTAATCCCATATACCAAAATACTAGCATTGCAACAAGTCATCAATGTACAAATATAAATGAGAGATTTTATGTTCTTTGATCCATACCAAGTCTTCAAAATCTGGTGCGTATCTTACTCTTAACCACACATCTCAATTCAGATTAGCCACAATTCCAGAGTCCAATAATCACGGGGCTCGTGGCTACTGTATTTGCTGTGATGCTCTAGAGAGCTCTGGGGTTATGGGCCTGGGGCTTTTTCATTTTCTGACGTGAAAGAAATGGCTGCAACTTCATACCCTGGAAATGTCGTGTAAATGGCCTGTCCTCTTAGCCCCTTGGAGACGCAGTTCCGCCCTGTCCGAAGACATTCTGGACTCTGAGCTTTGACACGATGTCATTGCTGAGGTGGAGGAATTTCTACAGCAGGAAGGGCGAAAAGTACTCTCCCAAAAGAGAGAAAGCCCAGCCAGGTCTCCTTGCCCCGCAACACAGGGAGGCCTGAGACAGCAGGCAGACAGGGCTCCGAGTCCCTGGTCCCTTCCCCCCTGCTGACACGGTCCCTCTGGACGTCCTCTCGCAGGAATTCCGGATGCTCATGGCCAGTACCGCAGCCTGCTACAAGCTCTTTCGAGAGAAGCAGAAGGAGGGCCACGGGGAGGCCATCATGTTCAAAGGTGAGTGCCCCTGGGACCTTGGCAGGGGGTGGATAGCTGAGCCCCCAGAGGGATGCTCGGGAGGATGGGGCTCGGGAGGATGCTTTGCCCCTAAGCATCCAGCTCCCCTTCCCTGGGTTCCTGGCCCACTCCAGCCTGTGAGCTCACCGTGGTGGGAAGCAGCGGTGGCCTCTAGTAACCCTCGCCATGGTCAGTCGGACCACCGAGCCACCCACCGCTCCTCATTATCAGCAGCAGGGCCAAATGCTTCTCCAGGACCCAATGGCACCAGACACAAAAGAGAGTTAGTTAATTGACATGTGATCTGTATTCAAGGAGCTTGAAAAGGAGATAGAGAAAAACAGACACAACGCAGTTTAGGAACAGGTAGAAAAGTGAGTGGACATAGACATGATCTAGAAGCAGACATCACCACCGTCAGTCCCGGAGTGAGAAACTACCTGCTCTGTGCAGACATTCCCTTCACTGGGCCAGATGTAGACGGGGATTAGGTGCGCTCTTAAATGAATCACGGAAAGAGGGGAAGCTGATCAGACGCAGACGGTGAGCCGGGTTAGAGAAGCCGTGACGATTTCTTCCTTACATGTTTTTCTTAAATTACTTCATGTCACTTTTCAGGTTGGTATCTCCAACCTGCCCACTCCCAAAAGTCCCATTACTGAGGCTGGCTGATACTTACATACAACCCTGCCTGCTGGATCCGAAGGCAGTGTTCCTGATGGTTACTGGTATCTAGAGCAGATGAGGTCAGTTTAAGCCCTCCGTCCTTTTTTGATTCCCCACCGATGGGAAGTCTTTTCTTTGGATTAGCAGGCATGAGTCTGGATTTTCTGGAGGCTCCTTGATATATTAAACATACTCTAAAGCTACACATAGGATATAGAAACCATTCTCTTTGTAGAGATAGGTCCAAGTGGGGCGTGGAGACGGTGCAGGAACAGCAGGGGCGTGACAGCCCCAATCTCTTTGCCACTGACACCCTGCAGGACTGGGAAGGGCAATGGGCCAGCAAACTCTTTCCAGATCAGGCAAAATGGAAAAAAAGAAGGAGGAGGTAGAAGAGGAGGAAGGGGAGAAGAAGAAGAATTATGATTAATAGCTTAGGCTCTGAAATCCGACTGTCCGGTCTGCACATGGGCTCTGCTATTAGCTACTAAGACCTTGGACAAGTCATTGAACTTCTCTGTGCCTCCGTTTACCCATCTTTAATGCTAGCAGCTGCCTCATAGAAATGTAGGGATGATTCCTGAGTTAATCCTTGTAAAATATCTAGAAGAGTGCCTGTCACACAGTAGGGGCTGGATGAGGGTTAGGAATTGCTAATCAGACCAAAAGCCAGGTGTGGACCAGGAGGCAGGCGTAGCAGCGACCAGGGCAGGGGCTGAGCATGAGGCAGTTCTGGAAAACAGGAAGGGTGACCTCGGGGTACCTGCTCTGCCTCCCTCCCCCTGGTCAGCTGCTTGTCCTTAGAAGCAGGCTCCTGGTGGGAGGCCCAGGTATTTGTGCTACCCCACCCTCTGGCCAGAAAGAGAGCAAGACGCCACCACCTGGTCTCTGGCCCAAGCAACATGGCCGCCCTGGCAGAGGGGCCTGGGTTCCCGGGGCCGGCCCTCCTGGGTCTCAGCCTGTCCTAGCTCCATCTCCCTCCTCCCCGCAGTTAGCCCAAAACCTGGGGGCTTGATAGAGGGGAGAATGCAGGCTGGGTACCTGAGGCTAGACTGTCCCCTGTGACCTCTGACTTCCACAGGCCTGGGCGGTATGAGCAGCAAGCGAATCACCATCAACAAGATTCTATCCAATGAGAGCCTCGTGCAAGAAAACCTGTACTTCCAGGTAAGAGCAGAACAGGGGGCCCTAGGAGGGGCGGGGGTGTGCCCGGTGACACCGCTCACATCCTCATGGCTTCTAGAGGGAATGACCAAGGGGTCAGGGCACATGACAGAGGGAAGGGCCTCCATGAGCATTCGATCCAGCCTCCCTCCATCACCCCCATGTAAAGCCGGGAGCTAAACGGAGGGGCAAAGGCAGGGTGTGCAGCTCAACAGAGGTCAGAAGCAGCCAGGAGACCAGGGAAGGAGAGCATAGGAGGCTGTGCCAAAGAGCCAAGGGCTCTGTAAGGCTAGAGCCCGAGACATCTGGGGGAGACACAGCCCTTTAAACTATGATGTGGGAGCACCTGGGTGACTCAGCCAGTGAAGCATCGGACTCTTGATTTCAGCTCAGGTCTTGATCTCAGGGTCATGAGTTCAAGCCCCACGTGGGGCTCCAGGCCCAGCATGGAGTCTACTTAAAAAATAAATTAATTAGGGGCACCTGGGTGGTTCAGTCATTAAGAGTCTGCCTTCAGGGGCACCTGGGTGGCTCAGTGGGTTAAAGCCTCTGCCTTCAGCCCAGGTCATGATCCCAGGGTCCTGGGATCGAGCCCCACTTCCGGCTCTCTGATCAGCGGGGATCCTGCTTCTCCCCCACTTCTCTCTGCCTGCCTCTCTGCCTACTTGTGATCTCTGTCAAATAAATAAATAAAATCTTTAAAAAAAAAAAAAAAAAGAGTCTGCCTTCGGCTCAGGTCATGATCCCAGTGTTCTGGGGTTGAGCCCTACGTCAGGCTCCTTGCTCAGGGGGGAGTCTGCTTCTCCCTCTCCCTCTGCCTACTTATGCTCACTTGCTCTTTCTCTCGCTCTCTCTCTGTCAAGTAAATAAATTTTTAAAAATTAATTAATTAAAATAAAATAAAATAATAAAATATGACGCAAGCTACAGACCTGCCTTCTAGAAAAATTGTCGGTATATGCCCTGGATTTTTATTTATTTTAGGGGCTCAGAGTCTCCAGAAGTTTGCCATGAACAGATCCCACCTTCTGAGTCCCCGTCCCATTTCTCTCTAACAGCATGATTTCTGTGATCTTCTGTCCTGCTCTCTCTGTTACCCCTGTCACCGGACCCTGATGGGAGGGGCACTGGAGAGGTGGCGGGGGGCGAGGTGAGCACTGGAAACCTCTCTGGCGTGCTGGGGCCCAGGGTCTGCTGCTGCTGGAGACAGGAGCAGGGTGGACAAAGCGACAGGAGTGTCCCCTCACTCACCTGCTCTCCCTCCTCTCTCCCTCAGCGTTGCCTGGACTGGAACCGTGACATCCTCAAGAAGGAGCTGGGGCTGACGGAGCAGGACATCATCGATCTGCCCGCCCTGTTCAAGATGGACGAAGGCCGCCAGGCCAGAGCCTTCTTCCCAAACATGGTGAGGCACTCGGGACCCCAGACTTCATCTAGGCCAGTGAGGGGCAGCCAGATCAGAGGGACCCCTCAGCTGAGGCTGTTCCCTCAGGAGGTCCAGGTGCCCGTCCTGGCTGAACTGCTGTGCGTCCTCGCCCACCCGCCCCAGGCCCCTCGTCCTCTCTGGGCTGCATTCCCTCCTAGGAGTGAGACGCTCATCCTAGCTGCCTCCCTGGGGTCCTGGGAAATCCTTTCCCTTAGCATATATCGAAGTGCTTTCTAAGTTAAAAAGGCCTTCACAGAGAGGAAGGATGCTTTTCATCCTAGGGGAGAGTCTTCTGTGAGACGGGGGAGGTTAGAACACACGCACGGGTACACACTTGCACGCACGCACACACCGATATGGACACGTATAACCACGTGCAGGTACCTGTACACAGCATACATGCAGAGGAAGGTCGCCTGGTTTTCCGCTTCAGCTCTACCACGTAGGAGCTGCTTGGCCCCCTCTGTGCCTCGGTTTTCTCATCTGTAAAAGGGATGATCGCAACATCTACGTCACGGGAGAGTTAGGAGTGCCCAAGAGCTTGGAACAGGGCCCCCGAGAGTAGTCGGTGCTCATTAAACGGGAGCTGTTGCCCACGCCCCATCACAGGTGAACATGATTGTGCTGGACAAGGACCTGGGCATCCCTAAGCCGTTCGGGCCCCAGGTGGAGGAGGTGTGCTGCCTGGAGACGCACGTGCGCTCCCTGCTGGAGCCCCTGGGCTTCTGCTGCACCTTTGTGGACGACATCTCGGCCTACCACAAGTTTCTGGGGGAGGTGCACTGTGGCACCAACGTCCACAGGAAGCCCTTCTCCTTCAAGTGGTGGCACATGGTGCCCTGAGCAGCCAGGGCGGGGGCTGTGCTGTGCGGGTCTCAGCCCGTCAGTAACCAAGATTGTGGTGGGGCCAGCCCTCGTGGTTCTTATGATTGCAAGATGTTCTTCAGCAATAACGATCAGGAAACTTTGGTGGGGGGGGGGGTGGAGAAAAGGACGATTATTTCCAGGACCTGGAAATTGCATGGCACAACCGGGGCCACACAGCCAAGTCGCAGGGAGAGAGAGACAGCCCAAGCCTGGGGTTCTGCTTTTTGGGCAGTGGAGGGTCGGGGCCGGGGGTTTTGCAGCACCGGCGGGGAGTGGGGGATGAGGAAAATCGAGGGGCTCAAATGGTCAGCTTTAGAAACCAGCCAAGATTTCTAAAACGAAGGAGCCTGGGGCAGGAGGAAGCCTGGTGTTTTATCTAGTCCTGTGGCTGGCAACAAACATGCTTATTGGAGATGGCTTTCTTTGAAGCGGATACCTCGCAATCAAAGCCCAAGTCAGGCACTTGCATTACCAAAAAGAGAAAACACACACAGCCGGGGCCTTGGCACCTCCCTCCTTCCTTCTCTAGACCCCTGGAACCGCCCCCCAAAGCTTCCCCCTACCTGCCGAGGACTTGACAAGGACCGGACTGTCCCCACCAGGCCTCCAGGAAAGGGGAAGGGACCTGGGACATCTGTGCCTTGCCATCTCTCAGAAGGGCCCCAGCGTCCACCAAAGTCACCCCCGATGAACCTCAACTTGGTACTTCCTGAAAAGAGCTGTGCCTTTGGCCAGCCTCTGTATAGCCCTGACATGAAAAATCAAGAAACAAAAACTCTGTACCCAAACCATTCCCCAAAGAGTGCTTAGTCTCTTGTCCAAAATTGAAGGAGGGGAGAAGGGAAGAAGGTTCTGGAAGCTCTGGGATCACCAGCTCTGGCAGCCATCCTCTGAAGGTCAAGGTCGATCCCATGGAAAGGGACCCTGGGACCCCCAGATGTACTTTGAACTGCCGTCATCATTTCAAGTTTCCCACTCCCTTGGAGTGTGCAGAGGGCTGCCTTCAATTATTCATTCCTTCCCGGCCTCTCTCAGACCCCCTTGGCTTCCTCTCTGCAGTGTAGAACATCCCTGACTAGCTTCCCCACTCCCTGAGGGTCCAATAATTTAGCTTAGAACCTTCCCCAGAAGTGGATTTTCTCAGACCTCTCCATTTCCAAGATGCTCCTTATACCTCATCTTTCTGATGGGCACTGGTTCTCGCAAACGCTTGTGAGGCTCCCCCCAGACCAGCATCCTTGAACCTGAGAGTGCCGTGGGTATAGATGCCTGGGCTCAGCCTTATCCTTCTCCTGCCTGGTTCTCCATTCCCTGGGCAATCCCTGGCCTCCCTCCTCCCATGCCTCCACTTCCTGTTCCCAATCCTATCCCTCCAAGCAGCTAGATGGGGACTGGTTTGCCACCAGCCAGGCTCAGGCCTGCCCCAGGTTATAATTAAAGACCCTCCAGTTCTCCCCAGACCTTAGACCCGACATCTAAGGACCTGGGCTGGCCCCCAGCCCAACGGCCAGTTCTGGACCAGCAGGTGGCCTTAGACACAGACTGTCTATCCCATGGAAGTTCACCAGCACATTTGCTGAATATCCTCTCATCTGCACATGACCAGATTAATTCCCTGGCTCCAACCCAGAAGACTCAGTTTCCACTAAAAAAAAGTTCCTTGAGGGCCAGCTGATGTCGGGAGAATAAGTGAATTATAATCCCACTTTGTGGGTTAAAAAGAACCAATGTATAGCCAATGAGACTGTTATAAATTTGTATTCTTGCGAAAACAGGATTTTCTTCTTGGGTTATTTCATTCATGCATTCAGCAGACGTTTCTTGTATGTCTACAGTGCTGGGCTCTGAGGATGTGGTGGTCCCTAGCAGGCTGGACCTGGTCCCTGCCTCTTGGAGCCAGTCAGTTCTCAACATGCCGTGTCCAAATCTAAATGGCCAACATTTGCCCTTTCAGTGATATGCTCTTCCAAAGTGGGAACCCGCTATATTCAGGAAATGCCCGGGGCACAGACCTTCCTGCAAGTCACTATTTTGGATGAAGGTAGAGGGTTCTTTTCCAACCAGACCTCCTTTCCCACCCAGCTGGGCCAATACCCACCCGACAGATCAGACCCCAGAGCCTTTAGAAGCTGTTGTGCCCCTGCCTTTGGGGGCCACAGCCCCAGACCTCTGCAACCCCAGAGCTGAAAACACCAAGTGCCTATTCGAAGGTGTCCATCTGGAGACTTAGAGTTTGTCGTGTGTGTGTGTTTGTGTGTGTGTGTGTGTGTGTGTTTGGTTAATGTGGGGTTTGGGGTTTTCTTTCATTTTTTTTTTCTAGCCTACCTTTAAGGGGAAGTGAGCATCTCCCATGTGGAGACATTGTGTGTTTATAAATTTTTCTAAAACTCTCCCCATCGGTAAGTTGGTAATTTCTGATGATTCTGGAGCCCCCAGGACTCAAACACCCATTCCCATCTTGCTTGCCCCTCCTACCCCGTGTGACTACCCGCAGTGTGCACAGCTCCCCCAGTCCCCATGAACTTATTGCTCTTCCCCATCCCCAACTTTCTATAAATGTAGACCTAAGATACAGTTCTGTGTTGCAAAACTCAGCTAAGTTCCTGTTTCGATCTTTATTTTGAAATACTTTATGTAAGAGGGAAGGGGAGGTGCCATGAAGATGGCAAGAAGCAGAGAAGTTTCAACTTTCTGGACGAGAGGCCATGACGGAGATCGAAAGATGTTTGGGGAAGAGCCTAATTAAATAGCAATAAAATAAACCATCAGAAGGGAAGTCATGTGTTGGTGTGATGTTCATTGTTGCCTCAGGGACACGGCCTGGAGTGAAGTAGGCCAGACAGGGGCACTCTTCTGGACTTGTCGCCCCTGCTCTTTTGGGCACAAGGTCAGGGCTCAGTAAAGGTATCTCAAGGGTTTGGAATCCCCCACACATTCAGTGGATGTGTATTCCATGGCCACCCCCAAGGTCAAGACCAATACCCACAATAAAGTCTGGCTGTGTTTTTCTGGTGGTGTTCTGCAGAAGGAGATCCTGAAATGAGCAACTGAGAACAGGTGATTTGTTATTTATTAAGTGCCTCCAAGAAAAACCAGGAAGGGAGTAAATGGAACAGGACAGGGAAGGGGAAGAAGCCAGATGAGAATGTGACTTGAGGTGTAGCCTCAGCCTGATCACTGGAAAGCCCTGGAGCATAAGTGCAGCTTGGAGCTGTCCCACCTGGAGGCAGAGTTTTGTACACCTGCTCTAGTCAATCGTTGGCTATGGGGACTTTGGCTCTCTGAATGGGCAAGGGGGCACCAGTAGTAATCAAAGCTTCAGTTAGCAGCAAATTCATGGGAGCTGGGGTATGGGCTCACAACCAGAAGAGGATCTGGTAGGGCACCAAGAGTGTCTACCACTCTGGACCATATCATGTTCTTATCATAGGAATTGTTACATGAGGACATTTGTGATTTGACTCCTGGTATAAAAATCCATACTACACAGCCATGGTCTAACAGGGTCTTTGTGAACAAACTCTCCGAAGCCCTAAAAATAAAGCCACCTAGTTACTTCCCAAGCCTGGAAACCACTCCTGAGCTCTTTGGGATGGACGTGGGGGCTTCTTGTCCCTCAGCCCCGTCTTGGGCTTCCGGACTGATGTTTTGTTGAAGCTATCTTAAGGAGCAACTGCAAAATGAAAATCACTAGTTCTCATACTCCCAGATTTAACCTGTGGGTCCGGCTGTCTGAGATCACTCTTCCCTTTTATACCCAACTAAGGTGGCCCAAGCCACAGCAATGGCAATCTTCACCGGGGTTTCCACATCCACCAATTTCTGAGACTCCCCAAGGGATGCTGGTGTGTTAAACCCAGCCCTGGTGGTGCTTTCATATCTTGGCCACTCACCTACCTCAGGATGGCTGGAAGTCACCCTGAGACTTCTAGACTTCTAGAACAGCACTTTCCAACAAAAATGTAATGCAAGCTATGCACGTAATTTTAAATTTTCTACTTATAGGACATCATTCAAATTAGCCACAAGGAGCGCCCATGTTTGAAAGCACAGTTCTAGAATCTTCTCTGCCAGGCTGAGCCCAATTATAAGAGTAGGCACATTCCTTAAATCCCCAGAGTCCAGCTAGTCTGACTGCAATGGCTAACAGAAGTTTATTATTATAATACCGAAAAGAGAAGCATAAAATAGACATCAGCCCTCCCTGGCCCCAGTGTGCAGAGCCTTGCTCCTGCAGAAGGTCCTCTTGCCTGAGTTGTGGCTGCTGCCATGTTACCAGAACTGGCCTTGCCCTCAGCAAGGGGAGTACCTTTGGGCAGGCCACCTCTGCCCACTGTCAAGATGAAAATCCCCATCAGCCCCATGGAAAATAGAACAGCCTCACTTCCACAATTCGACCCTGCATCTTCCTGCGAGACATTGTCTACAGGTCCCGGTTGAGTGGAGTTAAGGTCCCCATTATCTCAGCACCTTCATTCCTGATGGGACCTGATCCATACCTCAGTAGAGCCAAGAGCTTGTGGAAGTGGGATTCCTCCCCCAAAATAAAAAGAGCAGCCAGGGATAAATTCTGCCTGCCCCAGGGGGACATATCCAGGATCCTCACCCAAGCGGCGTCAGGTCCAGGGGACTGAGGGCAATGTTTTTGGTAACTCAATACAGTGAGTGACATCAAATGACAGCACGTGGTATCTCTTCCACCAGCTGGACGGCCAGAAGAAGGACATGCCCAGGCAGAAAGCTCAGCTCTGCGGCCTTGTCTCCAGGCTAGCTGTTGTGAGAAATCTGCCTTTCCATTTGAGCTTCACCTCTGGGCAGCCCAGGCTCCTTTTGAGCCCTAATGGCTGAGAAAGCAAAGGTCTGGGCTTCTCTAACTAGTCTGGAAGGAAAGTACCAGGTTCAGGTCAATCCTGCTTGTGCCTTGGCCCCTCATGCTCTATAAGCTAAGGCCCATTTTGTCCGTCGTGGGTATGCCTCCAGATGAATTTTATGGACCCGTCTCTCACTTGCATTCTGGAACTCTCCTTACATGCTATCCTGCTACTAGCAATGTTATAAGGGTTACTCTACTTACCTCCGGCAATTCCTAGCACATAGCGCTCAGCAAAGACCTTTTTTTTTTTTTAAGATTTTATTTATTTATTTATTTATTTATTTATTTATCTGAGCGAGAGACAGAGAGAGCAAACGCACGGGGAAGAGGAGCAGAGGCAGAGGGACAAGGAGACTCTGAGCTGAGCACAGAGTTCCACCCAGTGTTCGATCTCACAACTCTGAGATCATGACCTGAGCTGAAATCAGGAGTCAGACGTCTAACAGACTGAGCCACCCAGGCGCCCCAATTGCATTTTGAATGAAAGAGAGAAACGTCTGTTCGGCTAAGCAATGGAAGCAGAAAGATCAGCCCAACCACGTGGGAGGTATTAATAGCCACCATGTCTTAGACACTGACTACGTGCCAGGCACCTGCCTGCTTGAACTATGTGAAAAAGCCGTTTTGAAGGTCAAAATGATCAAATAGAGATGATTTCACATGATATTTCACATTCCTCATCGCCTCTGATTCCCCCCTACCACAGAGCCGCGAGGTTACTATCCCCACTTTACAGATAAGAAAACTGAGGCTCAGGGAGGAAGTGATTTGGCTCAATTTTCCACAGCAGGAAGTAGCGGAACCAGGATTCCCACCAGGGTGACCTGACTCCAGAGCCCACACGCTGAACCTCTGCTCTGGACTACCCCGTCTGAGAAGCAGCTTCCTAACCCGAGTCCAATGGGTCGTCAGCTCATTTATTCACAAATGTTTCTTTCACGCCAGTCATTTCTTAGCATGGCCCATTAGAACCTTATAACAAGAATGTCCCACCACCTGCAAGCATCTGTCTAGGGATTAGAGGATTCTAATAAATCCCTCAAAGGCACGAGAGCCCAGGGTGAAATGGCATCTCCACAATGTAGTGTGTTCTCTCCAGGCTTCAGCTCAGAGTAAGAGGGCATCTCCAAACGTGAGAAGCAAATTACATTCACTCATCTGCCGAATTCATTCTTTTTTCCAATTTACAGTTACTGGAAGCATCTATCGTGCGTAAAACTAAAGTGATCATATGATTTCTCACCTCAAGCAGAGTGAAAGGAGGCGCTACTAATAATTTCACTGGACAGCAGTGCGTGAAACAGGAACCACCCTGGGCAATCCAGGTTATCTCTTCTCCTTGGAAACCCCTATGCATGAGACATGATCTCATCCTCCCAGGAACTGATAGCCAAGTCAGGGTGACGGACAGGAGGCAGACTGATGGAGTAGAGACTTGATGAGTATTTGCTGCATGGAGGAGCGAAAAAGGTACAAAAGCCTTTGGAATCACACACACGTTTTCATGCACAATTTTTCCAGCTGGGAGAGTGACCAAGGGTGGCCCTCGTGTTCCTTAGGCTAGAATGAGCATCGACTGAGTGTAGGAATAGATGACTGGTCAGAGAAGGGGGCACTGCCAAGCTGAGCAGACATACAAGGGGGAGTAAATGTGTGCCATGTTTCAGAAATGGTGATCATAGGGGCGCCTGGGTGGCTTAGTCGCTAAGCGTCTGCCTTTGGCTCAGGTCATGATCCCTGGGGTCCTGAGATCGAGCCCCGCATCAGGCTCCCTGCTTGGCGGAAGCCTGCTTTCTCCCTCTCCCACTCCCCCTGCTTGTGTTCCCTCTCTCGCTATGTCTCTCTCTGTCAAATAAATAAATAAAATCTTAAAAAAGAAAAAAAGAAATAATGATCATAGTGAAAGTCTAAGATGTAAACTAAAGCCTGCTGAAAACACAAGGGTTTGAGCAATGGGGACCCCCTGAAGATTCAGGATAGCTGCGGCCACGTGATCAATTCTGCGTTTTAGAAAGAGGACAGTAACATATATATATTTTTTACTGCTCTTAAGCTAATAGGAAAATCATTTTTAAGAAACTACCTGAAGAACGATCAAACCATGGTACATGCCTACATTGACACATTTGGGAGTACATAGATGAAATAGGTCGGTGAGCATTGACATGGAAAGAGCTCCAAGACATTGGGGCGCCTGGGTGGCTCAGTCCATTAAGCACCTGTCTTCAGCTCAAGTCGTGATCTCAGGAATGGGATCAGGCTCCCTGCTCAGCAGGGGAGTCTGCTTCTCCCTCTCCCTCTGCCCCTACTTGCACTCTCTCTCTCAAATAAATGAATAAAATCCTTAACAAAAAAGAAAAAAACGGGACGCCTGGGTGGCTCAGTTGGTTAAGCAGCTGCCTTCGGCTCAGGTCATGATCCCAGTGTCCTGGGATCGAGTCCCACATCGGGCTCCTTGCTCATCAGGGAGCCTGCTTCTCCCTCTGCCTCTGCCTGCCATTCTGTCTGCCTGTGCTTGCTCTCTCTCCCTCTCTCTCTCTGACAAATAAATAAATAAAATCTTAAAAAAAAAAGAAAAAAAAAAAAAAAGAGCGCTCAAAGACAGAGCATTTGTTGCCAGTATTAAAAAAAAAAAAAACACCGGGCCGCCTGGGTGGCACAATGGGTTAAGCCTCTGCCTTCAGCTCAGGTCCTGATCTCAGGGTTCTGGGATCGAGTCCCACATCAGGCTCTCTGCTAGGCAGGGAGCCTGCTTCCTCCTCTCTCTCTCTACTTGTGATCTCTCTCTCTCTGTCAAATAAATAAATAAATAAATAAAAACCACCAAGCAAAGCCATGGATTTCTATAGAAACATACATATGTATATACATGCAAAAGATAAAGATATGGAAGCAATCTCATGAAACGGACAATAGTAATCACCTCTAGAAAAGGAAGTGTGACTGAGTGGATTTAAACTTTATCTATGTTGCTTGAAATTTTTACTTCCTGAGAATTTAATTACATATGTATTTTAAAATTTTTTTAAAGCTGCCTGAAACCCATGTCATCATTTTTTATGCTGAAGTCTTTCTATCCTGATTAGCATAATCTCTTTTATTCCACTTTTATATTCCCCCAGCTGGGCTTCCCACCACAGTTTACGACTGACCAGCTCCTTACAGATACTAATTCATTTACTCCTGCCTGTGAGGTGACTATGATTCTTTTTCCCCATTTTACACAATATAAAAGTAATGCACAGAGAACGTAAGTAACTTGCGCAAGGTCACACAGCAAAAGACCAATAAAGCAGAATTTGAACCTCCAAAGGCCTGCACACTTAACCACTCCACCTCCCTGCTCTCTAGAAGGTAGAAGTTGCTTTAGTTTTTTGCACCGGTCTGACTGGTTCTGTTCCCAGGGAGCCAATGTCTACTCACTACCAATGAGTATTTACCGCTATGCGTTTTTCACATTTCATGGACACAACTCCTTCTCTGATAGAAAGGGGTGCTCAAAATTCAGATTCAGCTGGAAAGGGAATTTTACCCCGGACTGTGTTTACAAAGCACACACCCGGAGGATCAAATTAACTGCTAATTTGAGAGTATGCTGGTGATGTGGCAGGCAGATGGGAGTGAGACAGAGGTTAGCGGGGTGGGTGAGCTCTAATTGTGTGTGTAGGTGTATGTGTGGTGTGGTATGATACTATAGGGCCCAGAAACGTGACAGTCCCCAGAAGGCCTTGGGCCACCTGCTAAGTCCCAGCAGCTGAGCTGACTTCAGCAGTGTGAAACGCGACCCCATCTGGAGTGGAGGTGGCTCGTGACTTTTGCTCCGGGAGTTCCATAGAGACTGCTCATGAAATTGGAGAAGTCTGTAGCATATGATGGTCCCCATCCCACTCAGAGAGAATATTTTGAGACGTCTAATTATATGGTGGGGTTTAGAGGGAGGAGGGTTTAGAGAAGCCCTTTCTAAGGGCAGGTTGAGAAGGGCTATTAGGGAGCTGTGGACAGTTCCATGAGGCCGCGGCTCCCTCTGCAGGTGGACCGGAGTAGCTGCAACCACCTGGATCCCGGGAACCTTGGGGAGCCTGCCTAGAGCCCAGGCATCACCCTAACGGAGGACACTGACCTCCTAGCTGTATGACTTAAGTGAGTTGTTGACCCTCTCTGAGGCTCAGCTTCCTCAACCACAGAGGGAACGCAAGCAGGGGGAGAGCCCGATGTAGGGCTCGATCCCAGGACCCTGGGATCATTACCTGAGCCGAAGGCAGAAGCTTAACAACTGAGCCACCTGGGCGCCCCCTGTCTCAACTTTTTTTTTTTTTAAAGATTTTATTTATTTATTTGACAGACAGAGATCACAAGTAGGCAGAGAGGCAGGCAAAGAGAGAGAGGAGGAAGCAGGTTCCCTGCTGAGCAGAGAGCCCGATGTGGGGCTCGATTCCAGGACCCCGGGATCATGACCTGAGCTGAAGGCAGAGGCTTTAACCCACTGAACCACCTAGGCGCCCCATAGTCCCTGCCTCAACTTTAAATGAAAGACAGAAATCCCTACCTCATGGGGTTGCTTTCATGATTAGACGACGAAAATGGACCCCAAGTGTTTTGCAAAAGGTCTGATATTCAGGGCCCGTGAGTCTGCCGGACATGGCAGCTGACCTGGAGGCCATGCTGGGGGTGGGTGGTCAATTGGATGTGGCAGGCCGGAGAGTCGAGGTACACTCCAGATTTCTGGCTTAGTGGTGCTGAGAAAAGAGGAGCTGTTAACGCCTCAGGTGTTACACATGATTGGGGACAGGTTGCGTTTCAGAGACCACTGGGACACCCAGATAGAGATGCTCAGGAGACAGCTGGACAAAGGGAAGAAGTCAGCCAGAAACGGAAGAGAGAGCCCATTGGTCAAAGGCAAACGAAATCCCAAATTTTGGATGAAAAGTTTCTTGAGTCCCACCACAGAGATTAACTGGGGTGAGGTGGGTTTTCTCAAAGACAAATAACTCTCCAAGGCAACAAAATTATCTGATATTTCTCCCCTAGATCTTATCTGATAAATCTTCCCTAAATCCTTGGCCCTCTGGCTGGGGAGGAATCTAGCCAGGTTGCCCTAAATCACAAGACCCTAGGAATATAGTTGATTGTACAAATGATAGTTGACACACCAGAATGGTTTTGATTTTAATTTTTATTTTTTAATTTTTTTAAAGATTTTATTTATTTATTTAACAGAGAGAGACACAGCAAGAGAGGGAACACAGGCAGGGGGAGTGGGAGAGGGAGAAGTAGGCTTCCCGCCAAGCAGGGAGTCCTATCAATGTGGGGCTTGATCCCAATAACCCGAGCCAAAGCCAGACACCCAACGAGTGAGCCACCAGGCACCCCTGGTTTTAATTTTTAATTCTGGACTGGAGCTCCTGACGCAAGATTCCCACCCAACCAAGATCGCTCAGCTTTCCCATTATCCAAAGACTAAGAAAGTCTATAAAATGGGGGTAGTTCTTCTAACCAAGAAGGGTTGTTATGAGGACTAGAAGACTATTTATGTAAACAAATCTGTAAGTGATGGAGCTCCACATAAACTTAAAGCACGTAGCCGACTGCTGAGAAGCAATACTTCACTCACTAGACAAATGGAAACAGACAAAAAAACCTCAGGTCTCACCACGGGGACACCTTGGGAAGATCTGTCAGGAGCAGGCCATGAAAACTTCTAAGCCCTGCAGCTGTGCCTTTCTGGAATCCCAAAGTTCAGGGCGGAGGTGCAGCTGTCCAGGAATTTATTCCTCCATAACTCTGAGCTCCCCAAATCCCCATGAAGCCCGGGAATGGTGTGACTGCAGGGCGCGTGGGCCCCTTGGCACCAAGAGCCCCTCCATAAATCAAGGTCTCACTACTGCTGGTCTCAGACTGCTTTTTCCAAGGTGACCTGGGCAAAGTAAAAGGGTAGTCGCTTCTCTAGGAATAAAATCTGCCTTTGAGATGAAAAAATCATGAAAAAGCCAACAGGACCAGTTCTTTGGAAACATATTCCTTGGAAGGAGAGGACTCTCTTCCTCCATCTCAGAAGACAATTCAGCCAGGAGGAGCTAGAGAGACAGTGACAATCTTCCCATGAATTCACCCAGGTTGGGTGGCCCAAGAGGCCTTGAGGCAGACACAGAGGAGACCTGTGCCAGGTCAGCCCCAGTGAAAAGTTAAGGTGACCTCAGCCCTGTCAACAGTTATGCTCCACATGGCCCCCACCCCACAGCACCCCCAGGCAGCCTCCCGAATCACAGAACCCTGCATCAGCTGGCCCAACACCCTGGTGATATGGGCAAGGAAACTATAGGCCAGAGATGAGAAGGGACTTGTTCAAGGTCACACAGGCTTGAGAAGTTTGGAGGTTAGACCCGGGGTCCAGGCTATTTCCATGTGGCCTCACTATACCCCTCCTTTTAATGAGGCCACAGACCAATGTAGCCAGGTTCCAGCTCAGGGCTCCAGAAATTTAGCCCCAACAAACCAATTTGTCTGGCCTTCTTAATTTTCCCAGTCACATCTCAATGATCTATGAGAAAACCAAAGACTGTAAAAAGATGCCCTTCATATGTTAGAAATAAACAGGCAGAGAAGGGAAAACGTCATTCCTGACAAACACTGATACCTGCAAAGCCAACTGCCTACATAAAGTTTGCCAGAGGTGACCCAAGAGACCAAGCCACTAGGAGGACTGAAGTAATCAAGCCCCCAGAGGGAGGCAGGCTCTGAGATGAGCCTCGGAGAGGTCAGGGAAAGCAGCTGAGAGGACTGAACTGAAGACGGACACACACAGACTTCTCCCACAAGACTACTGGCAGGCTTACATGAGACGATGGAGCCCAGCGCTAGGCATATCGCAGGTGCTCAATCAATGGTTTCTGGTGCTATATGGCTAAGTAAGCCACCAACGGCTGGCTCCCCTCTCCCCACTATTTTACAGAGCAAAGCTTGCTGAGGCGTGAGTGCCTGGTTGCGTCCCTATCCCACAGTAAACCTGGTGAGGGCAGGAACTGTGCCTGACTTGCTCACTCACAACAGCAACCCAGCACCCAGCACAGAGCAGTGCTGCTGGTGTATCTTCAGATGGATGGATGGATGCGTGGGTGGAGGGACGATGGGAGGGTGGATGGATGGACGGATGGATGCTTGGGTGGATGGATGGATGGGAGGG